>NC_088376.1:71099469-71402500 GCF_037993035.2 Macaca fascicularis | reverse complement strand
ATTGGCAGTGTGATATTTGGAAGCCCATAGAGGGCTATGGTGAAAAAGGAAATATCCTCAGATGAAATCTGGAAAGAAGCTTTCTGAGAAACTGCTTAGTGTTCTGTTAATTCATCTCAGAGAGTTACATCTGGATTTCGTGGATCTCTTTGCTAGCCTTATTTCTGTGGAATCTGAGAACAGATATTTCGGATCACTTGGAAGACTATAGGGCCAAAGGAAATATCCTCCGATAACAAAGAGAAAGAAGCTTTTTGAGAAACTTCTTTGTGTTCTGTGAAATCATCTCACAGAGTTACAGCTTTCCCCTCAAGAAGCCTTTCACCAAGACAGTTCTTGTGGAATTGGCAAAGTGATATTTGGAAGCCCATAAAGGGCTATGGTGAAAAAGGAAATATCCTCAGATGAAATCTGGAAAGAAGCTTTCTGAGAAACTACTTAGTGTTCTGTTAATTCATCTCACAGAGTTACATGTGTATTTCATCGATCTCTTTGCTAGCCTTATTTCTGTGGAATCTGAGAACAGATATTTCGGATCCCTTGGAAGACTATAGGGCCAAAAGAAATATCCTCCGATAAGAAACAGAAAGAAGCTTTCTGAGAAACTTCTTTGTGTTCTGTGAAATCATCTCACAGAGTTACAGCATTCCCCTCAAGAAGCCTTTCGCTAAGACAGTTCTTGTGGAATTGGCAAAGTGATATTTGGAAGCCCATAGAGGGCTATGGTGAAAAAGGAAATATCCTCAGATGAAATCTGGAAAGAAGCTTTCTGAGAAACTGCTTAGTGTTCTGTTAATTCATCTCACAGAGTTACATGTGTATTTCGTGGATCACTTTGCTAGCCTTATTTCTGTGGAATCTGAGAACAGATATTTCAGATCCCTTGGAAGACTATAGGGCCAAAGGAAATATCCTCCGATAACAAAGAGAAAGAAGCTTTTTGAGAAACTTCTTTGTGTTCTGTGAAATCATCTCACAGAGTTACAGCTTTCCCCTCAAGAAGCCTTTCGCCAAGACAGTTCTTGTGGAATTGGCAAAGTGATATTTGGAAGCCCATAGAGGGCTATGGTGAAAAAGGAAATATCCTCAGATGAAATCTGGAAAGAAGCTTTCTGAGAAACTGCTTAGTGTTCTGTTAATTCATCTCACAGAGTTACATCTGTATTTCGTGGATCTCTTTGCTAGCCTTATTTCTGTGGAATCTGAGAACAGATATTTCGGATCCCTTGGAAGACTATAGGGCCAAAGGAAATATCCTCTGATAACAAAGAGAAAGAATCTTTCTGAGAAACTTCTTTGTGTTCTTTGAAATCATCTCACAGAGTTACAGCTTTCCCCTCAAGAAGCCTTTCGCTAAGACAGTTCTTGTGGATTTGGCAAAGTGATATTTGGAAGCCTATAGAGGGCTATGGTGAAAAAGGTAATATCCTCCGATGAAATCTGGAAAGAAGCTTTCTGAGAAACTGCTTAGTTTTCTGTTAATTCATCTCACAGAGTTACATCTATATTTCGTGGATCTCTTTGCTAGACTTATTTCTGTGTAATCTGAGAACAGATATTTCGGATCCCTTGGAAGACTATAGGGCCAAAGGAAATATCCTGCGATAACAAAGAGGAAAGAAGCTTTCTGAGAAACTTCTTTGTGTTTTGTGAAATCATCTCACAGAGTTACAGCTTTCCCCTCAAGAAGCCTTTCGCCAAGACAGTTCTTGTGGTTTGGCAAAGTGATATTTGGAAGCCCATAGAGGGCTATGGTGAAAAAGGAAATATCCTCCGATGAAATCTGGAAAGAAGCTTTCTGAGAAACTGCTTAGTGTTCTGTTAATTCATCTCACAGAGTTACATCTGTATTTCGTCGATCTCTTTGCTAGCCTTATTTCTGTGGAATCTGAGAACAGATATTTCGCATCCCTTGGAAGACTATAGGGCCAAAGGAAATATCCTCCGATAACAAAGAGAAAGAAGCTTTCTGAGAAACTTCTTTGTGTTCTGTGAAATCATCTCACAGAGTTACAGCTTTCCCCTCAAGAAGCCTTTCGCTAAGACAGTTCTTGTGGATTTGGCAAAGTGATATTTGGAAGCCCATAGAGGGCTATGGTGAAAAAGGAAATATCCTCAGATGAAATCTGGAAAGAAGCTTTCTGAGAAACTGCTTAGTGTTCTGTTAATTCATCTCACAGAGTTACATCTGTATTTCGTCGATCTCTTTGCTAGCCTTATTTCTGTGGAATCTGAGAACAGATATTTCGGATCCCTTGGAAGACTATAGGGCCAAAGGAAATATCCTCCGATAACAAAGAAAAAGAAGCTTTCTGAGAAACTTCTTTGTGTTCTGTGAAATCATCTCACAGAGTTACAGCATTCCCCTCAAGAAGCCTTTCGCTAAGACAGTTCTTGTGGAATTGGCAAAGTGATATTTGGAAGCCCATAGAGGGCTATGGTGAAAAAGGAAATATCCTCCGATGAAATCTGGAAAGAAGCTTTCTGAGAAACTGCTTAGTGTTCTGTTAATTCATCTCACAGAGTTACATCTGTATTTCGTCGATCTCTTTGCTAGCCTTATTTCTGTGGAATCTGAGAACAGATATTTCGCATCCCTTGGAAGACTATAGGGCCAAAGGAAATATCGTCCGAAAACAAACAGAAAGAAGCTTTCTGAGAAACTTCTTTGTGTTCTGTGAATTCATCTCACAGAGTTACAGCTTTCCCCTCAAGAAGCCTTTCGCTAAGACAGTTCTTGTGGATTTGGCAAAGTGATATTTGGAAGCCCATAGAGGGCCATGGTGAAAAAGGAAATATCCTCCGATGAAATCTGGAAACAAGCTTTCTGAAAAACTGCTTAGTGTTCTGTTAATTCATCTCACAGAGTTACATGTGTATTTAGTGGATCTCTTTGCTAGCCTTATTTCTGTGGAATCTGAGAACAGATATTTCAGATCCCTTGGAAGACTATAGGGCCAAAGGAAATATCCTCCGATAACAAAGAGAAAGAAGCTTTTTGAGAAACTTCTTTGTGTTCTGTGAAATCATCTCACAGAGTTACAGCTTTCCCCTCAAGAAGCCTTTCGCCAAGACAGTTCTTCTGGAATTGGCAAAGTGATATTTGGAAGCCCATAGAGGGCTATGGTGAAAAAGGAAATATCCTCAGATGAAATCTGGAAAGAAGCTTTCTGAGAAACTGCTTAGTGTTCTGTTAATTCATCTCACAGAGTTACATCTGTATTTCGTGGATCTCTTTGCTAGCCTTATTTCTGTGGAATCTGAGAACAGATATTTCGCATCCCTTGGAAGACTATAGGGCCAAAGGAAATATCCTCTGATAGCAAAGAGAAAGAATCTTTCTGAGAAACTTCTTTGTGTTCTTTGAAATCATCTCACAGAGTTACAGCTTTCCCCTCAAGAAGCCTTTCGCTAAGACAGTTCTTGTGGATTTGGCAAAGTGATATTTGGAAGCCCATAGAGGGCTATGGTGAAAAAGGAAATATCCTCCGATGAAATCTGGAAAGAAGCTTTCTGAGAAACTGCTTAGTGTTCTGTTAATTCATCTCACAGAGTTACATCTATATTTCGTGGATCTCTTTGCTAGACTTATTTCTGTGTAATCTAAGAACAGATATTTCGGATCCCTTGGAAGACTATAGGGCCAAAGGAAATATCCTCCGATAACAAAGAGAAAGAAGCTTTCTGAGAAACTTCTTTGTGTTTTGTGAAATCATCTCACAGAGTTACAGCTTTCCCCTCAAGAAGCCTTTCGCCAAGACAGTTCTTGTGGAATTGGCAAAGTGATATTTGGAAGCCCATAGAGGGCTATGGTGAAAAAGGAAATATCCTCAGATGAAATCTGGAAAGAAGCTTTCTGAGAAACTGCTTAGTGTTCTGTTAATTCATCTCACAGAGTTACATCTGTATTTCGTCGATCTCTTTGCTAGCCTTATTTCTGTGGAATCTGAGAACAGATATTTCGGATCCCTTGGAAGACTATAGGGCCAAAGGAAATATCCTCCGATAACAAAGAAAAAGAAGCTTTCTGAGAAACTTCTTTGTGTTCTGTGAAATCATCTCACAGAGTTACAGCATTTCCCTCAAGAAGCCTTTCGCTAAGACAGTTCTTGTGGAATTGGCAAAGTGATATTTGGAAGCCCATAGAGGGCTATGGTGAAAAAGGAAATATCCTCCGATGAAATCTGGAAAGAAGCTTTCTGAGAAACTGCTTAGTGTTCTGTTAATTCATCTCACAGAGTTACATCTGTATTTCGTCGATCTCTTTGCTAGCCTTATTTCTGTGGAATCTGAGAACAGATATTTCGCATCCCTTGGAAGACTATAGGGCCAAAGGAAATATCCTCCGATAACAAACAGAAAGAAGCTTTCTGAGAAACTTCTTTGTGTTCTGTGAAATCATCTCACAGAGTTACAGCTTTCCCCTCAAGAAGCCTTTCGCTAAGACAGTTCTTGTGGATTTGGCAAAGTGATATTTGGAAGCCCATAGAGGGCTATGGTGAAAAAGGAAATATCCTCCGATGAAATCTGGAAACAAGCTTTCTGAAAAACTGCTTAGTGTTCTGTTAATTCATCTCACAGAGTTACATGTGTATTTCGTGGATCTCTTTGCTAGCCTTATTTCTGTGGAATCTGAGAACAGATATTTCGGATCCCTTGGAAGACTATAGGGCCAAAGGAAATATCCTTCGATAACAGAGAGAAAGAAGCTTTCTGAGAAACTTCTTTGTGTTCTGTGAAATCATCTCACAGAGTTACAGCTTTCCCCTCAAGAAGCCTTTCGCCAAGACAGTTCTTCTGGAATTGGCAGAGTGATATTTGGAAGCCCATAGAGGGCTATGGTGAAAAAGGAAATATCCTCAGATGAAATCTGGAAAGAAGCTTTCTGAGAAACTGCTTAGTGTTCTGTTAATTCATCTCACAGAGTTACATCTGTATTTCGTGGATCTCTTTGCTAGCCTTATTTCTGTGGAATCTGAAAACAGATATTTCGGATCCCTTGGAAGACTATAGGGCCAAAGGAAATATCCTCCGATAACAAAGAGAAAGAAGCTTTCTGAGAAACTTCTTTGTGTTCTGTGAAATCATCTCACAGAGTTACAGCTTTCCACTCAAGAAGCCTTTCGCCAAGACAGTTCTTCTGGAATTGGCAGAGTGATATTTGGAAGCCCATAGAGGGTTATGGTGAAAAAGAAAATATGCTCAGATGAAATCTGGAAAGAAGCTTTCTGAGAAACTGCTTAGTGTTCTGTTAATTCATCTCACAGAGTTACATCTGTATTTCGTCGATCTCTTTGCTAGCCTTATTTCTGTGGAATCTGAGAACAGATATTTCGCATCCCTTGGAAGACTATAGGGCCAAAGGAAATATCCTCCGATAACAAAGAAAAAGAAGCTTTCTTAGAAACTTCTTTGTGTTCTGTGAAATCATCTCACAGAGTTACAGCTTTCCCCTCAAGAAGCCTTTCGCTAAGACAGTTCTTGTGGATTTGGCAAAGTGACATTTGGAATCCCATAGAGGGCTAAGGTGAAAAAGGAAATATCCTCAGATGAAATCTGGAAAGAAGCTTTCTGAGAAACTGCTTAGTGTTCTGTTACTTCATCTCACAGAGTTACATCTGTATTTCATGGATCTCTTTGCTAGCCTTATTTCTGTGGAATCTGAGAACAGATATTTCAGATCCCTTGGAAGACTACAGGGCCAAAGGAAATATCCTCCGATAACAAAGAGAAAGAAGCTTTTTGAGAAACTTCTTTGTGTTCTGTGAAATCATCTCACATAGTTACAGCTTTCCCCTCAAGAAGCCTTTCGCCAAGACAGTTCTTGTGGAATTGGCAAAGTGATATTTGGAAGCCCATAGAGGGCTATGGTGAAAAAGGAAATATCCTCAGATGAAATCTGGAAAGAAGCTTTCTGAGAAACTGCTTAGTGTTCTGTTAATTCATCTCACAGAGTTACATCTGTATTTCGTCGATCTCTTTGCTAGCCTTATTTCTGTGGAATCTGAGAACAGATATTTCGGATCCCTTGGAAGACTATAGGGCCAAAGGAAACATCCTCCGATAACAAAGAGAAAGAAGCTTTCTGAGAAACTTGTTTCTGTTCTTTGAAATCATCTCACAGAGTTATAGCTTTCCCCTCAAGAAGCCTTTCGCCAAGACAGTTCTTGTGGAATTGGCAAAGTGATATTTGGAAGCCCATAGAGGGCTATGGTGAAAAAGGAAATATCCTCAGATGAAATCTCGAAAGAAGCTTTCTGAGAAACTGCTTAGTGTTCTGTTAATTCATCTCACAGAGTTACATCTGTATTTCGTGGATCTCTTTGCTAGCCTTATTTCTGTGGAATCTGAGAACAGATATTTCGCATCCCTTGGAAGACTATAGGGCCAAAGGAAATATCCTTCGATAACAGAGAGAAAGAAGCTTTCTGAGAAACTTCTTTGTGTTCTGTGAAATCATCTCACAGAGTTACAGCTTTCCCCTCAAGAAGCCTTTCGCCAAGACAGTTCTTCTGGAATTGGCAGAGTGATATTTGGAAGCCCATAGAGGGCTATGGTGAAAAAGGAAATATCCTCAGATGAAATCTGGAAAGAAGCTTTCTGAGAAACTGCTTAGTGTTCTGTTAACTCATCTCACAGAGTTACATCTGTATTTCGTGGATCTCTTTGCTAGCCTTATTTCTGTGGAATCTGAAAACAGATATTTCGGATCCCTTGGAAGACTATAGGGCCAAAGGAAATATCCTCCGATAACAAAGAGAAAGAAGCTTTCTGAGAAACTTCTTTGTGTTCTGTTAAATCATCTCACAGAGTTACAGCTTTCCACTCAAGAAGCCTTTCGCCAAGACAGTTCTTCTGGAATTCGCAGAGTGATATTTGGAAGCCCATAGAGGGATATGGTGAAAAAGAAAATATCCTCAGATGAAATCTGGAAAGAAGCTTTCTGAGAAACTGCTTAGTGTTCTGTTAATTCATCTCACAGAGTTACATCTGTATTTCGTCGATCTCTTTGCTAGCCTTATTTCTGTGGAATCTGAGAACAGATATTTCGGATCCCTTGGAAAACTATAGGGCCAAAGAAATATCCTCCGATAACAAAGAGAAAGAAGCTTTCTGAGAAACTTTTTGTGTTCTGTGAAATCATCTCACAGAGTTACACCCTTCCCCTCAAGAAGCCTTTCGCAAGACAGTTCCTGTGGAATTGGCAAAGTGATATTTGGAAGCCCATAGAGGGCTATGTTAAAAAAGGAAATATCCTCAGATGAAATCTGGAAAGAAGCTTTCTGAGAAACTGCTTATTGTTCTGTTAATTCATCTCACAGAGTTACATCTGTATTTCGTGGATCTCTTTGCTAGCCTTATTTCTGTGGAATCTGAGAACAGATATTTCAGATCCCTTGGAAGACTACAGGGCCAAAGGAAATATCCTCCGATAACAAAGAGAAAGAAGCTTTTTGAGAAACTTCTTTGTGTTCTGTGAAATCATCTCACAGAGTTACAGCTTTCCCCTCAGAAAGCCTTTCGCCAAGACAGTTCTTGTGGAATTGGCAAAGTGATATTTGGAAGCCCATAGAGGGCTATGGTGAAAAAGGAAATATCCTCAGATGAAATCTGGAAAGAAGCTTTCTGAGAAACTGCTTAGTGTTCTGTTAATTCATCTCACAGAGTTACATCTGTATTTCGTCGATCTCTTTGCTAGCCTTATTTCTGTGGAATCTGAGAACAGATATTTCGGATCCCTTGGAAGACTATAGGGCCAAAGGAAATATCCTCCGATAACAAAGAGAAAGAAGCTTTCTGAGAAACTTCTTTGTGTTCTTTGAAATCATCTCACAGAGTTACAGCTTTCCCCTCAAGAAGCCTTTCGCTAAGACAGTTCTTGTGGAATTGGCAAAGTGATATTTGGAAGCCCATAGAGGGCTATGGTGAAAAAGGAAATATCCTCCGAAGAAATCTGGAAAGAAGATTTCTGAGAAACTGCTTAGTGTTCTGTTAATTCATCTCACAGAGTTACATCTATATTTCGTGGATCTCTTTGCTAGCCTTATTTCTGTGGAATCTGAGAACAGATATTTCGGATCCCTTGGAAGACTATAGGGCCAAAGGAAATATCTCTGATAACAAAGAGAAAGAAGCTTTCTGAGAAACTTCTTTGTGTTCTGTGAAATCATCTCACAGAGTTACAGCTTTCCCCTCAAGAAGCCTTTCGCAAGACAGTTCTTGTGGAATTGGCAAAGTGATATTTGGAAGCCCATCGAGGGCTATGGTGAAAAAGGAAATATACTCAGATGAAATCTGGAAAGAAGCTTTCTGAGAAACTTCTTAGTGTTCTGCTAATTCATCTCACAGAGTTACATCTGTATTTCGTCGATCTCTTTGCTAGCCTTATTTCTGTGGAATCTGAGAACAGATATTTCGGATCCCTTGGAAGACTATAGGGCCAAAGGAAATATCCTCTGATAACAAAGAGAAAGACGCTTTCTGAGAAACTTTTTTGTGTTCTTTGAAATCATTTCACAGAGTTACAGCTTTCCCCTCAAGAAGCCTTTCGCTAAGACAGTTCTTGTGGAATTGGCAAAGTGATATTTGGAAGCCCGTAGGGGGCTATGGTGAAAAAGGAAATATCCTCCCATGAAATCTGGAAAGAAGCTTTCTGAGAAACTGCTTAGTGTTCTGTTAATTCATCTCACAGAGTTACATCTGTATTTCGTGGATCTCTTTGCTAGCCTTATTTCTGTGGAATCTGAGAACAGATATTTCGGATCCCTTGGAAGACTATAGGGCAGAAGAAATATCCTCCGATAACAAACAGAAAGAAGCTTTCGGAGAAACTTCTTTGTGTTCTGTGAAATCATCTCACAGAGTTACAGCTTTCCCCTCAAGAAGCCTTTCGACAAGACAGTTCTTGTGGAATTGGCAAGGTGATATTTGGAAGCCCATAGAGGGCTATGGTGAAAAAGGAAATATCCTCAGATGAAATCTGCAAAGAATCTTTCTGAGAAACTGCTTTGTGTTCTGTTAATTCATCTCACAGAGTTACATCTGTATTTCGTGGATCTCTTTGCTAGCCTTATTTCTGTGGAATCTGAGAACAGATATTTCGGATCCCTTGGAAGACTATAGGGCCAAAGGAAATATCCTCCGATAACAAAGAGAAAGAAGCTTTCTGAGAAACTTCTTTGTGTTCTGTGAAATCATCTCACAGAGTTACAGCTTTCCCCTCAAGAAGCCTTTCGCCAAGACAGTTCCTCTGGAATTGGCAGAGTGATATTTGGAAGCCCATAGAGTGATATTGTGAAAAAGGAAATATCCTCAGATGAAATCTGGAAAGAAGCTTTCTGAGAAACTGCTTAGTGTTCTGTTAATTCATCTCACAGAGTAACATCTGTATTTCGTCGATCTCTTTGCTAGCCTTATTTCTGTGGAATCTGAGAACAGATATTTGGGATCCCTTGGAAAACTATAGGGCCAAAGGAAATATCCTCCGATAACAAAGAGAAAGAAGCTTTCTGAGAAACTTTTTGTGTTCTGTGAAATCATCTCACAGAGTTCCACCCTTCCCCTCAAGAAGGCTTTCGCAAGACAGTTCCTGTGGAATTGGCAAAGTGATATTTGGAAGCCCATAGAGGGCTATGTTAAAAAAGGAAATATCGTCAGATGAAATCTGGAAAGAAGCTTTCTGTGAAACTGCTTAGTGTTCTGTTAATTCATCTCACAGAGTTACATCTGTATTTCGTCGATCTCTTTGCTAGCCTTATTTCTGTGGAATCTGAGAACAGATATTTCAGATCCCTTGGAAGACTACAGGGCCAAAGGAAATATCCTCCGATAACAAAGAGAAAGAAGCTTTTTGAGAAACTTCTTTGTGTTCTGTGAAATCATCTCACATAGTTACAGCTTTCCCCTCAAGAAGCCTTTCGCCAAGACAGTTCTTGTGGAATTGGCAAAGTGATATTTGGAAGCCCGTAGAGGGCTATGGTGAAAAAGGAAATATCCTCAGATGAAATCTGGAAAGAAGCTTTCTGAGAAACTGCTTAGTGTTCTGTTAATTCATCTCCCAGAGTTACATCTGTATTTCGTCGATCTCTTTGCTAGCCTTATTTCTGTGGAATCTGAGAACAGATATTTCGGATCCCATGGAAGACTATAGGGCCAAAGGAAATATCCTCCGATAACAAAGAGAAAGAAGCTTTCTGAGAAACTTCTTTGTGTTCTTTGAAATCATCTCACAGAGTTACAGCTTTCCCCTCAAGAAGCCGTTCGCTAAGACAGTTCTTGTGGAATTGGCAAAGTGATATTTGGAAGCCCATAGAGGGCTATGGTGAAAAAGGAAATATCCTCCGAAGAAATCTGGAAAGAAGCTTTCTGAGAAACTGCTTAGTGTACTGTTAATTCATCTCACAGAGTTACATCTATATTTCGTGGATCTCTTTGCTAGCCTTATTTCTGTGGAATCTGAGAACAGATATTTCGGATCCCTTGGAAGACTATAGGGCCAAAGGAAATATCCTCTGATAACAAAGAGAAAGAAGCTTTCTGAGAAACTTCTTTGTGTTCTGTGAAATCATCTCACAGAGTTACAGCTTTCCCCTCAAGAAGCCTTTCGCAAGACAGTTCTTGTGGAATTGGCAAAGTGATATTTGGAAGCCCATAGAGGGCTATGGTGAAAAAGGAAATATACTCAGATGTAATCTGGAAAGAAGCTTTCTGAGAAACTGCTTAGTGTTCTGTTAATTCATCTCACAGAGTTACATCTGTATTTCGTCGATCTCTTTGCTAGCCTTATTTCTGTGGAATCTGAGAACAGATATTTCGGATCCCTTGGAAGACTATAGGGCCAAAGGAAATATCCTCCGATAACAAAGAGAAAGAAGCTTTCTGAGAATCTTCTTTGTCTTCTGTGAAATCATCTCACAGAGTTACAGCTTTCCCCTCAAGAAGCCTTTCGCCAAGACAGTTCTTGTGGAATTGGAAAATGATATTTGGAAGCCCATAGAGGGCTATGGTGAAAAAGGAAATATCCTCAGATGAAATCTGGAAAGAAGCTTTCTGAGAAACTGCTTAGTGTTCTGTTAATTCATCTCACAGAGTTACATCTGTATTTCGTCGATCTCTCTGCTAGCCTTATTTCTGTGGAATCTGAGAACAGATATTTCGGATCCCTTGGAAGACTATAGGGCCAAAGAAAATATCCTCTGATAACAAAGAGAAAGAAGCTTTCTGAGAAACTTTTTTGTGTTCTTTGAAATCATCTCACAGAGTTACAGCTTTCCCCTCAGAAGCCTTTCGCTAAGACAGTTCTTGTGGAATTGGCAAAGTGATATTTGGAAGCCCATAGAGGGCTATGGTGAAAAAGGAAATATCCTCCGATGAAATCTGGAAAGAAGCTTTCTGAGAAACTGCTTAGTGTTCTGTTAATTCATTTCACAGAGTTACATCTATACTTCGTGGATCTCTTTGCTAGCCTTATTTCTGTGGAATCTGAGAACAGATATTTCGGTTCCCTTGGAAGACTATAGGGCCAAAGGAAATATCCTCCGATAACAAAGAGAAAGAAGCTTTCTGAGAAACTTCTTTGTGTTCTGTGAAATCATCTCACAGAGTTACAGCTTTCCCCTCAAGAAGACTTTCGCAAGACAGTTCTTGTGGAATTGGCAAAGAGATATTTGGAAGCCCATAGAGGGCTATGGTGAAAAAGGAAATATACTCAGATGAAATCTGGAAAGAAGCTTTCTGAGAAACTGCTTAGTGTTCTGTTAATTCATCTCTCAGAGTTACATCTGTATTTCGTCGATCTCTATGCTAGCCTTATTTCTGTGGAATGTGAGAACAGATATTTTGGATCCCTTGGAAGACTATAGGGCCAAAGGAAATATCCTCCGATAACAAAGAGAAAGAAGCTTTCTGAGAATCTTGTGTTCTGTGAAATCATCTCACAGAGTTTCAGCTTTCCCCTCAAGAAGCCTTTCGCCAAGACAGTTCTTGTGGAATTGGCAAAGTGATATTTGGAAGCCCATAGAGGGCTATGGTGAAAAAGGAAATATCCTCAGATGAAATCTGGAAAGAAGCTTTCTGAGAAACTGCTTAGTGTTCTGTTAATTCATCTCACAGAGTTACTTCTGTATTTCGTCGATCTCTTTGCTAGCCTTTTTTCTGTGGAATCTGAGAACAGATATTTCGGATCCCTTGGAAGAATATAGGGCCATAGGAAATATCCTCTGATAACAAAGAGAAAGAAGCTTTCTGAGAAACTTCTTTGTGTTCTGTGAAATCATCTCACAGAGTTACAGCTTTCCCCTCAAGAAGCCTTTCGCTAAGACAGTTCTTGTGGAATTGGCAAAGTGATATTTGGAAGCCCGTAGGGGGCTATGGTGAAAAAGGAAATATCCTCCGATGAAATCTGGAAAGAAGCTTTCTGAGAAACTGCTTAGTGTTCTGTTAATTCATCTCACAGAGTTACATCTGTATTTCGTGGATCTCTTTGCTAGCCTTATTTCTGTGGAATCTGAGAACAGATATTTCGGTTCCCTTGGAAGACTATAGGGCCAAAGGAAATATCCTCCGATAACAAAGAGAAAGAAGCTTTCTGAGAAACTTTTTGTGTTCTGTGAAATCATTTCACAGAGTTACAGCCTTCCCCTCAAGAAGCCTTTCGCAAGACAGTTCCTGTGGAATTGGCAAAGTGATATTTGGAAGCCCATAGAGGGCTAAGGTGAAAAAGGAACTATCCTCAGATGAAATCTGGAAAGAAGCTTTCTGAGAAACTGCTTAGTGTTCTGTTAATTCATCTCACAGAGTTACATCTGTATTTCGTGGATCACTTTGCTAGCCTTATTTCTGTGGAATCTGAGAACAGATATTTCGGATCCCTTGGAAGACTATAGGGCCAAAGGAAATATCCTCCGATAACAAAGAGAAAGAAGCTTTCTGAGAAACTTCTTTGTGTTCTGTGAAATCATCTCACAGAGTTACAGCTTTCCCCTCAAGAAGCCTTTCGCCAAGACAGTTCTTCTGGAATTGGCAAAGTGATATTTGGAAGCCCATAGAGGGCTATGGTGAAAAAGGAAATATCCTCCGAAGAAATCTGGAAAGAAGCTTTCTGAGAAACTGCTTAGTGTTCTGTTAATTCATCTCACAGAGTTACATCTATATTTCGTGGATCTCTTTGCTAGCCTTATTTCTGTGGAATCTGAGAACAGATATTTCGGATCCCTTGGAAGACTATAGGGCCAAAGGAAATATCCTCTGATAACAAAGAGAAAGAAGCTTTCTGAGAAACTTCTTTGTGTTCTTTGAAATCATCTCACAGAGTTACAGCTTTCCCCTCAAGAAGCCTTTCGCTAAGACAGTTCTTGTGGGATTGGCAAAGTGATATTTGGAAGCCCACTGAGGGCTATGGTGAAAAAGGAAATTCCCTCCGATGAAATCTGGAAAGAAGCTTTCTGAGAAACTGCTTAGTGTTCTGTTAATTCATCTCACAGAGTTACATCTATATTTCGTGGATCTCTTTGCTAGCCTTATTTCTGTGGAATCTGAGAACAGATATTTCGGATCCCTTGGAAGACTATAGGGCCAAAGGAAATATCCTCCGATAACAAAGAGAAAGAAGCTTTCTGAGAAACTTCTTTGTGTTCTGTGAAATCATCTCACAGAGTTACAGCTTTCCCCTCAGGAAGCCTTTCGCCAAGACAGTTCTTGTAGAATTGGCAAAGTGATATTTGGAAGCCCATAGAGGGCTATGGTGAAAAAGGAAATATCCTCAGATGAAATCTGGAAAGAAGCTTTCTGAGAAACTGCTTAGTGTTCTGTTAATTCATCTCACAGAGTTACATGTGTATTTCGTGGATCTCTTTGCTAGCCTTATTTCTGTGGAATCTGAGAACAGATATTTCAGATCCCTTGGAAGACTATAGGGCCAAAGGAAATATCCTCTTCTAACAAAGAGAAAGAAGCTTTTTGAGAAACTTCTTTGTGTTCTGTGAAATCATCTCACAGAGTTACAGCTTTCCCCTCAAGAAGCCTTTCGCCAAGACAGTTCTTGTGGAATTGGCAAAGTGATATTTGGAAACCCATAGAGGGCTATGGTAAAAAAGGCAATATCCTCAGATGAAATCTGGAAAGAAGCTTTCTGAGAAACTGCTTAGTGTTCTGTTAATTCATCTCACAGAGTTACATCTGTATTTCGTGGATCTCTTTGCTAGCCTTATTTCTGTGGAATCTGAGAACAGATATTTCGGATCCCTTGGAAGACTATAGGGCCAAAGGAAATATCCTCCGATAACAAAGAGAAAGAAGCTTTCTGAGAAACTTCTTTGTGTTCTGTGAAATCATCTCACAGAGTTACAGCTTTCTCCTCAAGAAGCCTTTCGCCAAGACAGTTCTTGTGGAATTGGAAAATGATATTTGGAAGCCCATAGAGGGCTATGGTGAAAAAGGAAATATCCTAAGATGAAATCTGGAAAGAAGCTTTCTGAGAAACTGCTTTGTGTTCTGTTAATTCATCTCACAGAGTTATATCTGTATTTCGTGGATCTCTTTGCTAGCCTTATTTCTGTGGAATCTGAAAACAGATATTTCAGATCCCTTGGAAGACTACAGGGCCAAAGGAAATATCCTCTGATAACAAAGAGAAAGAAGATTTTTGAGAAACTTCTTTGTGTTCTGTGAAATCATCTCACATAGTTACAGCTTTCCCCTCAAGAAGCCTTTCGCCAAGACAGTTCTTGTGGAATTGCAAAGTGATATTTGGAAGCCCATAGAGGGCTATGGTGAAAAAGGAAATATCCTCAGATGAAATCTGGAAAGAAGCTTTCTGAGAAACTCCTTAGTGTTCTGTTAATTCATCTCACAGAGTTACATCTGTATTTCGTCGATCTCTTTGCTAGCATTATTTCTGTGGAATCTGAGAACAGATATTTCGGATCCCTTGGAAGACTATAGGGCCAAAGGAAATATCCTCTGATTACAAAGAGAAAGAAGCTTTCTGAGAAACTTTTTTGTGTTCTTTGAAATCATCTCACAGAGTTACAGCTTTCCCCTCAAGAAGCCTTTCCCTTAGACAGTTCTTGTGGAATTGGCAAAGTGATATTTGGAAGCCCGTAGGGGGCTATGGTGAAAAAGGAAATATCCTCCGATGAAATCTGGAAAGAAGCTTTCTGAGAAACTGCTTAGTGTTCTGTTAATTCATCTCACAGAGTTACATCTGTATTTCGTGGATCTCTTTGCTAGCCTTATTTCTGTGGAATCTGAGAACAGATATTTCGGATCCCTTGGAAGACTATAGGGCAGAAGAAATATCCTCCGATAACAAACAGAAAGAAGCTTTCTGAGAAACTTCTTTGTGTTCTGTGAAATCATCTCACAGAGTTACAGCTTTCCCCTCAAGAAGCCTTTCGACAAGACAGTTCTTGTGGAATTGGCAAGGTGATATTTGGAAGCCCATAGAGGGCTATGGTGAAAAAGGAAATATCCTCAGATGAAATCTGCAAAGAAGCTTTCTGAGAAACTGCTTTGTGTTCTGTTAATTCATCTCACAGAGTTACATCTGTATTTCGTGGATCTCTTTGCTAGCCTTATTTCTGTGGAATCTGAGAACAGATATTTCGGATCCCTTGGAAGACTATAGGGCCAAAGGAAATATCCTCCGATAACAAAGAGAAAGAAGCTTTCTGAGAAACTTCTTTGTGTTCTGTGAAATCATCTCACAGAGTTACAGCTTTCCCCTCAAGAAGCCTTTCGCCAAGACAGTTCCTCTGGAATTGGCAGAGTGATATTTGGAAGCCCATAGAGTGATATTGTGAAAAAGGAAATATCCTCAGATGAAATCTGGAAAGAAGCTTTCTGAGAAACTGCTTAGTGTTCTGTTAATTCATCTCACAGAGTAACATCTGTATTTCGTCGATCTCTTTGCTAGCCTTATTTCTGTGGAATCTGAGAACAGATATTTGGGATCCCTTGGAAAACTATAGGGCCAAAGGAAATATCCTCCGATAACAAAGAGAAAGAAGCTTTCTGAGAAACTTTTTGTGTTCTGTGAAATCATCTCACAGAGTTCCACCCTTCCCCTCAAGAAGGCTTTCGCAAGACAGTTCCTGTGGAATTGGCAAAGTGATATTTGGAAGCCCATAGAGGGCTATGTTAAAAAAGGAAATATCGTCAGATGAAATCTGGAAAGAAGCTTTCTGTGAAACTGCTTAGTGTTCTGTTAATTCATCTCACAGAGTTACATCTGTATTTCGTCGATCTCTTTGCTAGCCTTATTTCTGTGGAATCTGAGAACAGATATTTCAGATCCCTTGGAAGACTACAGGGCCAAAGGAAATATCCTCCGATAACAAAGAGAAAGAAGCTTTTTGAGAAACTTCTTTGTGTTCTGTGAAATCATCTCACATAGTTACAGCTTTCCCCTCAAGAAGCCTTTCGCCAAGACAGTTCTTGTGGAATTGGCAAAGTGATATTTGGAAGCCCGTAGAGGGCTATGGTGAAAAAGGAAATATCCTCAGATGAAATCTGGAAAGAAGCTTTCTGAGAAACTGCTTAGTGTTCTGTTAATTCATCTCCCAGAGTTACATCTGTATTTCGTCGATCTCTTTGCTAGCCTTATTTCTGTGGAATCTGAGAACAGATATTTCGGATCCCTTGGAAGACTATAGGGCCAAAGAAAATATCCTCTGATAACAAAGAGAAAGAAGCTTTCTGAGAAACTTTTTTGTGTTCTTTGAAATCATCTCACAGAGTTACAGCTTTCCCCTCAGAAGCCTTTCGCTAAGACAGTTCTTGTGGAATTGGCAAAGTGATATTTGGAAGCCCATAGAGGGCTATGGTGAAAAAGGAAATATCCTCCGATGAAATCTGGAAAGAAGCTTTCTGAGAAACTGCTTAGTGTTCTGTTAATTCATTTCACAGAGTTACATCTATACTTCGTGGATCTCTTTGCTAGCCTTATTTCTGTGGAATCTGAGAACAGATATTTCGGTTCCCTTGGAAGACTATAGGGCCAAAGGAAATATCCTCCGATAACAAAGAGAAAGAAGCTTTCTGAGAAACTTCTTTGTGTTCTGTGAAATCATCTCACAGAGTTACAGCTTTCCCCTCAAGAAGACTTTCGCAAGACAGTTCTTGTGGAATTGGCAAAGAGATATTTGGAAGCCCATAGAGGGCTATGGTGAAAAAGGAAATATACTCAGATGAAATCTGGAAAGAAGCTTTCTGAGAAACTGCTTAGTGTTCTGTTAATTCATCTCTCAGAGTTACATCTGTATTTCGTCGATCTCTTTGCTAGCCTTATTTCTGTGGAATGTGAGAACAGATATTTTGGATCCCTTGGAAGACTATAGGGCCAAAGGAAATATCCTCCGATAACAAAGAGAAAGAAGCTTTCTGAGAATCTTGTGTTCTGTGAAATCATCTCACAGAGTTTCAGCTTTCCCCTCAAGAAGCCTTTCGCCAAGACAGTTCTTGTGGAATTGGCAAAGTGATATTTGGAAGCCCATAGAGGGCTATGGTGAAAAAGGAAATATCCTCAGATGAAATCTGGAAAGAAGCTTTCTGAGAAACTGCTTAGTGTTCTGTTAATTCATCTCACAGAGTTACTTCTGTATTTCGTCGATCTCTTTGCTAGCCTTTTTTCTGTGGAATCTGAGAACAGATATTTCGGATCCCTTGGAAGAATATAGGGCCATAGGAAATATCCTCTGATAACAAAGAGAAAGAAGCTTTCTGAGAAACTTCTTTGTGTTCTGTGAAATCATCTCACAGAGTTACAGCTTTCCCCTCAAGAAGCCTTTCGATAAGACAGTTCTTGTGGAATTGGCAAAGTGATATTTGGAAGCCCGTAGGGGGCTATGGTGAAAAAGGAAATATCCTCCGATGAAATCTGGAAAGAAGCTTTCTGAGAAACTGCTTAGTGTTCTGTTAATTCATCTCACAGAGTTACATCTGTATTTCGTGGATCTCTTTGCTAGCCTTATTTCTGTGGAATCTGAGAACAGATATTTCGGTTCCCTTGGAAGACTATAGGGCCAAAGGAAATATCCTCCGATAACAAAGAGAAAGAAGCTTTCTGAGAAACTTTTTGTGTTCTGTGAAATCATTTCACAGAGTTACAGCCTTCCCCTCAAGAAGCCTTTCGCAAGACAGTTCCTGTGGAATTGGCAAAGTGATATTTGGAAGCCCATAGAGGGCTAAGGTGAAAAAGGAACTATCCTCAGATGAAATCTGGAAAGAAGCTTTCTGAGAAACTGCTTAGTGTTCTGTTAATTCATCTCACAGAGTTACATCTGTATTTCGTGGATCACTTTGCTAGCCTTATTTCTGTGGAATCTGAGAACAGATATTTCGGATCCCTTGGAAGACTATAGGGCCAAAGGAAATATCCTCCGATAACAAAGAGAAAGAAGCTTTCTGAGAAACTTCTTTGTGTTCTGTGAAATCATCTCACAGAGTTACAGCTTTCCCCTCAAGAAGCCTTTCGCCAAGACAGTTCTTCTGGAATTGGCAAAGTGATATTTGGAAGCCCATAGAGGGCTATGGTGAAAAAGGAAATATCCTCCGAAGAAATCTGGAAAGAAGCTTTCTGAGAAACTGCTTAGTGTTCTGTTAATTCATCTCACAGAGTTACATCTATATTTCGTGGATCTCTTTGCTAGCCTTATTTCTGTGGAATCTGAGAACAGATATTTCGGATCCCTTGGAAGACTATAGGGCCAAAGGAAATATCCTCTGATAACAAAGAGAAAGAAGCTTTCTGAGAAACTTCTTTGTGTTCTTTGAAATCATCTCACAGAGTTACAGCTTTCCCCTCAAGAAGCCTTTCGCTAAGACAGTTCTTGTGGGATTGGCAAAGTGATATTTGGAAGCCCACTGAGGGCTATGGTGAAAAAGGAAATATCCTCCGATGAAATCTGGAAAGAAGCTTTCTGAGAAACTGCTTAGTGTTCTGTTAATTCATCTCACAGAGTTACATCTATATTTCGTGGATCTCTTTGCTAGCCTTATTTCTGTGGAATCTGAGAACAGATATTTCGGATCCCTTGGAAGACTATAGGGCCAAAGGAAATATCCTCCGATAACAAAGAGAAAGAAGCTTTCTGAGAAACTTCTTTGTGTTCTGTGAAATCATCTCACAGAGTTACAGCTTTCCCCTCAGGAAGCCTTTCGCCAAGACAGTTCTTGTAGAATTGGCAAAGTGATATTTGGAAGCCCATAGAGGGCTATGGTGAAAAAGGAAATATCCTCAGATGAAATCTGGAAAGAAGCTTTCTGAGAAACTGCTTAGTGTTCTGTTAATTCATCTCACAGAGTTACATGTGTATTTCGTGGATCTCTTTGCTAGCCTTATTTCTGTGGAATCTGAGAACAGATATTTCAGATCCCTTGGAAGACTATAGGGCCAAAGGAAATATCCTCTTCTAACAAAGAGAAAGAAGCTTTTTGAGAAACTTCTTTGTGTTCTGTGAAATCATCTCACAGAGTTACAGCTTTCCCCTCAAGAAGCCTTTCGCCAAGACAGTTCTTGTGGAATTGGCAAAGTGATATTTGGAAACCCATAGAGGGCTATGGTAAAAAAGGCAATATCCTCAGATGAAATCTGGAAAGAAGCTTTCTGAGAAACTGCTTAGTGTTCTGTTAATTCATCTCACAGAGTTACATCTGTATTTCGTGGATCTCTTTGCTAGCCTTATTTCTGTGGAATCTGAGAACAGATATTTCGGATCCCTTGGAAGACTATAGGGCCAAAGGAAATATCCTCCGATAACAAAGAGAAAGAAGCTTTCTGAGAAACTTCTTTGTGTTCTGTGAAATCATCTCACAGAGTTACAGCTTTCTCCTCAAGAAGCCTTTCGCCAAGACAGTTCTTGTGGAATTGCAAAGTGATATTTGGAAGCCCATAGAGGGCTATGGTGAAAAAGGAAATATCCTCCGATGAAATCTGGAAAGAAGCTTTCTGAGAAACTCCTTAGTGTTCTGTTAATTCATCTCACAGAGTTACATCTGTATTTCGTCGATCTCTTTGCTAGCATTATTTCTGTGGAATCTGAGAACAGATATTTCGGATCCCTTGGAAGACTATAGGGCCAAAGGAAATATCCTCTGATTACAAAGAGAAAGAAGCTTTCTGAGAAACTTTTTTGTGTTCTTTGAAATCATCTCACAGAGTTACAGCTTTCCCCTCAAGAAGCCTTTCCCTTAGACAGTTCTTGTGGAATTGGCAAAGTGATATTTGGAAGCCCGTAGGGGGCTATGGTGAAAAAGGAAATATCCTCCCATGAAATCTGGAAAGAAGCTTTCTGAGAAACTGCTTAGTGTTCTGTTAATTCATCTCACAGAGTTACATCTGTATTTCGTGGATCTCTTTGCTAGCCTTATTTCTGTGGAATCTGAGAACAGATATTTCGGATCCCTTGGAAGACTATAGGGCAGAAGAAATATCCTCCGATAACAAACAGAAAGAAGCTTTCTGAGAAACTTCTTTGTGTTCTGTGAAATCATCTCACAGAGTTACAGCTTTCCCCTCAAGAAGCCTTTCGACAAGACAGTTCTTGTGGAATTGGCAAGGTGATATTTGGAAGCCCATAGAGGGCTATGGTGAAAAAGGAAATATCCTCAGATGAAATCTGCAAAGAAGCTTTCTGAGAAACTGCTTTGTGTTCTGTTAATTCATCTCACAGAGTTACATCTGTATTTCGTGGATCTCTTTGCTAGCCTTATTTCTGTGGAATCTGAGAACAGATATTTCGGATCCCTTGGAAGACTATAGGGCCAAAGGAAATATCCTCCGATAACAAAGAGAAAGAAGCTTTCTGAGAAACTTCTTTGTGTTCTGTGAAATCATCTCACAGAGTTACAGCTTTCCCCTCAAGAAGCCTTTCGCCAAGACAGTTCCTCTGGAATTGGCAGAGTGATATTTGGAAGCCCATAGAGTGATATTGTGAAAAAGGAAATATCCTCAGATGAAATCTGGAAAGAAGCTTTCTGAGAAACTGCTTAGTGTTCTGTTAATTCATCTCACAGAGTAACATCTGTATTTCGTCGATCTCTTTGCTAGCCTTATTTCTGTGGAATCTGAGAACAGATATTTGGGATCCCTTGGAAAACTATAGGGCCAAAGGAAATATCCTCCGATAACAAAGAGAAAGAAGCTTTCTGAGAAACTTTTTGTGTTCTGTGAAATCATCTCACAGAGTTCCACCCTTCCCCTCAAGAAGGCTTTCGCAAGACAGTTCCTGTGGAATTGGCAAAGTGATATTTGGAAGCCCATAGAGGGCTATGTTAAAAAAGGAAATATCGTCAGATGAAATCTGGAAAGAAGCTTTCTGTGAAACTGCTTAGTGTTCTGTTAATTCATCTCACAGAGTTACATCTGTATTTCGTCGATCTCTTTGCTAGCCTTATTTCTGTGGAATCTGAGAACAGATATTTCCGATCCCTTGGAAGACTACAGGGCCAAAGGAAATATCCTCCGATAACAAAGAGAAAGAAGCTTTTTGAGAAACTTCTTTGTGTTCTGTGAAATCATCTCACATAGTTACAGCTTTCCCCTCAAGAAGCCTTTCGCCAAGACAGTTCTTGTGGAATTGGCAAAGTGATATTTGGAAGCCCGTAGAGGGCTATGGTGAAAAAGGAAATATCCTCAGATGAAATCTGGAAAGAAGCTTTCTGAGAAACTGCTTAGTGTTCTGTTAATTCATCTCCCAGAGTTACATCTGTATTTCTTCGATCTCTTTGCTAGCCTTATTTCTGTGGAATCTGAGAACAGATATTTCGGATCCCTTGGAAGACTATAGGGCCAAAGGAAATATCCTCCGATAACAAAGAGAAAGAAGCTTTCTGAGAAACTTCTTTGTGTTCTTTGAAATCATCTCTCAGAGTTACAGCTTTCCCCTCAAGAAGCCGTTCGCTAAGACAGTTCTTGTGGAATTGGCAAAGTGATATTTGGAAGCCCATAGAGGGCTATGGTGAAAAAGGAAATATCCTCCGAAGAAATCTGGAAAGAAGCTTTCTGAGAAACTGCTTAGTGTACTGTTAATTCATCTCACAGAGTTACATCTATATTTCGTGGATCTCTTTGCTAGCCTTATTTCTGTGGAATCTGAGAACAGATATTTCGGATCCCTTGGAAGACTATAGGGCCAAAGGAAATATCCTCTGATAACAAAGAGAAAGAAGCTTTCTGAGAAACTTCTTTGTGTTCTGTGAAATCATCTCACAGAGTTACAGCTTTCCCCTCAAGAAGCCTTTCGCAAGACAGTTCTTGTGGAATTGGCAAAGTGATATTTGGAAGCCCATAGAGGGCTATGGTGAAAAAGGAAATATACTCAGATGTAATCTGGAAAGAAGCTTTCTGAGAAACTGCTTAGTGTTCTGTTAATTCATCTCACAGAGTTACATCTGTATTTCGTCGATCTCTTTGCTAGCCTTATTTCTGTGGAATCTGAGAACAGATATTTCGGATCCCTTGGAAGACTATAGGGCCAAAGGAAATATCCTCCGATAACAAAGAGAAAGAAGCTTTCTGAGAATCTTCTTTGTCTTCTGTGAAATCATCTCACAGAGTTACAGCTTTCCCCTCAAGAAGCCTTTCGCCAAGACAGTTCTTGTGGAATTGGAAAATGATATTTGGAAGCCCATAGAGGGCTATGGTGAAAAAGGAAATATCCTCAGATGAAATCTGGAAAGAAGCTTTCTGAGAAACTGCTTAGTGTTCTGTTAATTCATCTCACAGAGTTACATCTGTATTTCGTCGATCTCTCTGCTAGCCTTATTTCTGTGGAATCTGAGAACAGATATTTCGGATCCCTTGGAAGACTATAGGGCCAAAGAAAATATCCTCTGATAACAAAGAGAAAGAAGCTTTCTGAGAAACTTTTTTGTGTTCTTTGAAATCATCTCACAGAGTTACAGCTTTCCCCTCAGAAGCCTTTCGCTAAGACAGTTCTTGTGGAATTGGCAAAGTGATATTTGGAAGCCAATAGAGGGCTATGGTGAAAAAGGAAATATCCTCCGATGAAATCTGGAAAGAAGCTTTCTGAGAAACTGCTTAGTGTTCTGTTAATTCATTTCACAGAGTTACATCTATACTTCGTGGATCTCTTTGCTAGCCTTATTTCTGTGGAATCTGAGAACAGATATTTCGGTTCCCTTGGAAGACTATAGGGCCAAAGGAAATATCCTCCGATAACAAAGAGAAAGAAGCTTTCTGAGAAACTTCTTTGTGTTCTGTGAAATCATCTCACAGAGTTACAGCTTTCCCCTCAAGAAGACTTTCGCAAGACAGTTCTTGTGGAATTGGCAAAGAGATATTTGGAAGCCCATAGAGGGCTATGGTGAAAAAGGAAATATACTCAGATGAAATCTGGAAAGAAGCTTTCTGAGAAACTGCTTAGTGTTCTGTTAATTCATCTCTCAGAGTTACATCTGTATTTCGTCGATCTCTATGCTAGCCTTATTTCTGTGGAATGTGAGAACAGATATTTTGGATCCCTTGGAAGACTATAGGGCCAAAGGAAATATCCTCCGATAACAAAGAGAAAGAAGCTTTCTGAGAATCTTGTGTTCTGTGAAATCATCTCACAGAGTTTCAGCTTTCCCCTCAAGAAGCCTTTCGCCAAGACAGTTCTTGTGGAATTGGCAAAGTGATATTTGGAAGCCCATAGAGGGCTATGGTGAAAAAGGAAATATCCTCAGATGAAATCTGGAAAGAAGCTTTCTGAGAAACTGCTTAGTGTTCTGTTAATTCATCTCACAGAGTTACTTCTGTATTTCGTCGATCTCTTTGCTAGCCTTTTTTCTGTGGAATCTGAGAACAGATATTTCGGATCCCTTGGAAGAATATAGGGCCATAGGAAATATCCTCTGATAACAAAGAGAAAGAAGCTTTCTGAGAAACTTCTTTGTGTTCTGTGAAATCATCTCACAGAGTTACAGCTTTCCCCTCAAGAAGCCTTTCGATAAGACAGTTCTTGTGGAATTGGCAAAGTGATATTTGGAAGCCCGTAGGGGGCTATGGTGAAAAAGGAAATATCCTCCGATGAAATCTGGAAAGAAGCTTTCTGAGAAACTGCTTAGTGTTCTGTTAATTCATCTCACAGAGTTACATCTGTATTTCGTGGATCTCTTTGCTAGCCTTATTTCTGTGGAATCTGAGAACAGATATTTCGGTTCCCTTGGAAGACTATAGGGCCAAAGGAAATATCCTCCGATAACAAAGAGAAAGAAGCTTTCTGAGAAACTTTTTGTGTTCTGTGAAATCATTTCACAGAGTTACAGCCTTCCCCTCAAGAAGCCTTTCGCAAGACAGTTCCTGTGGAATTGGCAAAGTGATATTTGGAAGCCCATAGAGGGCTAAGGTGAAAAAGGAACTATCCTCAGATGAAATCTGGAAAGAAGCTTTCTGAGAAACTGCTTAGTGTTCTGTTAATTCATCTCACAGAGTTACATCTGTATTTCGTGGATCACTTTGCTAGCCTTATTTCTGTGGAATCTGAGAACAGATATTTCGGATCCCTTGGAAGACTATAGGGCCAAAGGAAATATCCTCCGATAACAAAGAGAAAGAAGCTTTCTGAGAAACTTCTTTGTGTTCTGTGAAATCATCTCACAGAGTTACAGCTTTCCCCTCAAGAAGCCTTTCGCCAAGACAGTTCTTCTGGAATTGGCAAAGTGATATTTGGAAGCCCATAGAGGGCTATGGTGAAAAAGGAAATATCCTCCGAAGAAATCTGGAAAGAAGCTTTCTGAGAAACTGCTTAGTGTTCTGTTAATTCATCTCACAGAGTTACATCTATATTTCGTGGATCTCTTTGCTAGCCTTATTTCTGTGGAATCTGAGAACAGATATTTCGGATCCCTTGGAAGACTATAGGGCCAAAGGAAATATCCTCTGATAACAAAGAGAAAGAAGCTTTCTGAGAAACTTCTTTGTGTTCTTTGAAATCATCTCACAGAGTTACAGCTTTCCCCTCAAGAAGCCTTTCGCTAAGACAGTTCTTGTGGGATTGGCAAAGTGATATTTGGAAGCCCACTGAGGGCTATGGTGAAAAAGGAAATATCCTCCGATGAAATCTGGAAAGAAGCTTTCTGAGAAACTGCTTAGTGTTCTGTTAATTCATCTCACAGAGTTACATCTATATTTCGTGGATCTCTTTGCTAGCCTTATTTCTGTGGAATCTGAGAACAGATATTTCGGATCCCTTGGAAGACTATAGGGCCAAAGGAAATATCCTCCGATAACAAAGAGAAAGAAGCTTTCTGAGAAACTTCTTTGTGTTCTGTGAAATCATCTCACAGAGTTACAGCTTTCCCCTCAGGAAGCCTTTCGCCAAGACAGTTCTTGTAGAATTGGCAAAGTGATATTTGGAAGCCCATAGAGGGCTATGGTGAAAAAGGAAATATCCTCAGATGAAATCTGGAAAGAAGCTTTCTGAGAAACTGCTTAGTGTTCTGTTAATTCATCTCACAGAGTTACATGTGTATTTCGTGGATCTCTTTGCTAGCCTTATTTCTGTGGAATCTGAGAACAGATATTTCAGATCCCTTGGAAGACTATAGGGCCAAAGGAAATATCCTCTTCTAACAAAGAGAAAGAAGCTTTTTGAGAAACTTCTTTGTGTTCTGTGAAATCATCTCACAGAGTTACAGCTTTCCCCTCAAGAAGCCTTTCGCCAAGACAGTTCTTGTGGAATTGGCAAAGTGATATTTGGAAACCCATAGAGGGCTATGGTAAAAAAGGCAATATCCTCAGATGAAATCTGGAAAGAAGCTTTCTGAGAAACTGCTTAGTGTTCTGTTAATTCATCTCACAGAGTTACATCTGTATTTCGTGGATCTCTTTGCTAGCCTTATTTCTGTGGAATCTGAGAACAGATATTTCGGATCCCTTGGAAGACTATAGGGCCAAAGGAAATATCGTCCGATAACAAAGAGAAAGAAGCTTTCTGAGAAACTTCTTTGTGTTCTGTGAAATCATCTCACAGAGTTACAGCTTTCTCCTCAAGAAGCCTTTCGCCAAGACAGTTCTTGTGGAATTGGAAAATGATATTTGGAAGCCCATAGAGGGCTATGGTGAAAAAGGAAATATCCTAAGATGAAATCTGGAAAGAAGCTTTCTGAGAAACTGCTTTGTGTTCTGTTAATTCATCTCACAGAGTTATATCTGTATTTCGTGGATCTCTTTGCTAGCCTTATTTCTGTGGAATCTGAGAACAGATATTTCAGATCCCTTGGAAGACTACAGGGCCAAAGGAAATATCCTCTGATAACAAAGAGAAAGAAGATTTTTGAGAAACTTCTTTGTGTTCTGTGAAATCATCTCACATAGTTACAGCTTTCCCCTCAAGAAGCCTTTCGCCAAGACAGTTCTTGTGGAATTGCAAAGTGATATTTGGAAGCCCATAGAGGGCTATGGTGAAAAAGGAAATATCCTCAGATGAAATCTGGAAAGAAGCTTTCTGAGAAACTCCTTAGTGTTCTGTTAATTCATCTCACAGAGTTACATCTGTATTTCGTCGATCTCTTTGCTAGCATTATTTCTGTGGAATCTGAGAACAGATATTTCGGATCCCTTGGAAGACTATAGGGCCAAAGGAAATATCCTCTGATTACAAAGAGAAAGAAGCTTTCTGAGAAACTTTTTTGTGTTCTTTGAAATCATCTCACAGAGTTACAGCTTTCCCCTCAAGAAGCCTTTCCCTTAGACAGTTCTTGTGGAATTGGCAAAGTGATATTTGGAAGCTCATAGAGGGCTATGGTGAAAAAGGAAATATCCTCCGATGAAATCTGGAAAGAAGCTTTCTGAGAAACTGCTTAGGGTTCTGTTAATTCATCTCACAGAGTTACATCTGTATTTCGTCGATCTCTTTGCTAGCTTTATTTCTGTGGAATCTGAGAACAGATATTTCGCATCCCTTGGAAGACTATAGGGCCAAAGGAAATATCCTCCGATAACAAACAGAAAGAAGCTTTCACGGAAACTTCTTTGTGTTCTGTGAAATCATCTCACAGAGTTACAGCATTCCCCTCAAGAAGCCTTTCGCTAAGACAGTTCTTGTGGAATTGGCAAAGTGATGTTTGGAAGCCCATAGAGGGCTACGGTGAAAAAGGAAATATCCTCCGATGAAATCTGGAAAGAAGCTTTCTGAGAAACTGCTTAGTGTTCTGTTAATCACCTCACAGAGGTACATCTGTATTTCGTGGATCTCTTTGCTAGCCTTATTTCTGTGGAATCTGAGAACAGATATTTCGGATCCCTTGGAAGACTATAGGGCCAAAGGAAATATCCTCCGATAACAAAGAGAAAGAAGCTTTCTGAGAAACTTTTTGTGTTCTGTGAAATCATCTCACAGAGTTACACCCTTCCCCTCAAGAAGCCTTTCGCAAGACAGTTCCTGTGGAATTGGCAAAGTGATATTTGGAAGCCCATAGAGGGCTATGGTAAAAAAGGAAATATCCTCAGATGAAATCTGGAAAGAAGCTTTCTGAGAAACTGCTTAGTGTTCTGTTAATTCATCTCACAGAGTTACTTCTGTATTTCGTCGATCTCTTTGCTAGCCTTTTTTCTGTGGAATCTGAGAACAGATATTTCGGATCCCTTGGAAGAATATAGGGCCATAGGAAATATCCTCTGATAACAAAGAGAAAGAAGCTTTCTGAGAAACTTCTTTGTGTTCTGTGAAATCATCTCACAGAGTTACAGCTTTCCCCTCAAGAAGCCTTTCGATAAGACAGTTCTTGTGGAATTGGCAAAGTGATATTTGGAAGCCCGTAGGGGGCTATGGTGAAAAAGGAAATATCCTCCGATGAAATCTGGAAAGAAGCTTTCTGAGAAACTGCTTAGTGTTCTGTTAATTCATCTCACAGAGTTACATCTGTATTTCGTGGATCTCTTTGCTAGCCTTATTTCTGTGGAATCTGAGAACAGATATTTCGGTTCCCTTGGAAGACTATAGGGCCAAAGGAAATATCCTCCGATAACAAAGAGAAAGAAGCTTTCTGAGAAACTTTTTGTGTTCTGTGAAATCATTTCACAGAGTTACAGCCTTCCCCTCAAGAAGCCTTTCGCAAGACAGTTCCTGTGGAATTGGCAAAGTGATATTTGGAAGCCCATAGAGGGCTAAGGTGAAAAAGGAACTATCCTCAGATGAAATCTGGAAAGAAGCTTTCTGAGAAACTGCTTAGTGTTCTGTTAATTCATCTCACAGAGTTACATCTGTATTTCGTGGATCACTTTGCTAGCCTTATTTCTGTGGAATCTGAGAACAGATATTTCGGATCCCTTGGAAGACTATAGGGCCAAAGGAAATATCCTCCGATAACAAAGAGAAAGAAGCTTTCTGAGAAACTTCTTTGTGTTCTGTGAAATCATCTCACAGAGTTACAGCTTTCCCCTCAAGAAGCCTTTCGCCAAGACAGTTCTTCTGGAATTGGCAAAGTGATATTTGGAAGCCCATAGAGGGCTATGGTGAAAAAGGAAATATCCTCCGAAGAAATCTGGAAAGAAGCTTTCTGAGAAACTGCTTAGTGTTCTGTTAATTCATCTCACAGAGTTACATCTATATTTCGTGGATCTCTTTGCTAGCCTTATTTCTGTGGAATCTGAGAACAGATATTTCGGATCCCTTGGAAGACTATAGGGCCAAAGGAAATATCCTCTGATAACAAAGAGAAAGAAGCTTTCTGAGAAACTTCTTTGTGTTCTTTGAAATCATCTCACAGAGTTACAGCTTTCCCCTCAAGAAGCCTTTCGCTAAGACAGTTCTTGTGGGATTGGCAAAGTGATATTTGGAAGCCCACTGAGGGCTATGGTGAAAAAGGAAATATCCTCCGATGAAATCTGGAAAGAAGCTTTCTGAGAAACTGCTTAGTGTCTGTTAATTCATCTCACAAAGTTACATCTATATTTCGTGGATCTCTTTGCTAGCCTTATTTCTGTGGAATCTGAGAACAGATATTTCGGATCCCTTGGAAGACTATAGGGCCAAAGGAAATATCCTCCTATAACAAAGAGAAAGAAGCTTTCTGAGAAACTTCTTTGTGTTCTGTGAAATCATCTCACAGAGTTACAGCTTTCCCCTCAGGAAGCCTTTCGCCAAGACAGTTCTTGTAGAATTGGCAAAGTGATATTTGGAAGCCCATAGAGGGCTATGGTGAAAAAGGAAATATCCTCAGATGAAATCTGGAAAGAAGCTTTCTGAGAAACTGCTTAGTGTTCTGTTAATTCATCTCACAGAGTTACATGTGTATTTCGTGGATCTCTTTGCTAGCCTTATTTCTGTGGAATCTGAGAACAGATATTTCAGATCCCTTGGAAGACTATAGGGCCAAAGGAAATATCCTCTTCTAACAAAGAGAAAGAAGCTTTTTGAGAAACTTCTTTGTGTTCTGTGAAATCATCTCACAGAGTTACAGCTTTCCCCTCAAGAAGCCTTTCGCCAAGACAGTTCTTGTGGAATTGGCAAAGTGATATTTGGAAACCCATAGAGGGCTATGGTAAAAAAGGAAATATCCTCAGATGAAATCTGGAAAGAAGCTTTCTGAGAAACTGCTTAGTGTTCTGTTAATTCATCTCACAGAGTTACATCTGTATTTCGTGGATCTCTTTGCTAGCCTTATTTCTGTGGAATCTGAGAACAGATATTTCGGATCCCTTGGAAGACTATAGGGCCAAAGGAAATATCCTCCGATAACAAAGAGAAAGAAGCTTTCTGAGAAACTTCTTTGTGTTCTGTGAAATCATCTCACAGAGTTACAGCTTTCTCCTCAAGAAGCCTTTCGCCAAGACAGTTCTTGTGGAATTGGAAAATGATATTTGGAAGCCCATAGAGGGCTATGGTGAAAAAGGAAATATCCTAAGATAAAATCTGGAAAGAAGCTTTCTGAGAAACTGCTTTGTGTTCTGTTAATTCATCTCACAGAGTTACATCTATATTTCGTGGATCTCTTTGCTAGCCTTATTTCTGTGGAATCTGAGAACAGATATTTCGGATCCCTTGGAAGACTATAGGGCCAAAGGAAATATCCTCTGATAACAAAGAGAAAGAAGCTTTCTGAGAAACTTCTTTGTGTTCTTTGAAATCATCTCACAGAGTTACAGCTTTCCCCGCAAGAAGCCTTTCGCTAAGACAGTTCTTGTGGGATTGGCAAAGTGATATTTGGAAGCCCACTGAGGGCTATGGTGAAAAAGGAAATATCCTCCGATGAAATCTGGAAAGAAGCTTTCTGAGAAACTGCTTAGTGTCTGTTAATTCATCTCACAAAGTTACATCTATATTTCGTGGATCTCTTTGCTAGCCTTATTTCTGTGGAATCTGAGAACAGATATTTCGGATCCCTTGGAAGACTATAGGGCCAAAGGAAATATCCTCCGATAACAAAGAGAAAGAAGCTTTCTGAGAAACTTCTTTGTGTTCTGTGAAATCATCTCACAGAGTTACAGCTTTCCCCTCAGGAAGCCTTTCGCCAAGACAGTTCTTGTAGAATTGGCAAAGTGATATTTGGAAGCCCATAGAGGGCTATGGTGAAAAAGGAAATATCCTCAGATGAAATCTGGAAAGAAGCTTTCTGAGAAACTGCTTAGTGTTCTGTTAATTCATCTCACAGAGTTACATGTGTATTTCGTGGATCTCTTTGCTAGCCTTATTTCTGTGGAATCTGAGAACAGATATTTCAGATCCCTTGGAAGACTATAGGGCCAAAGGAAATATCCTCTTCTAACAAAGAGAAAGAAGCTTTTTGAGAAACTTCTTTGTGTTCTGTGAAATCATCTCACAGAGTTACAGCTTTCCCCTCAAGAAGCCTTTCGCCAAGACAGTTCTTGTGGAATTGGCAAAGTGATATTTGGAAACCCATAGAGGGCTATGGTGAAAAAGGAAATATCCTCAGATGAAATCTGGAAAGAAGCTTTCTGAGAAACTGCTTAGTGTTCTGTTAATTCATCTCACAGAGTTACATCTGTATTTCGTGGATCTCTTTGCTAGCCTTATTTCTGTGGAATCTGAGAACAGATATTTCGGATCCCTTGGAAGACTATAGGGCCAAAGGAAATATCCTCCGATAACAAAGAGAAAGAAGCTTTCTGAGAAACTTCTTTGTGTTCTGTGAAATCATCTCACAGAGTTACAGCTTTCTCCTCAAGAAGCCTTTCGCCAAGACAGTTCTTGTGGAATTGGAAAATGATATTTGGAAGCCCATAGAGGGCTATGGTGAAAAAGGAAATATCCTAAGATAAAATCTGGAAAGAAGCTTTCTGAGAAACTGCTTTGTGTTCTGTTAATTCATCTCACAGAATTATATCTGTATTTCGTGGATCTCTTTGCTAGCCTTATTTCTGTGGAATCTGAGAACAGATATTTCAGATCCCTTGGAAGACTACAGGGCCAAAGGAAATATCCTCTGATAACAAAGAGAAAGAAGATTTTTGAGAAACTTCTTTGTGTTCTGTGAAATCATCTCACATAGTTACAGCTTTCCCCTCAAGAAGCCTTTCGCCAAGACAGTTCTTGTGGAATTGGCAAAGTGATATTTGGAAGCCCAATGAGGGCTATGGTGAAAAAGGAAATATCCTCAGATGAAATCTGGAAAGAAGCTTTCTGAGAAACTGCTTAGTGTTCTGTTAATTCATCTCACAGAGTTACATCTGTATTTCGTCGATCTCTTTGCTAGCATTATTTCTGTGGAATCTGAGAACAGATATTTCGGATCCCTTGGAAGACTATAGGGCCAAAGGAAATATCCTCTGATTACAAGAGAAAGAAGCTTTCTGAGAAACTTTTTTGTGTTCTTTGAAATCATCTCACAGAGTTACAGCTTTCCCCCAAGAAGCCTTTCGCTAAGACAGTTCTTGTGGAATTGGCAAAGTGATATTTGGAAGCCCATAGAGGGCTATGGTGAAAAAGGAAATATCCTCCGATGAAATCTGGAAAGAAGCTTTCTGAGAAACTGCTTAGGGTTCTGTTAATTCATCTCACAGAGTTACATCTGTATTTCGTCGATCTCTTTGCTAGCTTTATTTCTGTGGAATCTGAGAACAGATATTTCGCATCCCTTGGAAGACTATAGGGCCAAAGGAAATATCCTCCGATAACAAACAGAAAGAAGCTTTCACGGAAACTTCTTTGTGTTCTGTGAAATCATCTCACAGAGTTACAGCATTCCCCTCAAGAAGCCTTTCGCTAAGACAGTTCTTGTGGAATTGGCAAAGTGATGTTTGGAAGCCCATAGAGGGCTACGGTGAAAAAGGAAATATCCTCCGATGAAATCTGGAAAGAAGCTTTCTGAGAAACTGCTTAGTGTTCTGTTAATTCACCTCACAGAGGTACATCTGTATTTCGTGGATCTCTTTGCTAGCCTTATTTCTGTGGAATCTGAGAACAGATATTTCGGATCCCTTGGAAGACTATAGGGCCAAAGGAAATATCCTCCGATAACAAAGAGAAAGAAGCTTTCTGAGAAACTTTTTGTGTTCTGTGAAATCATCTCACAGAGTTACACCTTTCCCCTCAAGAAGCCTTTCGCAAGACAGTTCCTGTGGAATTGGCAAAGTGATATTTGGAAGCCCATAGAGGGCTATGGTAAAAAAGGAAATATCCTCAGATGAAATCTGGAAAGAAGCTTTCTGAGAAACTGCTTAGTGTTCTGTTAATTCATCTCACAGAGTTACATCTGTATTTCGTGGATCTCTTTGCTAGCCTTATTTCTGTGGAATCTGAGAACAGATATTTCAGATCCCTTGGAAGACTACAGGGCCAAAGGAAATATCCTCCGATAACAAAGAGAAAGAAGCTTTTTGAGAAACTTCTTTGTGTTCTGTAAATTCATCTCACAGAGTTACAGCTTTCCCCTCAAGAAGCCTTTCGCCAAGACAGTTCTTGTGGAATTGGCAAAGTGATATTTGGAAGCCCTTAGAGGGCTATGGTGAAAAAGGAAATATCCTCAGATAAAATCTGGAAAGAAACTTTCTGAGAAACTGCTTAGTGTTCTGTTAATTCATCTCACAGAGTTACATCTGTATTTCGTCGATCTCTTTGCTAGCCTTATTTCTGTGGAATCTGAGAACAGATATTTCGGATCCCTGGAAGACTATAGGGCCAAAGGAAATATCCTCCGATAACAAAGAGAAAGAAGCTTCCTGAGAAACTACTTTGTGTTCTTTGAAATCATCTCACAGAGTTACAGCTTTCCCCTCAAGAAGCCTTTCGCCAAGACAGTTCTTGTGCAATTGGCAAAGTGATATTTGGAAGCCCATAGAGGGCTATGGTGAAAAAGGAAATATCCCCCGATGAAATCTGGAAAGAAGCTTTCTGAGAAACTGGTTAGTGGTCTCTTAATTCATCTCACAGAGTTACATCTGTATTTCGTCGATCTCTTTGCTAGCCTTATTTCTGTGGAATCTGAGAACAGATATTTCGGATCCCTTGAAGACTATAGGGCCAAAGGAAATATCCTCCGATAACAAACAGAAAGAAGCTTTCTGAGAAACTTCTTTGCGTTCTGTGAAATCATCTCACAGAGATACAGCATTCCCCTCAAGAAGCCTTTCGCTAAGACAGTTCTTGTGGAATTGGCAAAGTGATATTTGGAAGCCCTTAGAAGGCTATGGTGAAAAAGGAAATATCCTCAGATGAAATCTGGAAAGAAGCTTTCTGAGAAACTGCTTAGTGTTCTGTTAAGTCATCTCACAGAGTTACATGTGTATTTCGTGGATTTCTTTGCTAGCCTTATTTCTGTGGAATCTGAGAACAGATATTTCAGATCCCTTGGAAGACTATAGGGCCAAAGGAAATATCCTCCGATAACAAAGAGAAAGAAGCTTTCTGAGAAACTTCTTTGTGTTCTGTGAAATCATCTCACAGAGTTACAGCCTTCCCCTCAAGAAGCCTTTCGCAAGACAGTTCCTGTGGAATTGGCAAAGTGATATTTGGAAGCCCATAGAGGGCTATGGTGAAAAAGGAAATATCCTCAGATGAAATCTGGAAAGAAGCTTTCTGAGAAACTGCTTAGTGTTCTGTTAATTCATCTCTCAGAGTTACATCTGTATTTCTTCGATCTCTTTGCTAGCCTTATTTCTGTGGAATCTGAGAACAGATATTTCGGATCCCTTGGAAGACTATAGGGCCAAAGGAAATATCCTCCGATGACAAACAGAAAGAAGCTTTCTGAGAAACTTCTTTTTGTTCTGTGAAATCATCTCACAGAGTTACAGCATTCCCCTCAAGAAGCCTTTCGCTAAGACAGTTCTTGTGGAATTGGCAAAGTGATATTTGGAAGCCCATAGAGGGCTATGGTGAAAAAGGAAATATCCCCCGATGAAATCTGGAAAGAAGCTTTCTGAGAAACTGCTTAGTGTTCTCTTAATTCATCTCACAGAGTTACATCTGTATTTCGTGGATCTGTTTGCTAGCCTTTTTTCTGTGGAATCTGAGAACAGATATTTCGGATCCCTTGGAAGACTATAGGGCCAAAGGATATATCCTCGGATAACAAAGAGAAAGAAGCTTTCTGAGAAACTTCTTTGTGTTCTGTGAAATCATCTCACAGAGTTTCAGCTTTCCCCTCAAGAAGCCTTTCGCAAGACAGTTCCTGTGGAATTGGCAAAGTGATATTTGGAAGCCCATGGAGGGCTATGGTGAAAAAGGAAATATCCTCAGATGAAATCTGGAAAGAAGCTTTCTGAGAAACTGCTTAGTGTTCTGTTAATTCATCTCACAGAGTTACATCTGTATTTCGTCGATCTCTTTGCTAGCCTTATTTCTGTGGAATCTGAGAACAGATATTTCCGATCCCTTGGAAGACTACAGGGCCAAAGGAAATATCCTCCGATAACAAAGAGAAAGAAGCTTTCTGAGAAACTTCTTTGTGTTCTGTGAAATCATCTCACAGAGATACAGCTTTCCCCTCAAGAAGCCTTTCGCCAAGACAGTTCTTGTGGAATTGGAAAAGTGATATTTGGAAGCCCATAGAGGGCTATGGTGGAAAAGGAAATATCCTCAGATGAAATCTGGAAAGAAGATTTCTGAGAAACTGCTTAGTGTTCTGTTAATTCATCTCACAGAGTTACATGTGTATTTCGTGGATTTCTTTGCTAGCCTTATTTCTGTGGAATCTGAGAACAGATATTTCAGATCCCTTGCAAGACTATAGGGCCAAAGGAAATATCCTCCGATAACAAAGAGAAAGAAGCTTTCAGAGAAACTTCTCTGTGTTTCTGTGAAATCATCTCACAGAGTTACAGCTTTCCCCTCAAGAAGCCTTTCGCCAAGACAGTTCTTGTGGAATTGGCAAAGTGATATTTGGAAGCCCATAGAGGGCTATGGTGAAAAAGGAAATATCCCCCGATGAAATCTGGAATGAAGCTTTCTGAGAAACTGGTTAGTGTTCTCTTAATTCATCTCACAGAGTTACATCTGTATTTCGTGGATCTCTTTGCTAGCCTTATTTCTGTGGAATCTGAGAACAGATATTTCGGATCCCTTGGAAGACTATAGGGCCAAAGGAAATATCCTGGGATAACAAAGAGAAAGAAGCTTTCTGAGAAACTTCTTTGTGTTCTGTGAAATCATCTCACAGAGTTACAGCCTTCCCCTCAAGAAGCCTTTCGCAAGACAGTTCCTGTGGAATTGGCAAAGTGATATTTGGAAGCCCCTAGAGGGCTATGGTGAAAAAGGAAATATCCTCAGATGAAATCTGGAAAGAAGCTTTCTGAGAAACTGGTTAGTGTTCTCTTAATTCATCTCACAGAGTTACATCTGTATTTCGTCGATCTCTTTGCTAGCCTTATTTCTGTGGAATCTGAGAACAGATATTTCGGATCCCTTGAAGACAATAGGGCCAAAGGAAATATCCTCCGATAACAAACAGAAAGAAGCTTTCTGAGAAACTTCTTTGCGTTCTGTGAAATCATCTCACGGAGATACAGCATTCCCCTCAAGAAGCCTTTCGCTAAGACAGTTCTTGTGGAATTGGCAAAGTGATATTTGGAAGCCCTTAGAAGGCTATGGTGAAAAAGGAAATATCCTCAGATGAAATCTGGAAAGAAGCTTTCTGAGAAACTGCTTAGTGTTCTGTTAATTCATCTCACAGAGTTACATGTGTATTTCGTGGATTTCTTTGCTAGCCTTATTTCTGTGGAATCTGAGAACAGATATTTCAGATCCCTTGGAAGACTATAGGGCCAAAGGAAATATCCTCCGATAACAAAGAGAAAGAAGCTTTCTGAGAAACTTCTTTGTGTTCTGTGAAATCATCTCACAGAGTTACAGCTTTCCCCTCAAGAAGCCTTTCGCCAAGACAGTTCTTGTGGATTTGGCAAAGTGATATTTGGAAGCCCATAGAGGGCTATGGTGAAAAAGGAAATATCCTCAGATGAAATCTGGAAAGAAGCTTTCTGAGAAACTGCTTAGTGTTCTGTTAATTCATCTCACAGAGTTACATCTGTATTTCGTCGATCTCTTTGCTAGCCTTATTTCTGTGGAATCTGAGAACAGATATTTCGGATCCCTGGAAGACTATAGGGCCAAAGGAAATATCCTCCGATAACAAAGAGAAAGAAGCTTTCTGAGAAACTACTTTGTGTTCTTTGAAATCATCTCACAGAGTTACAGCTTTCCCCTTAAGAAGCCTTTCGTTAAGACAGTTCTTGTGGAATTGGCAAAGTGATATTTGGAAGCCCATAGAGGGCTATGTTGAAAAAGGAAATATCCTCAGATGAAATCTGGAAAGAAGATTTCTGAGAAACTGCTTAGTGTTCTGTTAATTCATCTCACAGAGTTACATCTGTATTTCGTCGATCTCTTTGCTAGCCTTATTTCTGTGGAATCTGAGAACAGATATTTCGGATCCCTTGGAAGACTACAGGGCCAAAGGAAATATCCTCCGATAACAAAGAGAAAGAAGCTTTCTGAGAAACTTCTTTGTGTTCTGTGAAATCATCTCACAGAGATACAGCTTTCCCCTCAAGAAGCCTTTCGCCAAGACAGTTCTTGTGGAATTGGCAAAGTGATATTTGGAAGCCCATAGAGGGCTATGGTGAAAAAGGAAATATCCTCAGATGAAATCTGGAAAGAAGATTTCTGAGAAACTGCTTAGTGTTCTGTTAATTCATCTCACAGAGTTACATGTGTATATCGTGGATTTCTTTGCTAGCCTTATTTCTGTGGAATCTGAGAACAGATATTTCAGATCCCTTGCAAGACTATAGGGCCAAAGGAAATATCCTCCGATAACAAAGAGAAAGAAGCTTTCAGAGAAACTTCTCTGTGTTCTGTGAAATCATCTCACAGAGTTACAGCTTTCCCCTCAAGAAGCCTTTCGCCAAGACAGTTCTTGTGGATTTGGCAAAGTGATATTTGGAAGCCCATAGAGGGCTATGGTGAAAAAGGAAATATCCTCAGATGAAATCTGGAAGGAAGCTTTCTGAGAAACTGCTTAGTGTTCTGTTAATTCATCTCACAGAGTTACATCTGTATTTCGTCGATCTCTTTGCTAGCCTTATTTCTGTGGAATCTGAGAACAGATATTTCGGATCCCTTGGAAGACTATAGGGCCAAAGGAAATATCCTCCGATGACAAACAGAAAGAAGCTTTCTGAGAAACTTCTTTGTGTTCTGTGAAATCATCTCACAGAGTTACAGCTTTCCCCTCAAGAAGCCTTTCGTTAAGACAGTTCTTGTGGAATTGGCAAAGTGATATTTGGAAGCCCATAGAGGGCTATGGTGAAAAAGGAAATATCCCCCGATGAAATCTGGAAAGAAGCTTTCTGAGAAACTGCTTAGTGTTCTCTTAATTCATCTCACAGAGTTACATCTGTATTTCGTGGATCTGTTTGCTAGCCTTATTTCTGTGGAATCTCAGAACAGATATTTCGGATCCCTGGAAGACTATAGGGCCAAAGGAAATATCCTCCGATAACAAAGAGAAAGAAGCTTTCTGAGAAACTACTTTGTGTTCTTTGAAATCATCTCACAGAGTTACAGCTTTCCCCCTCAAGTAGCCTTTCGCCAAGACAGTTCTTGTGGAATTGGCAAAGTGATATTTGGAAGCCCATAGAGGGCTATGGTGAAAAAGGAAATATCCCCCGATGAAATCTGGAAAGAAGCTTTCTGAGAAACTGGTTAGTGTTCTCTTAATTCATCTCACAGAGTTACATCTGTATTTCGTGGATCTCTTTGCTAGCCTTATTTCTGTGGAATCTGAGAACAGATATTTCGGATCCCTTGGAAGACTATAGGGCCAAAGGAAATATCCTCGGATAACAAAGAGAAAGAAGCTTTCTGAGAAACTTCTTTGTGTTCTGTGAAATCATCTCACAGAGTTACAGCCTTCCCCTCAAGAAGCCTTTCGCAAGACAGTTCCTGTGGAATTGGCAAATTGATATTTGGAAGCCCCTAGAGGGCTATGGTGAAAAAGGAAATATCCTCAGATGAAATCTGGAAAGAAGCTTTCTGAGAAACTGCTTAGTGTTCTGTTAATTCATCTCACAAAGTTACATTTGTATTTCGTCGATCTCTTTGCTAGCCTTATTTCTGTGGAATCTGAGAACAGATATTTCGGATCCCTTGGAAGACTATACGGCCAAAGGAAATATCCTCCGATAACAAAGAGAAAGAAGCTTTCTGAGAAACTTCTTTGTGTTCTTTGAAATCATCTCACAGAGTTACAGCTTTCCCCTCAAGAAGCCTTTCGCTAATACAGTTCTTCTGGAATTGGCAAAGTGATATTTGGAAGCCCATAGAGGGCTACGGTGAAAAAGGAAATATCCGCCGATGAAATCTGGAAAGAAGCTTTCTGAGAAACTGGTTAGTGTTCTCTTAATTCATCTCACAGAGTTACATCTGTATTTCGTCGATCTCTTTGATAGCCATATTTCTGTGGAATCTGAGAACAGATATTTCGGATCCCTTGGAAGACTATAGGGCCAAAGGAAATATCCTCGGATAACAAAGAGAAAGAAGCTTTCTGAGAAACTTCTTTGTGTTCTGTGAAATCATCTCACAGAGTTACAGCCTTCCCCTCAAGAAACCTTTCGCAAGACAGTTCCTGTGGAATTGGCAAAGTGATATTTGGAAGCCCATAGAGGGCTATGGTGAAAAAGGAAATATCTTCAGATGAAATCTGGAAAGAAGCTTTCTGAGAAACTGCTTAGTGTTCTGTTAATTCATCTCACAGGGTTAAATCTGTATTTCGTCGATCTCTTTGCTAGCCTTATTTCTGTGGAATCTGAGAACAGATATTTCGGATCCCTTGGAAGACTATAGGGCCAAAGGAAATATCCTCCGATAACAAACAGAAAGAAGATTTCTGAGAAACTTCTTTGCGTTCTGTGAAATCATCTCACAGAGTTACAGCTTTCCCCTCAAGAAGCCTTTCGCCAAGACAGTTCTTGTGGAATTGGCAAAGTGATATTTGGAAGCCCATAGAGGGCTATGGTGAAAAAGGAAATATCCTCAGATGAAATCTGGAAAGAAGCTTTCTGAGAAACGGCTTAGCGTTCTGTTAATTCATCTCACAGAGTTACATCTGTATTTCGTCGATCTGTTTGCTAGCCTTATTTCTGTGGAATCTGAAAACAGACATTTCGGATCCCTTGGAAGACTATAGGGCCAAAGGAAATATCCTCCGATAACAAAGAGAAAGAAGCTTTCTGAGAAACTTCTTTGTGTTCTTTGAAATCATCTCACAGAGTTACAGCTTTCCCCTCAAGAAGCCTTTCGTTAAGACAGTTCTTGTGGAATTTGCAAAGTGATATTTGGTAGCTCATAGAGGGCTTTGGTGAAAAAGGAAATATCCTCCGATGAAATCTGCAAAGAAGCTTTATGAGAAACTGCTTAGTGTTCTCTTAATTCATCTCACAGAGTTACATCTGTATTTCGTCGATCACTTTGCTAGCCTTATTTCTGTGGAATCTGAGAACAGATATTTCGGATCCCTTGGAAGACTATATGGCCAAAGGAAATATCCTCCGATAACAAAGACAAAGAAGCTTTCTGAGAAACTTCTTTGTGTTCTTTGAAATCATCTCACAGAGATACAGCTTTCCCCTCAAGAAGCCTTTCGCCAAGACAGTTCTACTGGAATTGGCAGAGTGATGTTTGGAAGCCCATAGAGGGCTATGGTGAAAAAGGAAATATCCTCAGATGAAATCTGGAAAGAAGCTTTCTGAGAAACTGCTTAGTGTTCTGTTAATTCATCTCACAGAGTTACATCTGTATTTCGTGGATCTCTTTGCTAGCCTTATTTCTGTGGAATCTGAGAACAGATATTTCGGATCCCTTGGAAGACTATAGGGCCAAAGGAAATATCCTCCGATAACAAAGAGAAAGAAGCTTTCTGAGAAACTTCTTTGTGTTCTGTGAAATCATCTCCCAGAGTTACACCTTTCCCCTCAAGAAGCCGTTCGCTAAGACAGTTCTTGTGGATTTGGCAAAGTGATATTTGGAAGCCCATAGAGGGCTATGGTGAAAAGGAAATATCCACCGATGAAATCTGGAAAGAAGCTTTCTGAGAAACTGCTTAGTGTTCTGTTAATTCATCTCACAGAGTTACATCTGTATTTCGTGGATCTCTTTGCTAGCCTTATTTATGTGGAATCTGAGAACAGATATTTCGGATCCCTTGGAAGACTATAGGGCCAAAGGAAATATCCTGCGATAACAAAGAGAAAGAAGCTTTCTGAGAAACTTCTTAGTGTTCTGTGAAATCATCTCACAGAGATACAGCTTTCCCCTCAAGAAGGCTTTCGCTAACACAGTTCTTGTGGAATTGGCAAAGTGATATTTGGAAGCCGATAGGGGGCTATGGTGAAAAAGGAAATATCCTCCGATGAAAGCTTGAAAGAAGCTTTCTGAGAAACTGCTTAGTGTTCTGTTAATTCATCTCACAGAGTTACATCTGTATTTCGTGGATCTCTTTGCTAGCCTTATTTCTGTGGAATCTGAGAACAGATATTTCGGATCCCTTGGAAGACTATAGGGCCAAAGGAAATATCATCCGATAACAAACAGAAAGAAGCTTTCTGAGAAACTTCTTTGTGTTCTGTGAAATCATCTCACAGAGTTACAGCATTCCCCTCAAGAAGCCTTTCGCTAAGACAGTTCTTGTGGAATTGGCAAAGTGATATTTGGAAGCCCATAGAGGGCTATGGTGAAAAAGGAAATATCCTCAGATGAAATCTGGAAAGAAGCTTTCTGAGAAACTGCTTAGTGTTCTGTTAATTCATCTCACAGAGTTACATCTGTATTTCGTCGATCTGTTTGCTAGCCTTATTTCTGTGGAATCTGAAAACAGACATTTCGGATCCCTTGGAAGACTATAGGGCCAAAGGAAATATCCTCCGATAACAAAGAGAAAGAAGCTTTCTGAGAAACTTCTTTGTGTTCTTTGAAATCATCTCACAGAGTTACAGCTTTCCCCTCAAGAAACCTATCGTTAAGACAGTTCATGTGGAATTGGCAAAGTGATATTTGGAAGCTCCAGAGGGCTATGGTGAAAAAGGAAATATCCTCAGATGAAATCTGCAAAGAAGCTTTCTGAGAAACTGCTTAGTGTTCTGTTAATTCATCTCACAGAGTTACATTTGTATTTCGTCGATCTCTTTGCTAGCCTTATTTCTGTGGAATCTGAGAAGAGATATTTCGGATCCCTTGGAAGACTATAGGGCCAAAGGAAATATCTTCCGATAACAACCAGAAAGAAGCTTTCTGAGAAACTTCTTTGTGTTCTTTGAAATCATCTCACAGAGTTACAGCATTCCCCTCAAGAAGCCTTTCGCTAAGACACTTCTTGTGGAATTGGCAAAGTGATATTTGGAAGCCCCTAGAGGGCTATGGTGAAAAAGGAAATATCCTCCGATGAAATCTGGAAAGAAGCTTTCTGAGAAACTGCTTAGTGTTCTGTTAATTCATCTCACAGAGTTACATCTGTATTTCGTGGATCTCTTTGCTAGCCTTATTTCTGTGGAATCTGAGAACAGATATTTCGGATCCCTTGGAAGACTATAGGGCCAAAGGAAATATCCTCCGATAACAAAGAGAAAGAAGCTTTCCGAGAAACTTCTTTGTGTTCTGTGAAATCATCTCACAGAGATACAGCTTTCCCCGCAAGAAGCCTTTCGCTAAGACAGTTCTTGTGGAATTGCCAAGGTGATATTTGGAAGCCCATAGAAGGCTATGGTGAAAAAGGAAATATCCTCAGATGAAATCTGGAAAGAAGCTTTCTGAGAAACTGCTTAGTGTTCTGTTAATTCATCTTACAGAGTTACATCTGTATTTCGTGGATCTCTTTGCTAGCCTTATTTCTGTGGAATCTGAGAACAGATATTTCGGATCCCTTGGAAGACTATAGGGCCAAAGGAAATATCCTCCGATAACAAAGAGAAAGAAGCTTTTTGAGAAACTTCTTTGTGTCCTGTGAAATCATCTCACAGAGTTACAGCTTTCCCCTCAAGAAGCCTTTTGCCAAGACAGTTCTTGTGGATTTGGCAAAGTGATATTTGGAAGCCCATAGAGGGCTATGGTGAAAAAGGAAATATCCTCAGATGAAATCTGGAATGAAGCTTTCTGAGAAACTGCTTAGTGTTCTGTTAATTCATCTCACAGAGTTACATCTGTATTTCGTCGATCTCTTTGCTAGCCTTATTTCTGTGGAATCTGAGAACAGATATTTCGGATCCCTTGGAAGACTATAGGGCCAAAGGAAATATCCTCCGATAACAAAGAGAAAGATGCTTTCTGAGAAACTACTTTGTGTTCTTTGAAATCATCTCACAGAGTTACAGCTTTCCCCTTAAGAAGCCTTTCGTTAAGATAGTTCTTGTGGAATTGGCAAAGTGATATTTGGAAGCCCATAGAGGGCTATGGTGAAAAAGGAAATATCCTCAGATGAAATCTGGAAAGAAGCTTTCTGAGAAACTGCTTAGTGTTCTGTTAATTCATCTCACAGAGTTACATCTGTATTTCGTCGATCTCTTTGCTAGCCTTATTTCTGTGGAATCTGAGAACAGATATTTCGGATCCCTTGGAAGACTATAGGGCCAAAGGAAATATCCTCCGATGACAAACAGAAAGAAGCTTTCTGAGAAACTTCTTTGTGTTCTGTGAAATCATCTCACAGAGTTACAGCATTCCCCTCAAGAAGCCTTTCGCTAAGACAGTTCTTGTGGAATTGGCAAAGTGATATTTGGAAGCCCATAGAGGGCTATGGTGAAAAAGGAAATATCCCCCGATGAAATCTGGAAAGAAGCTTGCTGAGAAACTGCTTAGTGTTCTCTTAATTCCTCTCACAGAGTTACATCTGTATTTCGTGGATCTCTTTGCTAGCCTTATTTCTGTGGAATCTGAGAACAGATATTTCGGATCCCTTGGAAGACTATAGGGCCAAAGGATATATCCTCGGATAACAAAGAGAAAGAAGCTTTCTGAGAAACTTCTTTTTGTTCTGTGAAATCATCTCACAGAGTTACAGCTTTCCGTCAAGAAGCCTTTCGCAAGACAGTTCCTGTGGAATTGGCAAAGTGATATTTGGAAGCCCATAGAGGGCTATGGTGAAAAAGGAAATATCCTCAGATGAAATCTGGAAAGAAGCTTTCTGAGAAACTGCTTAGTGTTCTGTTAATTCATCTCACAGAGTTACATCTCTATTTCGTCGATCTCTTTGCTAGCCTTATTTCTGTGGAATCTGAGAACAGATATTTCGGATCCCTTGGAAGACTACAGGGCCAAAGGAAATATCCTCCGATAACAAAGAGAAAGAAGCTTTCTGAGAAACTTCTTTATGTTCTGTGAAATCATCTCACAGAGTTAGAGCTTTCCCCTCAAGAAGCCTTTCGCCAAGACAGTTCTTGTGGAATTGGCAAAGTGATATTTGGAAGCCCATAGAGGGCTATGGTGAAAAAGGATATATCCTCAGATGAAATCTGGAAAGAAGATTTCTGAGAAACTGCTTAGTGTTCTGTTAATTCATCTCACAGAGTTACATGTGTATTTCGTGGATTTCTTTGCTAGCCTTATTTCTGTGGAATCTGAGAACAGATATTTCAGATCCCTTGTAAGACTATAGGGCCAAAGGAAATATCCTCCGATAACAAAGAGAAAGAAGCTTTCAGAGAAACTTCTCTGTGTTCTGTGAAATCATCTCACAGAGTTACAGCTTTCCCCTCAAGAAGCCTTTCGCCAAGACAGTTCTTGTGGATTTGGCAAAGTGATATTTGGAAGCCCATAGAGGGCTATGGTGAAAAAGGAAATATCCTCAGATGAAATCTGGAAAGAAGCTTTCTGAGAAACTGCTTAGTGTTCTGTTAATTCATCTCACAGAGTTACATCTGTATTTCGTCGATCTCTTTGCTAGCCTTATTTCTGTGGAATCTGAGAACAGATATTTCGGATCCCTTGGAAGACTATAGGGCCAAAGGAAATATCCTCCGATAACAAAGAGAAAGAAGCTTTCTGAGAAACTTCTTTGTGTTCTGTGAAAACATCTCACAGAGTTACAGCATTCCCCTCAAAAAGCCTTTCGCCAAGACAGTTCTTGTGGAATTGGCAAAGTGATATTTGGAAGCCCATAGAGGGCTATGGTGAAAAAGGAAATATCCCCCGATGAAATCTGGAAAGAAGCTTTCTGAGAAACTGCTTAGTGTTCTCTTAATTCATCTCACAGAGTTACATCTGTATTTCGTGGATCTGTTTGCTAGCCTTATTTCTGTGGAATCTCAGAACAGATATTTCGGATCCCTGGAAGACTATAGGGCCAAAGGAAATATCCTCCGATAACAAAGAGAAAGAAGCTTTCTGAGAAACTACTTTGTGTTCTTTGAAATCATCTCACAGAGTTACAGCTTTCCCCCTCAAGTAGCCTTTCGCCAAGACAGTTCTTGTGGAATTGGCAAAGTGATATTTGGAAGCCCATAGAGGGCTATGGTGAAAAAGGAAATATCCCCCGATGAAATCTGGAAAGAAGCTTTCTGAGAAACTGGTTAGTGTTCTCTTAATTCATCTCACAGAGTTACATCTGTATTTCGTGGATCTCTTTGCTAGCCTTATTTCTGTGGAATCTGAGAACAGATATTTCGGATCCCTTGGAAGACTATAGGGCCAAAGGAAATATCCTCGGATAACAAAGAGAAAGAAGCTTTCTGAGAAACTTCTTTGTGTTCTGTGAAATCATCTCACAGAGTTACAGCCTTCCCCTCAAGAAGCCTTTCGCAAGACAGTTCCTGTGGAATTGGCAAATTGATATTTGGAAGCCCCTAGAGGGCTATGGTGAAAAAGGAAATATCCTCAGATGAAATCTGGAAAGAAGCTTTCTGAGAAACTGCTTAGTGTTCTGTTAATTCATCTCACAAAGTTACATTTGTATTTCGTCGATCTCTTTGCTAGCCTTATTTCTGTGGAATCTGAGAACAGATATTTCGGATCCCTTGGAAGACTATACGGCCAAAGGAAATATCCTCCGATAACAAAGAGAAAGAAGCTTTCTGAGAAACTTCTTTGTGTTCTTTGAAATCATCTCACAGAGTTACAGCTTTCCCCTCAAGAAGCCTTTCGCTAATACAGTTCTTCTGGAATTGGCAAAGTGATATTTGGAAGCCCATAGAGGGCTACGGTGAAAAAGGAAATATCCCCCGATGAAATCTGGAAAGAAGCTTTCTGAGAAACTGGTTAGTGTTCTCTTAATTCATCTCACAGAGTTACATCTGTATTTCGTCGATCTCTTTGATAGCCATATTTCTGTGGAATCTGAGAACAGATATTTCGGATCCCTTGGAAGACTATAGGGCCAAAGGAAATATCCTCGGATAACAAAGAGAAAGAAGCTTTCTGAGAAACTTCTTTGTGTTCTGTGAAATCATCTCACAGAGTTACAGCCTTCCCCTCAAGAAACCTTTCGCAAGACAGTTCCTGTGGAATTGGCAAAGTGATATTTGGAAGCCCATAGAGGGCTATGGTGAAAAAGGAAATATCTTCAGATGAAATCTGGAAAGAAGCTTTCTGAGAAACTGCTTAGTGTTCTGTTAATTCATCTCACAGGGTTAAATCTGTATTTCGTCGATCTCTTTGCTAGCCTTATTTCTGTGGAATCTGAGAACAGATATTTCGGATCCCTTGGAAGACTATAGGGCCAAAGGAAATATCCTCCGATAACAAACAGAAAGAAGATTTCTGAGAAACTTCTTTGCGTTCTGTGAAATCATCTCACAGAGTTACAGCTTTCCCCTCAAGAAGCCTTTCGCCAAGACAGTTCTTGTGGAATTGGCAAAGTGATATTTGGAAGCCCATAGAGGGCTATGGTGAAAAAGGAAATATCCTCAGATGAAATCTGGAAAGAAGCTTTCTGAGAAACGGCTTAGCGTTCTGTTAATTCATCTCACAGAGTTACATCTGTATTTCGTCGATCTGTTTGCTAGCCTTATTTCTGTGGAATCTGAAAACAGACATTTCGGATCCCTTGGAAGACTATAGGGCCAAAGGAAATATCCTCCGATAACAAAGAGAAAGAAGCTTTCTGAGAAACTTCTTTGTGTTCTTTGAAATCATCTCACAGAGTTACAGCTTTCCCCTCAAGAAGCCTTTCGTTAAGACAGTTCTTGTGGAATTTGCAAAGTGATATTTGGTAGCTCATAGAGGGCTTTGGTGAAAAAGGAAATATCCTCCGATGAAATCTGCAAAGAAGCTTTATGAGAAACTGCTTAGTGTTCTGTTAATTCATCTCACAGAGTTACATCTGTATTTCGTCGATCACTTTGCTAGCCTTATTTCTGTGGAATCTGAGAACAGATATTTCGGATCCCTTGGAAGACTATATGGCCAAAGGAAATATCCTCCGATAACAAAGACAAAGAAGCTTTCTGAGAAACTTCTTTGTGTTCTTTGAAATCATCTCACAGAGATACAGCTTTCCCCTCAAGAAGCCTTTCGCCAAGACAGTTCTACTGGAATTGGCAGAGTGATGTTTGGAAGCCCATAGAGGGCTATGGTGAAAAAGGAAATATCCTCAGATGAAATCTGGAAAGAAGCTTTCTGAGAAACTGCTTAGTGTTCTGTTAATTCATCTCACAGAGTTACATCTGTATTTCGTGGATCTCTTTGCTAGCCTTCTTTCTGTGGAATCTGAGAACAGATATTTCGGATCCCTTGGAAGACTATAGGGCCAAAGGAAATATCCTCCGATAACAAAGAGAAAGAAGCTTTCTGAGAAACTTCTTTGTGTTCTGTGAAATCATCTCCCAGAGTTACACCTTTCCCCTCAAGAAGCCGTTCGCTAAGACAGTTCTTGTGGATTTGGCAAAGTGATATTTGGAAGCCCATAGAGGGCTATGGTGAAAAGGAAATATCCACCGATGAAATCTGGAAAGAAGCTTTCTGAGAAACTGCTTAGTGTTCTGTTAATTCATCTCACAGAGTTACATCTGTATTTCGTGGATCTCTTTGCTAGCCTTATTTATGTGGAATCTGAGAACAGATATTTCGGATCCCTTGGAAGACTATAGGGCCAAAGGAAATATCCTGCGATAACAAAGAGAAAGAAGCTTTCTGAGAAACTTCTTAGTGTTCTGTGAAATCATCTCACAGAGATACAGCTTTCCCCTCAAGAAGGCTTTCGCTAACACAGTTCTTGTGGAATTGGCAAAGTGATATTTGGAAGCCGATAGGGGGCTATGGTGAAAAAGGAAATATCCTCCGATGAAAGCTTGAAAGAAGCTTTCTGAGAAACTGCTTAGTGTTCTGTTAATTCATCTCACAGAGTTACATCTGTATTTCGTGGATCTCTTTGCTAGCCTTATTTCTGTGGAATCTGAGAACAGATATTTCGGATCCCTTGGAAGACTATAGGGCCAAAGGAAATATCATCCGATAACAAACAGAAAGAAGCTTTCTGAGAAACTTCTTTGTGTTCTGTGAAATCATCTCACAGAGTTACAGCATTCCCCTCAAGAAGCCTTTCGCTAAGACAGTTCTTGTGGAATTGGCAAAGTGATATTTGGAAGCCCATAGAGGGCTATGGTGAAAAAGGAAATATCCTCAGATGAAATCTGGAAAGAAGCTTTCTGAGAAACTGCTTAGTGTTCTGTTAATTCATCTCACAGAGTTACATCTGTATTTCGTCGATCTGTTTGCTAGCCTTATTTCTGTGGAATCTGAAAACAGACATTTCGGATCCCTTGGAAGACTATAGGGCCAAAGGAAATATCCTCCGATAACAAAGAGAAAGAAGCTTTCTGAGAAACTTCTTTGTGTTCTTTGAAATCATCTCACAGAGTTACAGCTTTCCCCTCAAGAAACCTATCGTTAAGACAGTTCATGTGGAATTGGCAAAGTGATATTTGGAAGCTCCAGAGGGCTATGGTGAAAAAGGAAATATCCTCAGATGAAATCTGCAAAGAAGCTTTCTGAGAAACTGCTTAGTGTTCTGTTAATTCATCTCACAGAGTTACATTTGTATTTCGTCGATCTCTTTGCTAGCCTTATTTCTGTGGAATCTGAGAAGAGATATTTCGGATCCCTTGGAAGACTATAGGGCCAAAGGAAATATCTTCCGATAACAACCAGAAAGAAGCTTTCTGAGAAACTTCTTTGTGTTCTTTGAAATCATCTCACAGAGTTACAGCATTCCCCTCAAGAAGCCTTTCGCTAAGACACTTCTTGTGGAATTGGCAAAGTGATATTTGGAAGCCCCTAGAGGGCTATGGTGAAAAAGGAAATATCCTCCGATGAAATCTGGAAAGAAGCTTTCTGAGAAACTGCTTAGTGTTCTGTTAATTCATCTCACAGAGTTACATCTGTATTTCGTGGATCTCTTTGCTAGCCTTATTTCTGTGGAATCTGAGAACAGATATTTCGGATCCCTTGGAAGACTATAGGGCCAAAGGAAATATCCTCCGATAACAAAGAGAAAGAAGCTTTCCGAGAAACTTCTTTGTGTTCTGTGAAATCATCTCACAGAGATACAGCTTTCCCCGCAAGAAGCCTTTCGCTAAGACAGTTCTTGTGGAATTGCCAAGGTGATATTTGGAAGCCCATAGAAGGCTATGGTGAAAAAGGAAATATCCTCAGATGAAATCTGGAAAGAAGCTTTCTGAGAAACTGCTTAGTGTTCTGTTAATTCATCTTACAGAGTTACATCTGTATTTCGTGGATCTCTTTGCTAGCCTTATTTCTGTGGAATCTGAGAACAGATATTTCGGATCCCTTGGAAGACTATAGGGCCAAAGGAAATATCCTCCGATAACAAAGAGAAAGAAGCTTTTTGAGAAACTTCTTTGTGTCCTGTGAAATCATCTCACAGAGTTACAGCTTTCCACTCAAGAAGCCTTTTGCCAAGACAGTTCTTGTGGATTTGGCAAAGTGATATTTGGAAGCCCATAGAGGGCTATGGTGAAAAAGGAAATATCCTCAGATGAAATCTGGAATGAAGCTTTCTGAGAAACTGCTTAGTGTTCTGTTAATTCATCTCACAGAGTTACATCTGTATTTCGTCGATCTCTTTGCTAGCCTTATTTCTGTGGAATCTGAGAACAGATATTTCGGATCCCTTGGAAGACTATAGGGCCAAAGGAAATATCCTCCGATAACAAAGAGAAAGATGCTTTCTGAGAAACTACTTTGTGTTCTTTGAAATCATCTCACAGAGTTACAGCTTTCCCCTTAAGAAGCCTTTCGTTAAGATAGTTCTTGTGGAATTGGCAAAGTGATATTTGGAAGCCCATAGAGGGCTATGGTGAAAAAGGAAATATCCTCAGATGAAATCTGGAAAGAAGCTTTCTGAGAAACTGCTTAGTGTTCTGTTAATTCATCTCACAGAGTTACATCTGTATTTCGTCGATCTCTTTGCTAGCCTTATTTCTGTGGAATCTGAGAACAGATATTTCGGATCCCTTGGAAGACTATAGGGCCAAAGGAAATATCCTCCGATGACAAACAGAAAGAAGCTTTCTGAGAAACTTCTTTGTGTTCTGTGAAATCATCTCACAGAGTTACAGCATTCCCCTCAAGAAGCCTTTCGCTAAGACAGTTCTTGTGGAATTGGCAAAGTGATATTTGGAAGCCCATAGAGGGCTATGGTGAAAAAGGAAATATCCCCCGATGAAATCTGGAAAGAAGCTTGCTGAGAAACTGCTTAGTGTTCTCTTAATTCCTCTCACAGAGTTACATCTGTATTTCGTGGATCTCTTTGCTAGCCTTATTTCTGTGGAATCTGAGAACAGATATTTCGGATCCCTTGGAAGACTATAGGGCCAAAGGATATATCCTCGGATAACAAAGAGAAAGAAGCTTTCTGAGAAACTTCTTTTTGTTCTGTGAAATCATCTCACAGAGTTACAGCTTTCCGTCAAGAAGCCTTTCGCAAGACAGTTCCTGTGGAATTGGCAAAGTGATATTTGGAAGCCCATAGAGGGCTATGGTGAAAAAGGAAATATCCTCAGATGAAATCTGGAAAGAAGCTTTCTGAGAAACTGCTTAGTGTTCTGTTAATTCATCTCACAGAGTTACATCTCTATTTCGTCGATCTCTTTGCTAGCCTTATTTCTGTGGAATCTGAGAACAGATATTTCGGATCCCTTGGAAGACTACAGGGCCAAAGGAAATATCCTCCGATAACAAAGAGAAAGAAGCTTTCTGAGAAACTTCTTTATGTTCTGTGAAATCATCTCACAGAGTTAGAGCTTTCCCCTCAAGAAGCCTTTCGCCAAGACAGTTCTTGTGGAATTGGCAAAGTGATATTTGGAAGCCCATAGAGGGCTATGGTGAAAAAGGATATATCCTCAGATGAAATCTGGAAAGAAGATTTCTGAGAAACTGCTTAGTGTTCTGTTAATTCATCTCACAGAGTTACATGTGTATTTCGTGGATTTCTTTGCTAGCCTTATTTCTGTGGAATCTGAGAACAGATATTTCAGATCCCTTGTAAGACTATAGGGCCAAAGGAAATATCCTCCGATAACAAAGAGAAAGAAGCTTTCAGAGAAACTTCTCTGTGTTCTGTGAAATCATCTCACAGAGTTACAGCTTTCCCCTCAAGAAGCCTTTCGCCAAGACAGTTCTTGTGGATTTGGCAAAGTGATATTTGGAAGCCCATAGAGGGCTATGGTGAAAAAGGAAATATCCTCAGATGAAATCTGGAAAGAAGCTTTCTGAGAAACTGCTTAGTGTTCTGTTAATTCATCTCACAGAGTTACATCTGTATTTCGTCGATCTCTTTGCTAGCCTTATTTCTGTGGAATCTGAGAACAGATATTTCGGATCCCTTGGAAGACTATAGGGCCAAAGGAAATATCCTCCGATAACAAAGAGAAAGAAGCTTTCTGAGAAACTTCTTTGTGTTCTGTGAAAACATCTCACAGAGTTACAGCTTTCCCCTCAAAAAGCCTTTCGCCAAGACAGTTCTTGTGGAATTGGCAAAGTGATATTTGGAAGTCCATAGAGGGCTATGGTGAAAAAGGAAATATCCTCAGATGGAATCTGGAAAGAAGCTTTCTGAGAAACTGCTTAGTGTTCTCTTAATTCGTCTCACAGAGTTACATCTGTATTTCGTCGATCTCTTTCCTAGCCTTATTTCTGTGGAATCTGAGAACAGATATTTCGGATCCCTTGGAAGACTACAGGGCCAAAGGAAATATCCTACGATAACAAAGAGAAAGAAGCTTTCCGAGAAACTTCTTTGTGTTCTGTGAAATCATCTCACAGAGATACAGCTTTCCCCTCAAGAAGCCTTTCGCTAAGACAGTTCTTGTGGAATTGGCAAGGTGATATTTGGAAGGCCATAGAAGGCTATGGTGAAAAAGGAAATATCCTCAGATGAAATCTGGAAAGAAGCTTTCTGAGAAACTGCTTAGTGTTCTGTTAATTCATCTTACAGAGTTACATCTGTATTTCGTGTATCTCCTTGCTAGCCTTATTTCTGTGGAATCTGAGAACAGATATTTCGGATCCCTTGGAAGACTATAGGGCCAAAGGAAATATCCTCCGATAACAAAGAGAAAGAAGCTTTATGAGAAACTTCTTTGTGTTCTGTGAAATCATCTCACAGAGTTACAGCTTTCCCCTCAAGAAGCCTTTCGCTAAGACAGTTCTTGTGGAATTGGCAAAGTGATATTTGGAAGCCCATAGAGGTCTATGGTGAAAAAGGAAATATCCTCCGATGAAATCTGGAAAGAAGCTTTCTGAGAAACTGCTTAGTGTTCTGTTAATTCATCTCACAGAGTTACATCTATGTTTCGTGGATCTCTTTGCTAGCCTTTTTTCTGTGGAATCTGAGAACAGATATTTCGGATCCCTTGGAAGACTATAGGGCCAAAGGAAATATCCTCCGATAACAAAGAGAAAGAAGCTTTCTGAGAAACTTCTTTGTGTTCTGTGAAATCATGTCACAGAGTTACAGCTATCCCCTCAAGAAGCCTTTCGCAAGACAGTTCTTGTGGAATTGGCAAAGTGATATTTGGAAGCCCATAGAGGGCTATGGTAAAAAAGGAAATATCCTCCGATGAAATCTGGAAAGAAGCTTTCTGAGAAACTGCTTAGTGTTCTGTTAATTCATCTCACAGAGTTACATCTGTATTTCGTCGATCTCTTTGCTAGCCTTATTTCTGTGGAATATGAGAACAGATATTTCGGATCCCTTGGAAGACTACAGGGCCAAAGGAAATATCCTCCGATAACAAAGAGAAAGAAGCTTTCTGAGAAACTTCTTTGTGTTCTGTGAAATCATCTCACAGAGTTACAGCTTTCCCTTGAAGAAGCCTTTCGCCAAGACAGTTCTTGTGGAATTGGCAAAGTGATATTTGGAAGCCCATTGAGGGCTATGGTGAAAAAGGAAATATCCTCCGATGAAATCTGTAAAGAAGCTTTCGGAGAAACTGCTTAGTGTTCTGTTAATTCATCTCACAGAGTTACATGAGTATTTCGTGGATTTCTTTCCTAGCCTTATTTCTGTGGAATCTGAGAACAGATATTTCAGATCCCTTGGAAGACTATAGGGCCAAAGGAAATATCCTCCGATAACAAAGAGAAAGAAGCTTTTTGAGAAACTTCTTTGTGTTCTGTGAAATCATCTCACAGAGTTACAGCTTTCCCCTCAAGAAGCCTTTTGCCAAGACAGTTCTTGTGGATTTGGCAAAGTGATATTTGGAAGCCCATAGAGGGCTATGGTGAAAAAGGAAATATCCTCCGATGAAATCTGGAAAGAAGCTTTCTGAGAAACTGCTTAGTGTTCTGTTAATTCATCTCACAGAGTTACATCTGTATTTCGTCGATCTCTTTGCTAGCCTTATTTCTGTGGAATCTGAGAACAGATATTTCGGTTCCCTTGGAAGACTATAGGGCCAAAGGAAATATCCTCCGATAACAAAGAGAAAGAAGCTTTCTGAGAAACTACTTTGTGTTCTTTGAAATCATCTCACATAGTTACAGCTTTCCCCTTAAGAAGCCTTTCGTTAAGACAGTTCTTGTGGAATTCGCAAAGTGATATTTGGAAGCCCATAGAGGGCTATGGTGAAAAAGGAAATATCCTCAGATGAAATCTGGAAAGAAGCTTTCTGAGAAACTGCTTAGTGTTCTGTTAATTCATCTCACAGAGTTACATCTGTATTTCGTCGATCTCTTTGCTAGCCTTATTTCTGTGGAATCTGAGAACAGATATTTCGGATCCCTTGGAAGACTATAGGGCCAAAGGAAATATCCTCCGATGACAAACAGAAAGAAGCTTTCTGAGAAACTTCTTTGTGTTCTGTGAAATCATCTCACAGAGTTACAGCATTCCCCTCAAGAAGCCTTTCGCTAAAACAGTTCTTGTGGAATTGGCAAAGTGATATTTGGAAGCCCATAGAGGGCTACGGTGAAAAAGGAAATATCCCCCGATGAAATCTGGAAAGAAGCTTTCTGAGAAACTGCTTAGTGTTCTCTTAATTCATCTCACAGAGTTACATCTGTATTTCGTGGATCTCTTTGCTAGCCTTATTTCTGTGGAATCTGAGAACAGATATTTCGGATCCCTTGGAAGACTATAGGGCCAAAGGAAATATCCTCGGATAACAAAGAGAAAGAAGCTTTCTGAGAAACTTCTTTATGTTCTGTGAAATCATCTCACAGAGTTACAGCCTTCCCCTCAAGAAGCCTTTCGCAAGACAGTTCCTGTGGAATTGGCAAAGTGATATTTGGAAGCCCTTAGAAGGCTATGGTGAAAAAGGAAATATCCTCAGATAAAATCTGGAAAGAAGCTTTCTGAGAAACTGCTTAGTGTTCTGTTAATTCATCTCACAGAGTTACATCTGTATTTCGTCGATCTCTTTGCTAGCCTTATTTCTGTGGAATCTGAGAACAGATATTTCGGATCCCTTGAAGACTATAGGGCCAAAGGAAATATCCTCCGATAACAAACAGAAAGAAGCTTTCTGAGAAACTTCTTTGCGTTCTGTGAAATCATCTCACAGAGATACAGCATTCCTCTCAAGAAGCCTTTCGCTAAGACAGTTCTTGTGGAATTGGCAAAGTGATATTTGGAAGCCCTTAGAAGGCTATGGTGAAAAAGGAAATATCCTCAGATGAAATCTGGAAAGAAGCTTTCTGAGAAACTGCTTAGTGTTCTGTTAATTCATCTCACACAGTTACATCTGTATTTCGTGGATTTCTTTGCTAGCCTTATTACTGTGGAATCTGAGAACAGATATTTCAGATCCCTTGGAAGACTATAGGGCCAAAGGAAATATCCTCCGATAACAAAGAGAAAGAAGCTTTCTGAGAAACTTCTTTGTGTTCTTTGAAATCATCTCACAGAGTTACAGCTTTCCCCTTAAGAAGCCTTTCGTTAAGACAGTTCTTGTGGAATTGGCAAAGTGATATTTGGAAGCCCATAGAGGGCTATGTTGAAAAAGGAAATATCCTCAGATGAAATCTGGAAAGAAGCTTTCTGAGAAACTGCTTAGTGTTCTGTTAATTCATCTCACAGAGTTACAACTGTATTTCGTCGATCTCTTTGCTAGCCTTATTTCTGTGGAATCTGAGAACAGATATTTCGGATCCCTTGGAAGACTATAGGGCCAAAGGAAATATCCTCCGATAACAAAGAGAAAGAAGCTTTCTGAGAAACTTCTTTGTATTCTGTGAAATCATCTCACAGAGTTACAACTTTCCCCTCAAGAAGCCTTTCGCCAAGACACTTCTTGTGGAATTGGCAAAGTGATATTTGGAAGCCCATAGAGGGCTATGGTGAAAAAGGAAATATCCTCCGATGAAATCTGGAAAGAAGCTTTCTGAGAAACTGCTTAGTGTTCTGTTAATTCATCTCACAGAGTTACATCTGTATTTCGTCGATCTCTTTGCTAGCCTTATTTCTGTGGAATCTGAGAACAGATATTTCGGATCCCTTGGAAGACTATAGGCTCAAAGGAAATATCCTCTGATAACAAAGAGAAAGAAGCTTTCTGAGAAACTTCTTTGTGTTCTTTGAAATCATCTCACAGAGTTACAGCTTTCCCCTCAAGAAGCCTTTCGTTAAGACAGTTCTTGTGGAATGGCAAAGTGATATTTGGAAGCTCCTAGAGGGCTATGGTGAAAAGGAAATATCCTCAGATGAAATCTGCAAAGAAGCTTTCTGAGAAACTGCTTAGTGTTCTGTTAATTCATCTCACAGAGTTACATTTGTATTTCGTGGATCTCTTTGCTAGCCTTATTTCTGTGGAATCTGAGAACAGATATTTCGGATCCCTTGGAAGACTATAGGGCCAAAGGAAATATCCTCCGATAACAAAGAGAAAGAAGCTTTCTGAGAAACTTCTTTGTGTTCTTTGAAATCATCTCACAGAGTTACAGCTTTCCCCTCAAGAAGCCTTTCGCTAAGACAGTTCTTGTGGAATTGGCAAAGTGATATTTGGAAGCCCATAGAGAGCTATGGTGAAAAAGGAAATATCCTCAGATGAAATCTGGAAAGAAGCTTTCTGAGAAACTGCTTAGTGTTCTGTTAATTCATCTCACAGAGTTACATCTGTATTTCGTGGATCTCTTTGCTAGCCTTATTTCTGTGGAATCTGAGAACAGATATTTCGGATCCCTTGGAAGACTATAGGGCCAAAGGAAATATCCTCCGATAACAAAGAGAAAGAAGCTTTCTGAGAAACTTCTTTGTGTTCTGTGAAATCATCTCACAGAGTTACAGCTTTCCCCTCAAGAAGCCTTTCGCCAAGACACTTCTTGTGGAATTGGCAAAGTGATATTTGGAAGCCCATAGAGGGCTATGGTGAAAAAGGAAATATCCTCAGATGAAATCTGGAAAGAAGCTTTCTGAGAAACTGCTTAGTGTTCTGTTAATTCATCTCACAGAGTTACATCTGTATTTCGTCGATCTCTTTGCTAGCCTTATTTCTGTGGAATCTGAGAACAGATATTTCGGATCCCTTGGAAGACTATAGGCTCAAAGGAAATATCCTCTGATAACAAAGAGAAAGAAGCTTTCTGAGAAACTTCCTTGTGTTCTGTGAAATCATCTCACAGAGTTACAGCTTTCCCCTCAAGAAGCCTTTCGCTAAGACAGTTCTTGTGGAATTGGCAAGGTGATATTTGGAAGCCCATAGAAGGCTATGGTGAAAAAGGAAATATCCTCAGATGAAATCTGGAAATAAGCTTTCTGAGAAACTGCTTAGTGTTCTGTTAATTCATCTCACAGAGTTACATGTGTATTTCGTGGATTTCTTTGCTAGCCTTATTTCTGTGGAATCTGAGAACAGATATTTCAGATCCCTTGGAAGACTATAGGGCCAAAGGAAATGTCCTCCGATAACAGAGAGAAAGAAGCTCTCTGAGAAACTTCTTTGTGTTCTTTGAAATCATCTCACAGAGTTACAGCTTAACCCTCAAGAAGCCTTTCGCCCAGACAGTTCTTGGGGATTTGGCAAAGTGATATTTGGAAGCCCATAGAGGGCTTTGGTGAAAAAGGAAATATCCTCAGATGAAATCTGCAAAGAAGCCCTCTGAGAAACTGCTTAGTGTTCTGTTAATTCATCTCACAGAGTTACATCTGTATTTCGTCGATCTCTTTGCTAGCCTTATTTCTGTGGAATCTGAGAACAGATATTTCGGATCCCTGGAAGACTATAGGGCCAAAGGAAATATCCTCCGATAACAAAGAGAAAGAAGCTTTCTGAGAAACTACTTTGTGTTCTTTGAAATCATCTCACAGAGTTACAGCTTTCCCCTTAAGAAGCCTTTCGTTAAGACAGTTCTTGTGGAATTGGCAAAGTGATATTTGGAAGCCCATAGAGGGCTATGGTGAAAAAGGAAATATCCTCAGATGAAATCTGGAAAGAAGCGTTCTGAGAAACTGCTTAGTGTTCTGTTAATTCATCTCACAGAGTTACATCTGTATTTCGTCGATCTCTTTGCTAGCCTTATTTCTGTGGAATCTGAGAACAGATATTTCAGATCCCTTGGAAGACTATAGGGGCAAAGGAAATATCCTCCGATGACAAACAGAAAGAAGCTATCTGAGAAACTACTTTGTGTTCTGTGAAATCATCTCACAGAGTTACAGCATTCCCTTCAAGAAGCCTTTCGCTAAGACAGTTCTTGTGGAATTGGCAAAGTGATATTTGGAAGCCCATAGAGGGCTATGGTGAAAAAGGAAATATCCCCCGATGAAATCTGGAAAGAAGCTTTCTGAGAAACTGGTTAGTGTTCTCTTAATTCATCTCACAGAGTTACATCTGTATTTCGTGGATCTCTTTGCTAGCCTTATTTCTGTGGAATCTGAGAACAGATATTTAGGATCCCTTGGAAGACTATAGGGCCTAAGGAAATATCCTCGGATAACAAAGAGAAAGAAGCTTTCTGAGAAACTTCTTTGTGTTCTGTGAAATCATCTCACAGAGTTACAGCCTTCCCCTCAAGAAGCCTTTCGCAAGACAGTTCCTGTGGAATTGGCAAAGTGATATTTGGAAGCCCATAGAGGGCTATGGTGAAAAAGGAAATATCCTCAGATGAAATCTGGAAAGAAGCTTTCTGAGATACTGCTTAGTGTTCTGTTAATTCATCTCACAGAGTTACATCTGTATTTCGTCGATCTCTTTGCTAGCCTTATTTCTGTGGAATCTGAGAACAGATATTTCGGATCCCTTGGAAGACTATAGGGCCAAAGGAAATATCCTCCGATAACAACCAGAAAGAAGCTTTCTGAGAAACTTCTTTGTGTTCTTTGAAATCATCTCACAGAGTTACAGCTTTCCCCTCAAGAAACCTTTCGTTAAGACAGTTCTTGTGGAATTGGCAAAGTGATATTTGGAACCTCCTAGAGGGCTATGGTGAAAAGGGAAATATCCTCAGATGAAATCTGCAAAGAAGCTTTCTCAGAAACTGCTTAGTGTTCTGTTAATTCATCTCACAGAGTTACATTTGTATTTCGTCGATCTCTTTGCTAGCCTTATTTCTGTGGAATCTGAGAACAGATATTTCGGATCCCTTGGAAGACTATAGGGCCAAAGGAAATATCTTCCGATAACAAAGAGAAAGAAGCTTTCTGAGAAACTTCTTTGTGTTCTTTGAAATCATCTCACAGAGTTACAGCATTCCCCTCAAGAAGCCTTTCGCTAAGACACTTCTTGTGGAATTGGCAAAGTGATATTTGGAAGCCCCTAGAGGGCTATGGTGAAAAAGGAAATATCCTCCGATGAAATCTGGAAAGAAGCTTTCTGAGAAACTGCTTAGTGTTCTGTTAATTCATCTCACAGAGTTACATCTGTATTTCGTGGATCTCTTTGCTAGCCTTATTTCTGTGGAATCTGAGAACAGATATTTCGGATCCCTTGGAAGACTATAGGGCCAAAGGAAATATCCTCCGATAACAAAGAGAAAGAAGCTTTCTGAGAAACTTCTTTGTGTTCTGTGAAAACATCTCACAGAGTTACAGCTTTCCCCTCAAGAAGCCTTTCGCCAAGACAGTTCTTGTGGAATTGGCAAAGTGATATTTGGAAGTCCATAGAGGGCTATGGTGAAAAAGGAAATATCCTCAGATGGAATCTGGAAAGAAGCTTTCTGAGAAACTGCTTAGTGTTCTCTTAATTCGTCTCACAGAGTTACATCTGTATTTCGTCGATCTCTTTGCTAGCCTTATTTCTGTGGAATCTGAGAACAGATATTTCGGATCCCTTGGAAGACTACAGGGCCAAAGGAAATATCCTCCGATAACAAAGAGAAAGAAGCTTTCCGAGAAACTTCTTTGTGTTCTGTGAAATCATCTCACAGAGATACAGCTTTCCCCTCAAGAAGCCTTTCGCTAAGACAGTTCTTGTGGAATTGGCAAGGTGATATTTGGAAGGCCATAGAAGGCTATGGTGAAAAAGGAAATATCCTCAGATGAAATCTGGAAAGAAGCTTTCTGAGAAACTGCTTAGTGTTCTGTTAATTCATCTTACAGAGTTACATCTGTATTTCGTGTATCTCCTTGCTAGCCTTATTTCTGTGGAATCTGAGAACAGATATTTCGGATCCCTTGGAAGACTATAGGGCCAAAGGAAATATCCTCCGATAACAAAGAGAAAGAAGCTTTTTGAGAAACTTCTTTGTGTTCTGTGAAATAATCTCACAGAGTTACAGCTTTCCCCTCAAGAAGCCTTTCGCTAAGACAGTTCTTGTGGAATTGGCAAAGTGATATTTGGAAGCCCATAGAGGGCTATGGTGAAAAAGGAAATATCCTCCGATGAAATCTGTAAAGAAGCTTTCGGAGAAACTGCTTAGTGTTCTGTTAATTCATCTCACAGAGTTACATGAGTATTTCGTGGATTTCTTTCCTAGCCTTATTTCTGTGGAATCTGAGAACAGATATTTCAGATCCCTTGGAAGACTATAGGGCCAAAGGAAATATCCTCCGATAACAAAGAGAAAGAAGCTTTTTGAGAAACTTCTTTGTGTTCTGTGAAATCATCTCACAGAGTTACAGCTTTCCCCTCAAGAAGCCTTTTGCCAAGACAGTTCTTGTGGATTTGGCAAAGTGATATTTGGAAGCCCATAGAGGGCTATGGTGAAAAAGGAAATATCCTCCGATGAAATCTGGAAAGAAGCTTTCTGAGAAACTGCTTAGTGTTCTGTTAATTCATCTCACAGAGTTACATCTGTATTTCGTCGATCTCTTTGCTAGCCTTATTTCTGTGGAATCTGAGAACAGATATTTCGGATCCCTTGGAAGACTATAGGGCCAAAGGAAATATCCTCCGATAACAAAGAGAAAGAAGCTTTCTGAGAAACTACTTTGTGTTCTTTGAAATCATCTCACATAGTTACAGCTTTCCCCTTAAGAAGCCTTTCGTTAAGACAGTTCTTGTGGAATTGGCAAAGTGATATTTGGAAGCCCATAGAGGGCTATGGTGAAAAAGGAAATATCCTCAGATGAAATCTGGAAAGAAGCTTTCTGAGAAACTGCTTAGTGTTCTGTTAATTCATCTCACAGAGTTACATCTGTATTTCGTCGATCTCTTTGCTAGCCTTATTTCTGTGGAATCTGAGAACAGATATTTCGGATCCCTTGGAAGACTATAGGGCCAAAGGAAATATCCTCCGATGACAAACAGAAAGAAGCTTTCGAAGAAACTTCTTTGTGTTCTGTGAAATCATCTCACAGAGTTACAGCATTCCCCTCAAGAAGCCTTTCGCTAAGACAGTTCTTGTGGAATTGGCAAAGTGATATTTGGAAGCCCATAGAGGGCTACGGTGAAAAAGGAAATATCCCCCGATGAAATCTGGAAAGAAGCTTTCTGAGAAACTGCTTAGTGTTCTCTTAATTCATCTCTCAGAGTTACATCTGTATTTCGTGGATCTCTTTGCTAGCCTTATTTCTGTGGAATCTGAGAACAGATATTTCGGATCCCTTGGAAGACTATAGGGCCAAAGGAAATATCCTCGGATAACAAAGAGAAAGAAGCTTTCTGAGAAACTTCTTTGTGTTCTGTGAAATCATCTCACAGAGTTACAGCCTTCCCCTCAAGAAGCCTTTCGCAAGACAGTTCCTGTGGAATTGGCAAAGTGACATTTGGAAGCCCTTAGAAGGCTATGGTGAAAAAGGAAATATCCTCAGATAAAATCTGGAAAGAAGCTTTCTGAGAAACTGCTTAGTGTTCTGTTAATTCATCTCACAGAGTTACATCTGTATTTCGTCGATCTCTTTGCTAGCCTTATTTCTGTGGAATCTGAGAACAGATATTTCGGATCCCTTGAAGACTATAGGGCCAAAGGAAATATCCTCCGATAACAAACAGAAAGAAGCTTTCTGAGAAACTTCTTTGCGTTCTGTGAAATCATCTCACAGAGATACAGCATTCCCCTCAAGAAGCCTTTCGCTAAGACAGTTCTTGTGGAATTGGCAAAGTGATATTTGGAAGCCCATAGAGGGCTATGGTGAAAAAGGAAATATCTCCCGATGAAATCTGGAAAGAAGCTTTCTGAGAAACTGCTTAGTGTTCTGTTAATTCATCTCACAGAGTTACATCTGTATTTCGTGGATCTCTTTGCTAGCCTTATTTCTGTGGAATCTGAGAACAGATATTTCGGATCCCTTGGAAGACTATTGGGCCAAAGGAAATATCCTCCGATAACAAAGAGAAAGAAGCTTTCTGAGAAACTTCTTTGTGTTCTGTGAAATCATCTCACAGAGTTACAGCTTTCCCCTCAAGAAGCCTTTCGCCAAGACAGTTCTTGTGGAATTGTCAAAGTGATATTTGGAATCCCTTAGAGGGCTATGGTGAAAAAGGAAATATCCTCAGATGAAATCTGGAAAGAAGCTTTCTGAGAAACTGATTAGTGTTCTGTTAATTCATCTCACAGAGTTACATCTGTATTTCGTGGATCTCTTTGCTAGCCTTATTTCTGTGGAATCTGAGAACAGATATTTCGGATCCCTTGGAAGACTATAGGGCCAAAGGAAATATCATTGGATAACAAACAGAAAGAAGCTTTCTGAGAAACTTTTTTGTGTTCTGTGAAATCATCTCACAGAGTTACAGCATTCCCCTCAAGAAGCCTTTCGCTAAGACAGTTCTTGTGGAATTGGCAAAGTGATATTTGGAAGCCCATAGAGGGCTATGGTGAAAAAGGAAATATCCTCAGATGAAATCTGGAAAGAAGCTTTCTGAGAAACTGCTTAGTGTTCTCTTAATTCATCTCACAGAGTTACATCTGTATTTCGTCGATCTGTTTGCGAGCCTTATTTCTGTGGAATCTGAAAACAGACATTTCGGATTCCTTGGAAGACTATAGGGCCAAAGGAAATATCCTCCGATAACAAAGAGAAAGAAGCTTTCTGAGAAACTTCTTTGTGTTCTTTGAAATCATCTCACAGAGTTACAGCTTTCCCCTCAAGAAGCCTTTCGTTAAGACAGTTCTTGTGGAATTGGCAAAGTGATATTTGGAAGCTCCTAGAGGGCTATGGTGAAAAGGAAATATCCTCAGATGAAATCTGCAAAGAAGCTTTCTGAGAAACTGCTTAGTGTTCTGTTAATTCATCTCACAGAGTTACATTTGTATTTCGTCGATCTCTTTGCTAGCCTTATTTCTGTGGAATCTGAGAACAGATATTTCGGATCCCTTGGAAGACTATAGGGCCAAAGGAAATATCCTCCGATAACAAAGAGAAAGAAGCTTTCTGAGAAACTTCTTTGTGTTCTTTGAAATCATCCCACAGAGTTACAGCTTTCCCCTCAAGAAGCCTTTCGCTAAGACAGTTCTTGTGGAATTGGCAAAGTGATATTTGGAAGCCCATAGAGGGCTATGGTGAAAAAGGAAATATCCTCAGATGAAATCTGGAAAGAAGCTTTCTGAGAAACTGCTTAGTGTTCTGTTAATTCATCTCACAGAGTTACATCTGTATTTCGTGGATCTCTTTGCTAGCCTTATTTCTGTGGAATCTGAGAACAGATATTTAGGATCCCTTGGAAGACTATAGGGCCAAAGGAAATATCCTCGGATAACAAAGAGAAAGAAGCTTTCTGAGAAACTTCTTTGTGTTCTGTGAAATCATCTCACAGAGTTACAGCCTTCCCCTCAAGAAGCTTTTCGCAAGACAGTTCCTGTGGAATTGGCAAAGTGATATTTGGAAGCCCATAGAGGGGTATGGTGAAAAAGGAAATATCCTCAGATGAAATCTGGAAAGAAGCTTTCTGAGATACTGCTTAGTGTTCTGTTAATTCATCTCACAGAGTTACATCTGTATTTCGTCGATCTCTTTGCTAGCCTTATTTCTGTGGAATCTGAGAACAGATATTTCGGATCCCTTGGAAGACTATAGGGCCAAAGGAAATATCCTCCGATAACAACCAGAAAGAAGCTTTCTGAGAAACTTCTTTGTGTTCTTTGAAATCATCTCACAGAGTTACAGCTTTCCCCTCAAGAAACCTTTCGTTAAGACAGTTCTTGTGGAATTGGCAAAGTGATATTTGGAAGCCCATAGAGGGCTATGGTGAAAAAGGAAATATCCTCAGATGAAATCTGGAAAGAAGCTTTCTGAGAAACTGCTTAGTGTTCTGTTAATTCATCTCACAGAGTTACATCTGTATTTCGTCGATCTCTTTGCTAGCCTTATTTCTGTGGAATCTGAGAACAGATATTTCGGATCCCTTGGAAGACTATAGGGCCAAAGGAAATATCCTCCGATGACAAACAGAAAGAAGCTTTCTGAGAAACTTCTTTGTGTTCTGTGAAATCATCTCACAGAGTTACAGCATTCCCCTCAAGAAGCCTTTCGCTAAGACAGTTCTTGTGGAATTGGCAAAGTGATATTTGGAAGCCCATAGAGGGCTATGGTGAAAAAGGAAATATCCCCCGATGAAATCTGGAAAGAAGCTTGCTGAGAAACTGCTTAGTGTTCTCTTAATTCCTCTCACAGAGTTACATCTGTATTTCGTGGATCTCTTTGCTAGCCTTATTTCTGTGGAATCTGAGAACAGATATTTCGGATCCCTTGGAAGACTATAGGGCCAAAGGATATATCCTCGGATAACAAAGAGAAAGAAGCTTTCTGAGAAACTTCTTTTTGTTCTGTGAAATCATCTCACAGAGTTACAGCTTTCCGTCAAGAAGCCTTTCGCAAGACAGTTCCTGTGGAATTGGCAAAGTGATATTTGGAAGCCCATAGAGGGCTATGGTGAAAAAGGAAATATCCTCAGATGAAATCTGGAAAGAAGCTTTCTGAGAAACTGCTTAGTGTTCTGTTAATTCATCTCACAGAGTTACATCTCTATTTCGTCGATCTCTTTGCTAGCCTTATTTCTGTGGAATCTGAGAACAGATATTTCGGATCCCTTGGAAGACTACAGGGCCAAAGGAAATATCCTCCGATAACAAAGAGAAAGAAGCTTTCTGAGAAACTTCTTTATGTTCTGTGAAATCATCTCACAGAGTTAGAGCTTTCCCCTCAAGAAGCCTTTCGCCAAGACAGTTCTTGTGGAATTGGCAAAGTGATATTTGGAAGCCCATAGAGGGCTATGGTGAAAAAGGATATATCCTCAGATGAAATCTGGAAAGAAGATTTCTGAGAAACTGCTTAGTGTTCTGTTAATTCATCTCACAGAGTTACATGTGTATTTCGTGGATTTCTTTGCTAGCCTTATTTCTGTGGAATCTGAGAACAGATATTTCAGATCCCTTGTAAGACTATAGGGCCAAAGGAAATATCCTCCGATAACAAAGAGAAAGAAGCTTTCAGAGAAACTTCTCTGTGTTCTGTGAAATCATCTCACAGAGTTACAGCTTTCCCCTCAAGAAGCCTTTCGCCAAGACAGTTCTTGTGGATTTGGCAAAGTGATATTTGGAAGCCCATAGAGGGCTATGGTGAAAAAGGAAATATCCTCAGATGAAATCTGGAAAGAAGCTTTCTGAGAAACTGCTTAGTGTTCTGTTAATTCATCTCACAGAGTTACATCTGTATTTCGTCGATCTCTTTGCTAGCCTTATTTCTGTGGAATCTGAGAACAGATATTTCGGATCCCTTGGAAGACTATAGGGCCAAAGGAAATATCCTCCGATAACAAAGAGAAAGAAGCTTTCTGAGAAACTTCTTTGTGTTCTGTGAAAACATCTCACAGAGTTACAGCATTCCCCTCAAAAAGCCTTTCGCCAAGACAGTTCTTGTGGAATTGGCAAAGTGATATTTGGAAGCCCATAGAGGGCTATGGTGAAAAAGGAAATATCCCCCGATGAAATCTGGAAAGAAGCTTTCTGAGAAACTGCTTAGTGTTCTCTTAATTCATCTCACAGAGTTACATCTGTATTTCGTGGATCTGTTTGCTAGCCTTATTTCTGTGGAATCTCAGAACAGATATTTCGGATCCCTGGAAGACTATAGGGCCAAAGGAAATATCCTCCGATAACAAAGAGAAAGAAGCTTTCTGAGAAACTACTTTGTGTTCTTTGAAATCATCTCACAGAGTTACAGCTTTCCCCCTCAAGTAGCCTTTCGCCAAGACAGTTCTTGTGGAATTGGCAAAGTGATATTTGGAAGCCCATAGAGGGCTATGGTGAAAAAGGAAATATCCCCCGATGAAATCTGGAAAGAAGCTTTCTGAGAAACTGGTTAGTGTTCTCTTAATTCATCTCACAGAGTTACATCTGTATTTCGTGGATCTCTTTGCTAGCCTTATTTCTGTGGAATCTGAGAACAGATATTTCGGATCCCTTGGAAGACTATAGGGCCAAAGGAAATATCCTCGGATAACAAAGAGAAAGAAGCTTTCTGAGAAACTTCTTTGTGTTCTGTGAAATCATCTCACAGAGTTACAGCCTTCCCCTCAAGAAGCCTTTCGCAAGACAGTTCCTGTGGAATTGGCAAATTGATATTTGGAAGCCCCTAGAGGGCTATGGTGAAAAAGGAAATATCCTCAGATGAAATCTGGAAAGAAGCTTTCTGAGAAACTGCTTAGTGTTCTGTTAATTCATCTCACAAAGTTACATTTGTATTTCGTCGATCTCTTTGCTAGCCTTATTTCTGTGGAATCTGAGAACAGATATTTCGGATCCCTTGGAAGACTATACGGCCAAAGGAAATATCCTCCGATAACAAAGAGAAAGAAGCTTTCTGAGAAACTTCTTTGTGTTCTTTGAAATCATCTCACAGAGTTACAGCTTTCCCCTCAAGAAGCCTTTCGCTAATACAGTTCTTCTGGAATTGGCAAAGTGATATTTGGAAGCCCATAGAGGGCTACGGTGAAAAAGGAAATATCCCCCGATGAAATCTGGAAAGAAGCTTTCTGAGAAACTGGTTAGTGTTCTCTTAATTCATCTCACAGAGTTACATCTGTATTTCGTCGATCTCTTTGATAGCCATATTTCTGTGGAATCTGAGAACAGATATTTCGGATCCCTTGGAAGACTATAGGGCCAAAGGAAATATCCTCGGATAACAAAGAGAAAGAAGCTTTCTGAGAAACTTCTTTGTGTTCTGTGAAATCATCTCACAGAGTTACAGCCTTCCCCTCAAGAAACCTTTCGCAAGACAGTTCCTGTGGAATTGGCAAAGTGATATTTGGAAGCCCATAGAGGGCTATGGTGAAAAAGGAAATATCTTCAGATGAAATCTGGAAAGAAGCTTTCTGAGAAACTGCTTAGTGTTCTGTTAATTCATCTCACAGGGTTAAATCTGTATTTCGTCGATCTCTTTGCTAGCCTTATTTCTGTGGAATCTGAGAACAGATATTTCGGATCCCTTGGAAGACTATAGGGCCAAAGGAAATATCCTCCGATAACAAACAGAAAGAAGATTTCTGAGAAACTTCTTTGCGTTCTGTGAAATCATCTCACAGAGTTACAGCTTTCCCCTCAAGAAGCCTTTCGCCAAGACAGTTCTTGTGGAATTGGCAAAGTGATATTTGGAAGCCCATAGAGGGCTATGGTGAAAAAGGAAATATCCTCAGATGAAATCTGGAAAGAAGCTTTCTGAGAAACGGCTTAGCGTTCTGTTAATTCATCTCACAGAGTTACATCTGTATTTCGTCGATCTGTTTGCTAGCCTTATTTCTGTGGAATCTGAAAACAGACATTTCGGATCCCTTGGAAGACTATAGGGCCAAAGGAAATATCCTCCGATAACAAAGAGAAAGAAGCTTTCTGAGAAACTTCTTTGTGTTCTTTGAAATCATCTCACAGAGTTACAGCTTTCCCCTCAAGAAGCCTTTCGTTAAGACAGTTCTTGTGGAATTTGCAAAGTGATATTTGGTAGCTCATAGAGGGCTTTGGTGAAAAAGGAAATATCCTCCGATGAAATCTGCAAAGAAGCTTTATGAGAAACTGCTTAGTGTTCTGTTAATTCATCTCACAGAGTTACATCTGTATTTCGTCGATCACTTTGCTAGCCTTATTTCTGTGGAATCTGAGAACAGATATTTCGGATCCCTTGGAAGACTATATGGCCAAAGGAAATATCCTCCGATAACAAAGACAAAGAAGCTTTCTGAGAAACTTCTTTGTGTTCTTTGAAATCATCTCACAGAGATACAGCTTTCCCCTCAAGAAGCCTTTCGCCAAGACAGTTCTACTGGAATTGGCAGAGTGATGTTTGGAAGCCCATAGAGGGCTATGGTGAAAAAGGAAATATCCTCAGATGAAATCTGGAAAGAAGCTTTCTGAGAAACTGCTTAGTGTTCTGTTAATTCATCTCACAGAGTTACATCTGTATTTCGTGGATCTCTTTGCTAGCCTTCTTTCTGTGGAATCTGAGAACAGATATTTCGGATCCCTTGGAAGACTATAGGGCCAAAGGAAATATCCTCCGATAACAAAGAGAAAGAAGCTTTCTGAGAAACTTCTTTGTGTTCTGTGAAATCATCTCCCAGAGTTACACCTTTCCCCTCAAGAAGCCGTTCGCTAAGACAGTTCTTGTGGATTTGGCAAAGTGATATTTGGAAGCCCATAGAGGGCTATGGTGAAAAGGAAATATCCACCGATGAAATCTGGAAAGAAGCTTTCTGAGAAACTGCTTAGTGTTCTGTTAATTCATCTCACAGAGTTACATCTGTATTTCGTGGATCTCTTTGCTAGCCTTATTTATGTGGAATCTGAGAACAGATATTTCGGATCCCTTGGAAGACTATAGGGCCAAAGGAAATATCCTGCGATAACAAAGAGAAAGAAGCTTTCTGAGAAACTTCTTAGTGTTCTGTGAAATCATCTCACAGAGATACAGCTTTCCCCTCAAGAAGGCTTTCGCTAACACAGTTCTTGTGGAATTGGCAAAGTGATATTTGGAAGCCGATAGGGGGCTATGGTGAAAAAGGAAATATCCTCCGATGAAAGCTTGAAAGAAGCTTTCTGAGAAACTGCTTAGTGTTCTGTTAATTCATCTCACAGAGTTACATCTGTATTTCGTGGATCTCTTTGCTAGCCTTATTTCTGTGGAATCTGAGAACAGATATTTCGGATCCCTTGGAAGACTATAGGGCCAAAGGAAATATCATCCGATAACAAACAGAAAGAAGCTTTCTGAGAAACTTCTTTGTGTTCTGTGAAATCATCTCACAGAGTTACAGCATTCCCCTCAAGAAGCCTTTCGCTAAGACAGTTCTTGTGGAATTGGCAAAGTGATATTTGGAAGCCCATAGAGGGCTATGGTGAAAAAGGAAATATCCTCAGATGAAATCTGGAAAGAAGCTTTCTGAGAAACTGCTTAGTGTTCTGTTAATTCATCTCACAGAGTTACATCTGTATTTCGTCGATCTGTTTGCTAGCCTTATTTCTGTGGAATCTGAAAACAGACATTTCGGATCCCTTGGAAGACTATAGGGCCAAAGGAAATATCCTCCGATAACAAAGAGAAAGAAGCTTTCTGAGAAACTTCTTTGTGTTCTTTGAAATCATCTCACAGAGTTACAGCTTTCCCCTCAAGAAACCTATCGTTAAGACAGTTCATGTGGAATTGGCAAAGTGATATTTGGAAGCTCCAGAGGGCTATGGTGAAAAAGGAAATATCCTCAGATGAAATCTGCAAAGAAGCTTTCTGAGAAACTGCTTAGTGTTCTGTTAATTCATCTCACAGAGTTACATTTGTATTTCGTCGATCTCTTTGCTAGCCTTATTTCTGTGGAATCTGAGAAGAGATATTTCGGATCCCTTGGAAGACTATAGGGCCAAAGGAAATATCTTCCGATAACAACCAGAAAGAAGCTTTCTGAGAAACTTCTTTGTGTTCTTTGAAATCATCTCACAGAGTTACAGCATTCCCCTCAAGAAGCCTTTCGCTAAGACACTTCTTGTGGAATTGGCAAAGTGATATTTGGAAGCCCCTAGAGGGCTATGGTGAAAAAGGAAATATCCTCCGATGAAATCTGGAAAGAAGCTTTCTGAGAAACTGCTTAGTGTTCTGTTAATTCATCTCACAGAGTTACATCTGTATTTCGTGGATCTCTTTGCTAGCCTTATTTCTGTGGAATCTGAGAACAGATATTTCGGATCCCTTGGAAGACTATAGGGCCAAAGGAAATATCCTCCGATAACAAAGAGAAAGAAGCTTTCCGAGAAACTTCTTTGTGTTCTGTGAAATCATCTCACAGAGATACAGCTTTCCCCGCAAGAAGCCTTTCGCTAAGACAGTTCTTGTGGAATTGCCAAGGTGATATTTGGAAGCCCATAGAAGGCTATGGTGAAAAAGGAAATATCCTCAGATGAAATCTGGAAAGAAGCTTTCTGAGAAACTGCTTAGTGTTCTGTTAATTCATCTTACAGAGTTACATCTGTATTTCGTGGATCTCTTTGCTAGCCTTATTTCTGTGGAATCTGAGAACAGATATTTCGGATCCCTTGGAAGACTATAGGGCCAAAGGAAATATCCTCCGATAACAAAGAGAAAGAAGCTTTTTGAGAAACTTCTTTGTGTCCTGTGAAATCATCTCACAGAGTTACAGCTTTCCCCTCAAGAAGCCTTTTGCCAAGACAGTTCTTGTGGATTTGGCAAAGTGATATTTGGAAGCCCATAGAGGGCTATGGTGAAAAAGGAAATATCCTCAGATGAAATCTGGAATGAAGCTTTCTGAGAAACTGCTTAGTGTTCTGTTAATTCATCTCACAGAGTTACATCTGTATTTCGTCGATCTCTTTGCTAGCCTTATTTCTGTGGAATCTGAGAACAGATATTTCGGATCCCTTGGAAGACTATAGGGCCAAAGGAAATATCCTCCGATAACAAAGAGAAAGATGCTTTCTGAGAAACTACTTTGTGTTCTTTGAAATCATCTCACAGAGTTACAGCTTTCCCCTTAAGAAGCCTTTCGTTAAGATAGTTCTTGTGGAATTGGCAAAGTGATATTTGGAAGCCCATAGAGGGCTATGGTGAAAAAGGAAATATCCTCAGATGAAATCTGGAAAGAAGCTTTCTGAGAAACTGCTTAGTGTTCTGTTAATTCATCTCACAGAGTTACATCTGTATTTCGTCGATCTCTTTGCTAGCCTTATTTCTGTGGAATCTGAGAACAGATATTTCGGATCCCTTGGAAGACTATAGGGCCAAAGGAAATATCCTCCGATGACAAACAGAAAGAAGCTTTCTGAGAAACTTCTTTGTGTTCTGTGAAATCATCTCACAGAGTTACAGCATTCCCCTCAAGAAGCCTTTCGCTAAGACAGTTCTTGTGGAATTGGCAAAGTGATATTTGGAAGCCCATAGAGGGCTATGGTGAAAAAGGAAATATCCCCCGATGAAATCTGGAAAGAAGCTTGCTGAGAAACTGCTTAGTGTTCTGTTAATTCATCTCACAGAGTTACATCTGTATTTCGTGGATCTCTTTGCTAGCCTTATTTCTGTGGAATCTGAGAACAGATATTTCGGATCCCTTGGAAGACTATAGGGCCAAAGGATATATCCTCGGATAACAAAGAGAAAGAAGCTTTCTGAGAAACTTCTTTTTGTTCTGTGAAATCATCTCACAGAGTTACAGCTTTCCGTCAAGAAGCCTTTCGCAAGACAGTTCCTGTGGAATTGGCAAAGTGATATTTGGAAGCCCATAGAGGGCTATGGTGAAAAAGGAAATATCCTCAGATGAAATCTGGAAAGAAGCTTTCTGAGAAACTGCTTAGTGTTCTGTTAATTCATCTCACAGAGTTACATCTCTATTTCGTCGATCTCTTTGCTAGCCTTATTTCTGTGGAATCTGAGAACAGATATTTCGGATCCCTTGGAAGACTACAGGGCCAAAGGAAATATCCTCCGATAACAAAGAGAAAGAAGCTTTCTGAGAAACTTCTTTATGTTCTGTGAAATCATCTCACAGAGTTAGAGCTTTCCCCTCAAGAAGCCTTTCGCCAAGACAGTTCTTGTGGAATTGGCAAAGTGATATTTGGAAGCCCATAGAGGGCTATGGTGAAAAAGGATATATCCTCAGATGAAATCTGGAAAGAAGATTTCTGAGAAACTGCTTAGTGTTCTGTTAATTCATCTCACAGAGTTACATGTGTATTTCGTGGATTTCTTTGCTAGCCTTATTTCTGTGGAATCTGAGAACAGATATTTCAGATCCCTTGTAAGACTATAGGGCCAAAGGAAATATCCTCCGATAACAAAGAGAAAGAAGCTTTCAGAGAAACTTCTCTGTGTTCTGTGAAATCATCTCACAGAGTTACAGCTTTCCCCTCAAGAAGCCTTTCGCCAAGACAGTTCTTGTGGATTTGGCAAAGTGATATTTGGAAGCCCATAGAGGGCTATGGTGAAAAAGGAAATATCCTCAGATGAAATCTGGAAAGAAGCTTTCTGAGAAACTGCTTAGTGTTCTGTTAATTCATCTCACAGAGTTACATCTGTATTTCGTCGATCTCTTTGCTAGCCTTATTTCTGTGGAATCTGAGAACAGATATTTCGGATCCCTTGGAAGACTATAGGGCCAAAGGAAATATCCTCCGATAACAAAGAGAAAGAAGCTTTCTGAGAAACTTCTTTGTGTTCTGTGAAAACATCTCACAGAGTTACAGCTTTCCCCTCAAAAAGCCTTTCGCCAAGACAGTTCTTGTGGAATTGGCAAAGTGATATTTGGAAGTCCATAGAGGGCTATGGTGAAAAAGGAAATATCCTCAGATGGAATCTGGAAAGAAGCTTTCTGAGAAACTGCTTAGTGTTCTCTTAATTCGTCTCACAGAGTTACATCTGTATTTCGTCGATCTCTTTCCTAGCCTTATTTCTGTGGAATCTGAGAACAGATATTTCGGATCCCTTGGAAGACTACAGGGCCAAAGGAAATATCCTACGATAACAAAGAGAAAGAAGCTTTCCGAGAAACTTCTTTGTGTTCTGTGAAATCATCTCACAGAGATACAGCTTTCCCCTCAAGAAGCCTTTCGCTAAGACAGTTCTTGTGGAATTGGCAAGGTGATATTTGGAAGGCCATAGAAGGCTATGGTGAAAAAGGAAATATCCTCAGATGAAATCTGGAAAGAAGCTTTCTGAGAAACTGCTTAGTGTTCTGTTAATTCATCTTACAGAGTTACATCTGTATTTCGTGTATCTCCTTGCTAGCCTTATTTCTGTGGAATCTGAGAACAGATATTTCGGATCCCTTGGAAGACTATAGGGCCAAAGGAAATATCCTCCGATAACAAAGAGAAAGAAGCTTTATGAGAAACTTCTTTGTGTTCTGTGAAATCATCTCACAGAGTTACAGCTTTCCCCTCAAGAAGCCTTTCGCTAAGACAGTTCTTGTGGAATTGGCAAAGTGATATTTGGAAGCCCATAGAGGTCTATGGTGAAAAAGGAAATATCCTCCGATGAAATCTGGAAAGAAGCTTTCTGAGAAACTGCTTAGTGTTCTGTTAATTCATCTCACAGAGTTACATCTATGTTTCGTGGATCTCTTTGCTAGCCTTTTTTCTGTGGAATCTGAGAACAGATATTTCGGATCCCTTGGAAGACTATAGGGCCAAAGGAAATATCCTCCGATAACAAAGAGAAAGAAGCTTTCTGAGAAACTTCTTTGTGTTCTGTGAAATCATGTCACAGAGTTACAGCTATCCCCTCAAGAAGCCTTTCGCAAGACAGTTCTTGTGGAATTGGCAAAGTGATATTTGGAAGCCCATAGAGGGCTATGGTAAAAAAGGAAATATCCTCCGATGAAATCTGGAAAGAAGCTTTCTGAGAAACTGCTTAGTGTTCTGTTAATTCATCTCACAGAGTTACATCTGTATTTCGTCGATCTCTTTGCTAGCCTTATTTCTGTGGAATATGAGAACAGATATTTCGGATCCCTTGGAAGACTACAGGGCCAAAGGAAATATCCTCCGATAACAAAGAGAAAGAAGCTTTCTGAGAAACTTCTTTGTGTTCTGTGAAATCATCTCACAGAGTTACAGCTTTCCCTTGAAGAAGCCTTTCGCCAAGACAGTTCTTGTGGAATTGGCAAAGTGATATTTGGAAGCCCATTGAGGGCTATGGTGAAAAAGGAAATATCCTCCGATGAAATCTGTAAAGAAGCTTTCGGAGAAACTGCTTAGTGTTCTGTTAATTCATCTCACAGAGTTACATGAGTATTTCGTGGATTTCTTTCCTAGCCTTATTTCTGTGGAATCTGAGAACAGATATTTCAGATCCCTTGGAAGACTATAGGGCCAAAGGAAATATCCTCCGATAACAAAGAGAAAGAAGCTTTTTGAGAAACTTCTTTGTGTTCTGTGAAATCATCTCACAGAGTTACAGCTTTCCCCTCAAGAAGCCTTTTGCCAAGACAGTTCTTGTGGATTTGGCAAAGTGATATTTGGAAGCCCATAGAGGGCTATGGTGAAAAAGGAAATATCCTCCGATGAAATCTGGAAAGAAGCTTTCTGAGAAACTGCTTAGTGTTCTGTTAATTCATCTCACAGAGTTACATCTGTATTTCGTCGATCTCTTTGCTAGCCTTATTTCTGTGGAATCTGAGAACAGATATTTCGGTTCCCTTGGAAGACTATAGGGCCAAAGGAAATATCCTCCGATAACAAAGAGAAAGAAGCTTTCTGAGAAACTACTTTGTGTTCTTTGAAATCATCTCACATAGTTACAGCTTTCCCCTTAAGAAGCCTTTCGTTAAGACAGTTCTTGTGGAATTCGCAAAGTGATATTTGGAAGCCCATAGAGGGCTATGGTGAAAAAGGAAATATCCTCAGATGAAATCTGGAAAGAAGCTTTCTGAGAAACTGCTTAGTGTTCTGTTAATTCATCTCACAGAGTTACATCTGTATTTCGTCGATCTCTTTGCTAGCCTTATTTCTGTGGAATCTGAGAACAGATATTTCGGATCCCTTGGAAGACTATAGGGCCAAAGGAAATATCCTCCGATGACAAACAGAAAGAAGCTTTCTGAGAAACTTCTTTGTGTTCTGTGAAATCATCTCACAGAGTTACAGCATTCCCCTCAAGAAGCCTTTCGCTAAGACAGTTCTTGTGGAATTGGCAAAGTGATATTTGGAAGCCCATAGAGGGCTACGGTGAAAAAGGAAATATCCTCAGATGAAATCTGGAAAGAAGCTTTCTGAGAAACTGCTTAGTGTTCTCTTAATTCATCTCACAGAGTTACATCTGTATTTCGTGGATCTCTTTGCTAGCCTTATTTCTGTGGAATCTGAGAACAGATATTTCGGATCCCTTGGAAGACTATAGGGCCAAAGGAAATATCCTCGGATAACAAAGAGAAAGAAGCTTTCTGAGAAACTTCTTTGTGTTCTGTGAAATCATCTCACAGAGTTACAGCCTTCCCCTCAAGAAGCCTTTCGCAAGACAGTTCCTGTGGAATTGGCAAAGTGATATTTGGAAGCCCTTAGAAGGCTATGGTGAAAAAGGAAATATCCTCAGATAAAATCTGGAAAGAAGCTTTCTGAGAAACTGCTTAGTGTTCTGTTAATTCATCTCACAGAGTTACATCTGTATTTCGTCGTTCTCTTTGCTAGCCTTATTTCTGTGGAATCTGAGAACAGATATTTCGGATCCCTTGAAGACTATAGGGCCAAAGGAAATATCCTCCGATAACAAACAGAAAGAAGCTTTCTGAGAAACTTCTTTGCGTTCTGTGAAATCATCTCACAGAGATACAGCATTCCTCTCAAGAAGCCTTTCGCTAAGACAGTTCTTGTGGAATTGGCAAAGTGATATTTGGAAGCCCTTAGAAGGCTATGGTGAAAAAGGAAATATCCTCAGATGAAATCTGGAAAGAAGCTTTCTGAGAAACTGCTTAGTGTTCTGTTAATTCATCTCACACAGTTACATCTGTATTTCGTGGATTTCTTTGCTAGCCTTATTACTGTGGAATCTGAGAACAGATATTTCAGATCCCTTGGAAGACTATAGGGCCAAAGGAAATATCCTCCGATAACAAAGAGAAAGAAGCTTTCTGAGAAACTTCTTTGTGTTCTTTGAAATCATCTCACAGAGTTACAGCTTTCCCCTTAAGAAGCCTTTCGTTAAGACAGTTCTTGTGGAATTGGCAAAGTGATATTTGGAAGCCCATAGAGGGCTATGTTGAAAAAGGAAATATCCTCAGATGAAATCTGGAAAGAAGCTTTCTGAGAAACTGCTTAGTGTTCTGTTAATTCATCTCACAGAGTTACAACTGTATTTCGTCGATCTCTTTGCTAGCCTTATTTCTGTGGAATCTGAGAACAGATATTTCGGATCCCTTGGAAGACTATAGGGCCAAAGGAAATATCCTCCGATAACAAAGAGAAAGAAGCTTTCTGAGAAACTTCTTTGTATTCTGTGAAATCATCTCACAGAGTTACAACTTTCCCCTCAAGAAGCCTTTCGCCAAGACACTTCTTGTGGAATTGGCAAAGTGATATTTGGAAGCCCATAGAGGGCTATGGTGAAAAAGGAAATATCCTCCGATGAAATCTGGAAAGAAGCTTTCTGAGAAACTGCTTAGTGTTCTGTTAATTCATCTCACAGAGTTACATCTGTATTTCGTCGATCTCTTTGCTAGCCTTATTTCTGTGGAATCTGAGAACAGATATTTCGGATCCCTTGGAAGACTATAGGCTCAAAGGAAATATCCTCTGATAACAAAGAGAAAGAAGCTTTCTGAGAAACTTCTTTGTGTTCTTTGAAATCATCTCACAGAGTTACAGCTTTCCCCTCAAGAAGCCTTTCGTTAAGACAGTTCTTGTGGAATGGCAAAGTGATATTTGGAAGCTCCTAGAGGGCTATGGTGAAAAGGAAATATCCTCAGATGAAATCTGCAAAGAAGCTTTCTGAGAAACTGCTTAGTGTTCTGTTAATTCATCTCACAGAGTTACATTTGTATTTCGTGGATCTCTTTGCTAGCCTTATTTCTGTGGAATCTGAGAACAGATATTTCGGATCCCTTGGAAGACTATAGGGCCAAAGGAAATATCCTCCGATAACAAAGAGAAAGAAGCTTTCTGAGAAACTTCTTTGTGTTCTTTGAAATCATCTCACAGAGTTACAGCTTTCCCCTCAAGAAGCCTTTCGCTAAGACAGTTCTTGTGGAATTGGCAAAGTGATATTTGGAAGCCCATAGAGAGCTATGGTGAAAAAGGAAATATCCTCAGATGAAATCTGGAAAGAAGCTTTCTGAGAAACTGCTTAGTGTTCTGTTAATTCATCTCACAGAGTTACATCTGTATTTCGTGGATCTCTTTGCTAGCCTTATTTCTGTGGAATCTGAGAACAGATATTTCGGATCCCTTGGAAGACTATAGGGCCAAAGGAAATATCCTCCGATAACAAAGAGAAAGAAGCTTTCTGAGAAACTTCTTTGTGTTCTGTGAAATCATCTCACAGAGTTACAGCTTTCCCCTCAAGAAGCCTTTCGCCAAGACACTTCTTGTGGAATTGGCAAAGTGATATTTGGAAGCCCATAGAGGGCTATGGTGAAAAAGGAAATATCCTCAGATGAAATCTGGAAAGAAGCTTTCTGAGAAACTGCTTAGTGTTCTGTTAATTCATCTCACAGAGTTACATCTGTATTTCGTCGATCTCTTTGCTAGCCTTATTTCTGTGGAATCTGAGAACAGATATTTCGGATCCCTTGGAAGACTATAGGCTCAAAGGAAATATCCTCTGATAACAAAGAGAAAGAAGCTTTCTGAGAAACTTCCTTGTGTTCTGTGAAATCATCTCACAGAGTTACAGCTTTCCCCTCAAGAAGCCTTTCGCTAAGACAGTTCTTGTGGAATTGGCAAGGTGATATTTGGAAGCCCATAGAAGGCTATGGTGAAAAAGGAAATATCCTCAGATGAAATCTGGAAATAAGCTTTCTGAGAAACTGCTTAGTGTTCTGTTAATTCATCTCACAGAGTTACATGTGTATTTCGTGGATTTCTTTGCTAGCCTTATTTCTGTGGAATCTGAGAACAGATATTTCAGATCCCTTGGAAGACTATAGGGCCAAAGGAAATGTCCTCCGATAACAGAGAGAAAGAAGCTCTCTGAGAAACTTCTTTGTGTTCTTTGAAATCATCTCACAGAGTTACAGCTTAACCCTCAAGAAGCCTTTCGCCCAGACAGTTCTTGGGGATTTGGCAAAGTGATATTTGGAAGCCCATAGAGGGCTTTGGTGAAAAAGGAAATATCCTCAGATGAAATCTGCAAAGAAGCCCTCTGAGAAACTGCTTAGTGTTCTGTTAATTCATCTCACAGAGTTACATCTGTATTTCGTCGATCTCTTTGCTAGCCTTATTTCTGTGGAATCTGAGAACAGATATTTCGGATCCCTGGAAGACTATAGGGCCAAAGGAAATATCCTCCGATAACAAAGAGAAAGAAGCTTTCTGAGAAACTACTTTGTGTTCTTTGAAATCATCTCACAGAGTTACAGCTTTCCCCTTAAGAAGCCTTTCGTTAAGACAGTTCTTGTGGAATTGGCAAAGTGATATTTGGAAGCCCATAGAGGGCTATGGTGAAAAAGGAAATATCCTCAGATGAAATCTGGAAAGAAGCGTTCTGAGAAACTGCTTAGTGTTCTGTTAATTCATCTCACAGAGTTACATCTGTATTTCGTCGATCTCTTTGCTAGCCTTATTTCTGTGGAATCTGAGAACAGATATTTCAGATCCCTTGGAAGACTATAGGGGCAAAGGAAATATCCTCCGATGACAAACAGAAAGAAGCTATCTGAGAAACTACTTTGTGTTCTGTGAAATCATCTCACAGAGTTACAGCATTCCCTTCAAGAAGCCTTTCGCTAAGACAGTTCTTGTGGAATTGGCAAAGTGATATTTGGAAGCCCATAGAGGGCTATGGTGAAAAAGGAAATATCCCCCGATGAAATCTGGAAAGAAGCTTTCTGAGAAACTGGTTAGTGTTCTCTTAATTCATCTCACAGAGTTACATCTGTATTTCGTGGATCTCTTTGCTAGCCTTATTTCTGTGGAATCTGAGAACAGATATTTAGGATCCCTTGGAAGACTATAGGGCCTAAGGAAATATCCTCGGATAACAAAGAGAAAGAAGCTTTCTGAGAAACTTCTTTGTGTTCTGTGAAATCATCTCACAGAGTTACAGCCTTCCCCTCAAGAAGCCTTTCGCAAGACAGTTCCTGTGGAATTGGCAAAGTGATATTTGGAAGCCCATAGAGGGCTATGGTGAAAAAGGAAATATCCTCAGATGAAATCTGGAAAGAAGCTTTCTGAGATACTGCTTAGTGTTCTGTTAATTCATCTCACAGAGTTACATCTGTATTTCGTCGATCTCTTTGCTAGCCTTATTTCTGTGGAATCTGAGAACAGATATTTCGGATCCCTTGGAAGACTATAGGGCCAAAGGAAATATCCTCCGATAACAACCAGAAAGAAGCTTTCTGAGAAACTTCTTTGTGTTCTTTGAAATCATCTCACAGAGTTACAGCTTTCCCCTCAAGAAACCTTTCGTTAAGACAGTTCTTGTGGAATTGGCAAAGTGATATTTGGAACCTCCTAGAGGGCTATGGTGAAAAGGGAAATATCCTCAGATGAAATCTGCAAAGAAGCTTTCTCAGAAACTGCTTAGTGTTCTGTTAATTCATCTCACAGAGTTACATTTGTATTTCGTCGATCTCTTTGCTAGCCTTATTTCTGTGGAATCTGAGAACAGATATTTCGGATCCCTTGGAAGACTATAGGGCCAAAGGAAATATCTTCCGATAACAAAGAGAAAGAAGCTTTCTGAGAAACTTCTTTGTGTTCTTTGAAATCATCTCACAGAGTTACAGCATTCCCCTCAAGAAGCCTTTCGCTAAGACACTTCTTGTGGAATTGGCAAAGTGATATTTGGAAGCCCCTAGAGGGCTATGGTGAAAAAGGAAATATCCTCCGATGAAATCTGGAAAGAAGCTTTCTGAGAAACTGCTTAGTGTTCTGTTAATTCATCTCACAGAGTTACATCTGTATTTCGTGGATCTCTTTGCTAGCCTTATTTCTGTGGAATCTGAGAACAGATATTTCGGATCCCTTGGAAGACTATAGGGCCAAAGGAAATATCCTCCGATAACAAAGAGAAAGAAGCTTTCTGAGAAACTTCTTTGTGTTCTGTGAAAACATCTCACAGAGTTACAGCTTTCCCCTCAAGAAGCCTTTCGCCAAGACAGTTCTTGTGGAATTGGCAAAGTGATATTTGGAAGTCCATAGAGGGCTATGGTGAAAAAGGAAATATCCTCAGATGGAATCTGGAAAGAAGCTTTCTGAGAAACTGCTTAGTGTTCTCTTAATTCGTCTCACAGAGTTACATCTGTATTTCGTCGATCTCTTTGCTAGCCTTATTTCTGTGGAATCTGAGAACAGATATTTCGGATCCCTTGGAAGACTACAGGGCCAAAGGAAATATCCTCCGATAACAAAGAGAAAGAAGCTTTCCGAGAAACTTCTTTGTGTTCTGTGAAATCATCTCACAGAGATACAGCTTTCCCCTCAAGAAGCCTTTCGCTAAGACAGTTCTTGTGGAATTGGCAAGGTGATATTTGGAAGGCCATAGAAGGCTATGGTGAAAAAGGAAATATCCTCAGATGAAATCTGGAAAGAAGCTTTCTGAGAAACTGCTTAGTGTTCTGTTAATTCATCTTACAGAGTTACATCTGTATTTCGTGTATCTCCTTGCTAGCCTTATTTCTGTGGAATCTGAGAACAGATATTTCGGATCCCTTGGAAGACTATAGGGCCAAAGGAAATATCCTCCGATAACAAAGAGAAAGAAGCTTTTTGAGAAACTTCTTTGTGTTCTGTGAAATAATCTCACAGAGTTACAGCTTTCCCCTCAAGAAGCCTTTCGCTAAGACAGTTCTTGTGGAATTGGCAAAGTGATATTTGGAAGCCCATAGAGGGCTATGGTGAAAAAGGAAATATCCTCCGATGAAATCTGTAAAGAAGCTTTCGGAGAAACTGCTTAGTGTTCTGTTAATTCATCTCACAGAGTTACATGAGTATTTCGTGGATTTCTTTCCTAGCCTTATTTCTGTGGAATCTGAGAACAGATATTTCAGATCCCTTGGAAGACTATAGGGCCAAAGGAAATATCCTCCGATAACAAAGAGAAAGAAGCTTTTTGAGAAACTTCTTTGTGTTCTGTGAAATCATCTCACAGAGTTACAGCTTTCCCCTCAAGAAGGCTTTTGCCAAGACAGTTCTTGTGGATTTGGCAAAGTGATATTTGGAAGCCCATAGAGGGCTATGGTGAAAAAGGAAATATCCTCCGATGAAATCTGGAAAGAAGCTTTCTGAGAAACTGCTTAGTGTTCTGTTAATTCATCTCACAGAGTTACATCTGTATTTCGTCGATCTCTTTGCTAGCCTTATTTCTGTGGAATCTGAGAACAGATATTTCGGATCCCTTGGAAGACTATAGGGCCAAAGGAAATATCCTCCGATAACAAAGAGAAAGAAGCTTTCTGAGAAACTACTTTGTGTTCTTTGAAATCATCTCACATAGTTACAGCTTTCCCCTTAAGAAGCCTTTCGTTAAGACAGTTCTTGTGGAATTGGCAAAGTGATATTTGGAAGCCCATAGAGGGCTATGGTGAAAAAGGAAATATCCTCAGATGAAATCTGGAAAGAAGCTTTCTGAGAAACTGCTTAGTGTTCTGTTAATTCATCTCACAGAGTTACATCTGTATTTCGTCGATCTCTTTGCTAGCCTTATTTCTGTGGAATCTGAGAACAGATATTTCGGATCCCTTGGAAGACTATAGGGCCAAAGGAAATATCCTCCGATGACAAACAGAAAGAAGCTTTCGAAGAAACTTCTTTGTGTTCTGTGAAATCATCTCACAGAGTTACAGCATTCCCCTCAAGAAGCCTTTCGCTAAGACAGTTCTTGTGGAATTGGCAAAGTGATATTTGGAAGCCCATAGAGGGCTACGGTGAAAAAGGAAATATCCCCCGATGAAATCTGGAAAGAAGCTTTCTGAGAAACTGCTTAGTGTTCTCTTAATTCATCTCTCAGAGTTACATCTGTATTTCGTGGATCTCTTTGCTAGCCTTATTTCTGTGGAATCTGAGAACAGATATTTCGGATCCCTTGGAAGACTATAGGGCCAAAGGAAATATCCTCGGATAACAAAGAGAAAGAAGCTTTCTGAGAAACTTCTTTGTGTTCTGTGAAATCATCTCACAGAGTTACAGCCTTCCCCTCAAGAAGCCTTTCGCAAGACAGTTCCTGTGGAATTGGCAAAGTGACATTTGGAAGCCCTTAGAAGGCTATGGTGAAAAAGGAAATATCCTCAGATAAAATCTGGAAAGAAGCTTTCTGAGAAACTGCTTAGTGTTCTGTTAATTTTTCTCACAGAGTTACATCTGTATTTCGTCGATCTCTTTGCTAGCCTTATTTCTGTGGAATCTGAGAACAGATATTTCGGATCCCTTGAAGACTATAGGGCCAAAGGAAATATCCTCCGATAACAAACAGAAAGAAGCTTTCTGAGAAACTTCTTTGCGTTCTGTGAAATCATCTCACAGAGATACAGCATTCCCCTCAAGAAGCCTTTCGCTAAGACAGTTCTTGTGGAATTGGCAAAGTGATATTTGGAAGCCCATAGAGGGCTATGGTGAAAAAGGAAATATCTCCCGATGAAATCTGGAAAGAAGCTTTCTGAGAAACTGCTTAGTGTTCTGTTAATTCATCTCACAGAGTTACATCTGTATTTCGTGGATCTCTTTGCTAGCCTTATTTCTGTGGAATCTGAGAACAGATATTTCGGATCCCTTGGAAGACTATTGGGCCAAAGGAAATATCCTCCGATAACAAAGAGAAAGAAGCTTTCTGAGAAACTTCTTTGTGTTCTGTGAAATCATCTCACAGAGTTACAGCTTTCCCCTCAAGAAGCCTTTCGCCAAGACAGTTCTTGTGGAATTGTCAAAGTGATATTTGGAATCCCTTAGAGGGCTATGGTGAAAAAGGAAATATCCTCAGATGAAATCTGGAAAGAAGCTTTCTGAGAAACTGATTAGTGTTCTGTTAATTCATCTCACAGAGTTACATCTGTATTTCGTGGATCTCTTTGCTAGCCTTATTTCTGTGGAATCTGAGAACAGATATTTCGGATCCCTTGGAAGACTATAGGGCCAAAGGAAATATCATTGGATAACAAACAGAAAGAAGCTTTCTGAGAAACTTTTTTGTGTTCTGTGAAATCATCTCACAGAGTTACAGCATTCCCCTCAAGAAGCCTTTCGCTAAGACAGTTCTTGTGGAATTGGCAAAGTGATATTTGGAAGCCCATAGAGGGCTATGGTGAAAAAGGAAATATCCTCAGATGAAATCTGGAAAGAAGCTTTCTGAGAAACTGCTTAGTGTTCTCTTAATTCATCTCACAGAGTTACATCTGTATTTCGTCGATCTGTTTGCGAGCCTTATTTCTGTGGAATCTGAAAACAGACATTTCGGATTCCTTGGAAGACTATAGGGCCAAAGGAAATATCCTCCGATAACAAAGAGAAAGAAGCTTTCTGAGAAACTTCTTTGTGTTCTTTGAAATCATCTCACAGAGTTACAGCTTTCCCCTCAAGAAGCCTTTCGTTAAGACAGTTCTTGTGGAATTGGCAAAGTGATATTTGGAAGCTCCTAGAGGGCTATGGTGAAAAGGAAATATCCTCAGATGAAATCTGCAAAGAAGCTTTCTGAGAAACTGCTTAGTGTTCTGTTAATTCATCTCACAGAGTTACATTTGTATTTCGTCGATCTCTTTGCTAGCCTTATTTCTGTGGAATCTGAGAACAGATATTTCGGATCCCTTGGAAGACTATAGGGCCAAAGGAAATATCCTCCGATAACAAAGAGAAAGAAGCTTTCTGAGAAACTTCTTTGTGTTCTTTGAAATCATCCCACAGAGTTACAGCTTTCCCCTCAAGAAGCCTTTCGCTAAGACAGTTCTTGTGGAATTGGCAAAGTGATATTTGGAAGCCCATAGAGGGCTATGGTGAAAAAGGAAATATCCTCAGATGAAATCTGGAAAGAAGCTTTCTGAGAAACTGCTTAGTGTTCTGTTAATTCATCTCACAGAGTTACATCTGTATTTCGTGGATCTCTTTGCTAGCCTTATTTCTGTGGAATCTGAGAACAGATATTTAGGATCCCTTGGAAGACTATAGGGCCAAAGGAAATATCCTCGGATAACAAAGAGAAAGAAGCTTTCTGAGAAACTTCTTTGTGTTCTGTGAAATCATCTCACAGAGTTACAGCCTTCCCCTCAAGAAGCTTTTCGCAAGACAGTTCCTGTGGAATTGGCAAAGTGATATTTGGAAGCCCATAGAGGGGTATGGTGAAAAAGGAAATATCCTCAGATGAAATCTGGAAAGAAGCTTTCTGAGATACTGCTTAGTGTTCTGTTAATTCATCTCACAGAGTTACATCTGTATTTCGTCGATCTCTTTGCTAGCCTTATTTCTGTGGAATCTGAGAACAGATATTTCGGATACCTTGGAAGACTATAGGGCCAAAGGAAATATCCTCCGATAACAACCAGAAAGAAGCTTTCTGAGAAACTTCTTTGTGTTCTTTGAAATCATCTCACAGAGTTACAGCTTTCCCCTCAAGAAACCTTTCGTTAAGACAGTTCTTGTGGAATTGGCAAAGTGATATTTGGAACCTCCTAGAGGGCTATGGTGAAAAGGGAAATATCCTCAGATGAAATCTGCAAAGAAGCTTTCTCAGAAACTGCTTAGTGTTCTGTTAATTCATCTCACAGAGTTACATTTGTATTTCGTCGATCTCTTTGCTAGCCTTATTTCTGTGGAATCTGAGAACAGATATTTCGGATCCCTTGGAAGACTATAGGGCCAAAGGAAATATCTTCCGATAACAAAGAGAAAGAAGCTTTCTGAGAAACTTCTTTGTGTTCTTTGAAATCATCTCACAGAGTTACAGCATTCCCCTCAAGAAGCCTTTCGCTAAGACACTTCTTGTGGAATTGGCAAAGTGATATTTGGAAGCCCCTAGAGGGCTATGGTGAAAAAGGAAATATCCTCCGATGAAATCTGGAAAGAAGCTTTCTGAGAAACTGCTTAGTGTTCTGTTAATTCATCTCACAGAGTTACATCTGTATTTCGTGGATCTCTTTGCTAGCCTTATTTCTGTGGAATCTGAGAACAGATATTTCGGATCCCTTGGAAGACTATAGGGCCAAAGGAAATATCCTCCGATAACAAAGAGAAAGAAGCTTTCTGAGAAACTTCTTTGTGTTCTGTGAAAACATCTCACAGAGTTACAGCTTTCCCCTCAAGAAGCCTTTCGCCAAGACAGTTCTTGTGGAATTGGCAAAGTGATATTTGGAAGTCCATAGAGGGCTATGGTGAAAAAGGAAATATCCTCAGATGGAATCTGGAAAGAAGCTTTCTGAGAAACTGCTTAGTGTTCTCTTAATTCGTCTCACAGAGTTACATCTGTATTTCGTCGATCTCTTTGCTAGCCTTATTTCTGTGGAATCTGAGAACAGATATTTCGGATCCCTTGGAAGACTACAGGGCCAAAGGAAATATCCTCCGATAACAAAGAGAAAGAAGCTTTCCGAGAAACTTCTTTGTGTTCTGTGAAATCATCTCACAGAGATACAGCTTTCCCCTCAAGAAGCCTTTCGCTAAGACAGTTCTTGTGGAATTGGCAAGGTGATATTTGGAAGGCCATAGAAGGCTATGGTGAAAAAGGAAATATCCTCAGATGAAATCTGGAAAGAAGCTTTCTGAGAAACTGCTTAGTGTTCTGTTAATTCATCTTACAGAGTTACATCTGTATTTCGTGTATCTCCTTGCTAGCCTTATTTCTGTGGAATCTGAGAACAGATATTTCGGATCCCTTGGAAGACTATAGGGCCAAAGGAAATATCCTCCGATAACAAAGAGAAAGAAGCTTTTTGAGAAACTTCTTTTTGTTCTGTGAAATAATCTCACAGAGTTACAGCTTTCCCCTCAAGAAGCCTTTCGCTAAGACAGTTCTTGTGGAATTGGCAAAGTGATATTTGGAAGCCCATAGAGGGCTATGGTGAAAAAGGAAATATCCTCCGATGAAATCTGTAAAGAAGCTTTCAGAGAAACTGCTTAGTGTTCTGTTAATTCATCTCACAGAGTTACATGAGTATTTCGTGGATTTCTTTCCTAGCCTTATTTCTGTGGAATCTGAGAACAGATATTTCAGATCCCTTGGAAGACTATAGGGCCAAAGGAAATATCCTCCGTAACAAAGAGAAAGAAGCTTTTTGAGAAACTTCTTTGTGTTCTGTGAAATCATCTCACAGAGTTACAGCTTTCCCCTCAAGAAGGCTTTTGCCAAGACAGTTCTTGTGGATTTGGCAAAGTGATATTTGGAAGCCCATAGAGGGCTATGGTGAAAAAGGAAATATCCTCCGATGAAATCTGGAAAGAAGCTTTCTGAGAAACTGCTTAGTGTTCTGTTAATTCATCTCACAGAGTTACATCTGTATTTCGTCGATCTCTTTGCTAGCCTTATTTCTGTGGAATCTGAGAACAGATATTTCGGATCCCTTGGAAGACTATAGGGCCAAAGGAAATATCCTCCGATAACAAAGAGAAAGAAGCTTTCTGAGAAACTACTTTGTGTTCTTTGAAATCATCTCACATAGTTACAGCTTTCCCCTTAAGAAGCCTTTCGTTAAGACAGTTCTTGTGGAATTGGCAAAGTGATATTTGGAAGCCCATAGAGGGCTATGGTGAAAAAGGAAATATCCTCAGATGAAATCTGGAAAGAAGCTTTCTGAGAAACTGCTTAGTGTTCTGTTAATTCATCTCACAGAGTTACATCTGTATTTCGTCGATCTCTTTGCTAGCCTTATTTCTGTGGAATCTGAGAACAGATATTTCGGATCCCTTGGAAGACTATAGGGCCAAAGGAAATATCCTCCGATGACAAACAGAAAGAAGCTTTCTGAGAAACTTCTTTGTGTTCTGTGAAATCATCTCACAGAGTTACAGCATTCCCCTCAAGAAGCCTTTCGCTAAGACAGTTCTTGTGGAATTGGCAAAGTGATATTTGGAAGCCCATAGAGGGCTACGGTGAAAAAGGAAATATCCCCCGATGAAATCTGGAAAGAAGCTTTCTGAGAAACTGCTTAGTGTTCTCTTAATTCATCTCTCAGAGTTACATCTGTATTTCGTGGATCTCTTTGCTAGCCTTATTTCTGTGGAATGTGAGAACAGATATTTCGGATCCCTTGGAAGACTATAGGGCCAAAGGAAATATCCTCGGATAACAAAGAGAAAGAAGCTTTCTGAGAAACTTCTTTGTGTTCTGTGAAATCATCTCACAGAGTTACAGCCTTCCCCTCAAGAAGCCTTTCGCAAGACAGTTCCTGTGGAATTGGCAAAGTGACATTTGGAAGCCCTTAGAAGGCTATGGTGAAAAAGGAAATATCCTCAGATAAAATCTGGAAAGAAGCTTTCTGAGAAACTGCTTAGTGTTCTGTTAATTCATCTCACAGAGTTACATCTGTATTTCGTCGATCTCTTTGCTAGCCTTATTTCTGTGGAATCTGAGAACAGATATTTCGGATCCCTTGAAGACTATAGGGCCAAAGGAAATATCCTCCGATAACAAACAGAAAGAAGCTTTCTGAGAAACTTCTTTGCGTTCTGTGAAATCATCTCACAGAGATACAGCATTCCCCTCAAGAAGCCTTTCGCTAAGACAGTTCTTGTGGAATTGGCAAAGTGATATTTGGAAGCCCATAGAGGGCTATGGTGAAAAAGGAAATATCTCCCGATGAAATCTGGAAAGAAGCTTTCTGAGAAACTGCTTAGTGTTCTGTTAATTCATCTCACAGAGTTACATCTGTATTTCGTGGATCTCTTTGCTAGCCTTATTTCTGTGGAATCTGAGAACAGATATTTCGGATCCCTTGGAAGACTATTGGGCCAAAGGAAATATCCTCCGATAACAAAGAGAAAGAAGCTTTCTGAGAAACTTCTTTGTGTTCTGTGAAATCATCTCACAGAGTTACAGCTTTCCCCTCAAGAAGCCTTTCGCCAAGACAGTTCTTGTGGAATTGTCAAAGTGATATTTGGAATCCCTTAGAGGGCTATGGTGAAAAAGGAAATATCCTCAGATGAAATCTGGAAAGAAGCTTTCTGAGAAACTGATTAGTGTTCTGTTAATTCATCTCACAGAGTTACATCTGTATTTCGTCGATCTCTTTGCTAGCCTTATTTCTGTGGAATCTGAGAACAGATATTTCGGATCCCTTGGAAGACTATAGGGCCAAAGGAAATATCATTGGATAACAAACAGAAAGAAGCTTTCTGAGAAACTTTTTTGTGTTCTGTGAAATCATCTCACAGAGTTACAGCATTCCCCTCAAGAAGCCTTTCGCTAAGACAGTTCTTGTGGAATTGGCAAAGTGATATTTGGAAGCCCATAGAGGGCTATGGTGAAAAAGGAAATATCCTCAGATGAAATCTGGAAAGAAGCTTTCTGAGAAACTGCTTAGTGTTCTGTTAATTCATCTCACAGAGTTACATCTGTATTTCGTCGATCTGTTTGCGAGCCTTATTTCTGTGGAATCTGAAAACAGACATTTCGGATTCCTTGGAAGACTATAGGGCCAAAGGAAATATCCTCCGATAACAAAGAGAAAGAAGCTTTCTGAGAAACTTCTTTGTGTTCTTTGAAATCATCTCACAGAGTTACAGCTTTCCCCTCAAGAAGCCTTTCGTTAAGACAGTTCTTGTGGAATTGGCAAAGTGATATTTGGAAGCTCCTAGAGGGCTATGGTGAAAAGGAAATATCCTCATATGAAATCTGCAAAGAAGCTTTCTGAGAAACTGCTTAGTGTTCTGTTAATTCATCTCACAGAGTTACATTTGTATTTCGTCGATCTCTTTGCTAGCCTTATTTCTGTGGAATCTGAGAACAGATATTTCGGATCCCTTGGAAGACTATAGGGCCAAAGGAAATATCCTCCGATAACAAAGAGAAAGAAGCTTTCTGAGAAACTTCTTTGTGTTCTTTGAAATCATCCCACAGAGTTACAGCTTTCCCCTCAAGAAGCCTTTCGCTAAGACAGTTCTTGTGGAATTGGCAAAGTGATATTTGGAAGCCCATAGAGGGCTATGGTGAAAAAGGAAATATCCTCAGATGAAATCTGGAAAGAAGCTTTCTGAGAAACTGCTTAGTGTTCTGTTAATTCATCTCACAGAGTTACATCTGTATTTCGTGGATCTCTTTGCTAGCCTTATTTCTGTGGAATCTGAGAACAGATATTTCGGATCCCTTGGAAGACTATAGGGCCAAAGGAAATATCCTCCGATAACAAAGAGAAAGAAGCTTTCTGAGAAATTTCTTTGTGTTCTGTGAAATCATCTCACAGAGTTACAGCTTTCCCCTCAAGAAGCCTTTCGCCAAGACACTTCTTGTGGAATTGGCAAAGTGATATTTGGAAGCCCATAGAGGGCTATGGTGAAAAAGGAAATATCCTCCGATGAAATCTGGAAAGAAGCTTTCTGAGAAACTGCTTAGTGTTCTGTTAATTCATCTCACAGAGTTACATCTGTATTTCGTCGATCTCTTTGCTAGCCTTATTTCTGTGGAATCTGAGAACAGATATTTCGGATCCCTTGGAAGACTATAGGCTCAAAGGAAATACCCTCTGATAACAAAGAGAAAGAAGCTTTCTGAGAAACTTCTTTGTGTTCTTTGAAATCATCTCACAGAGTTACAGCTTTCCCCTCAAGAAGCCTTTCGTTAAGACAGTTCCTGTGGAATTGGCAAAGTGATATTTGGAAGCTCCTAGAGGGCTATGGTGAAAAGGAAATATCCTCAGATGAAATCTGCAAAGAAGCTTTCTGAGAAACTGCTTAGTGTTCTGTTAATTCATCTCACAGAGTTACATTTGTATTTCGTCGATCTCTTTGCTAGCCTTATTTCTGTGGAATCTGAGAACAGATATTTCGGATCCCTTAGAAGACTATAGGGCCAAAGGAAATATCCTCCGATAACAAAGAGAAAGAAGCTTTCTGAGAAACTTCTTTGTGTTCTTTGAAATCATCTCACAGAGTTACAGCTTTCCCCTCAAGAAGCCTTTCGCTAAGACAGTTCTTGTGGAATTGGCAAAGTGATATATGGAAGCCCATAGAGAGCTATGGTGAAAAAGGAAATATCCTCAGATGAAATCTGGAAAGAAGCTTTCTGAGAAACTGCTTAGTGTTCTGTTAATTCATCTCACAGAGTTACATCTGTATTTCGTGGATCTCTTTGCTAGCCTTTTTTCTGTGGAATCTGAGAACAGATATTTCGGATCCCTTGGAAGACTATAGGGCCAAAGGAAATATCCTCCGATAACAAAGAGAAAGAAGCTTTCTGAGAAACTTCTTTGTGTTCTGTGAAATCATCTCACAGAGTTACAGCTTTCCCCTCAAGAAGCCTTTCGCCAAGACACTTCTTGTGGAATTGGCAAAGTGATATTTGGAAGCCCATAGAGGGCTATGGTGAAAAAGGAAATATCCTCCGATGAAATCTGGAAAGAAGCTTTCTGAGAAACTGCTTAGTGTTCTGTTAATTCATCTCACAGAGTTACATCTGTATTTCGTCGATCTCTTTGCTAGCCTTATTTCTGTGGAATCTGAGAACAGATATTTCGGATCCCTTGGAAGACTATAGGGCCAAAGGAAATATCCTCGGATAACAAAGACAAAGAAGCTTTCTGAGAAACTTCTTTGTGTTCTGTGAAATCATCTCACAGAGTTACAGCCTTCCCCTCAAGAAGCCTTTCGCAAGACAGTTCCTGTGGAATTGGCAAAGTGATATTTGGAAGCCCATAGAGGGCTTTGGTGAAAAAGGAAATATCCTCCGATGAAATCCGGAAAGAAGCTTTCTGAGAAACTGCTTAGTGTTCTGTTAATTCATCTCACAGAGTTACATCTTTATTTCGTCGATCTCTTTGCTAGCCTTATTTCTGTGGAATCTGAGAACAGATATTTAGGATCCCTTGGAAGACTATAGGGCCAAAGGAAATATCCGCCGATAACAAAGAGAAAGAAGCTTTCTGAGAAACTTCTTTGTTTTCTGTGAAATCATCTCACAGAGTTACAGATTTCCCCTCAAGAAGGCTTTCGCCAAGACAGTTCTTGTGGAATTGGCAAAGTGATATTTGGAAGCCCATAGAGGGCTATGGTCAAAAAGGAAATATTCACAGATGAAATCTGGAAAGAAGCTTTCTGAGAAACTGCTTAGTGTTCTGTTAATTCATCTCACAGAGCTACATCTGTATTTCGTGGATCTCTTTGCTAGCCTTATTTCTGTGGAATCTGAGAACAGATATTTCGGATCCCTTGGAAGACTATAGGGCCAAAGGAAATATCCTCCGATAACAAAGAGAAAGAAGCTTTCTGAGAAACTTCTTTGTGTTCTGTGAAATCATCTCACAGAATTACAGCTTTCCCCTCAAGAACCCTTTCGCCAAGACAGTTCTTGTGGAATTGCCAAAGTGATATATGGAAGCCCATAGACGGCTATGGTGAAAAAGGTAATATCCTCAGATGAAATCTGGAAAGAAGTTTTCTCAGAAACTGCTTAGTGTTCTGTTAATTCATCTCACAGACTTACATGTGTATTTCGTGGATCTCTTTGCTAGCCTTATTTCTGTGGAATCTGAGAACAGATATTTCGGATCCCTTGGAAGACTATAGGGCCAAAGGAAATATCCTCCGATAACAAAGAGAAAGAAACTTTCTGAGAAACTTCTTTGTGTTCTTTAAAATCATCTCACAGAGTTACAGCTTTCCCCTCAAGAACCCTTTCGCTGAGACAGTTCTTGTGGAATTGGCAAAGTGATATTTGGAAGCCCATAGAGGGCTATGGTGAAAAAGGAAATATTCACAGATGAAATCTGGAAAGAAGCTTTCTGAGAAACTGCTTAGTGTTCTGTTAATTCATCTCACAGAGCTACATCTGTATTTCGTGGATCGCTTTGCTAGCCTTATTTCTGTGGAATCTGAGAACAGATATTTCGGATCCCTTGGAAGACTATAGGGCCAAAGGAAATATCCTCCGATAACAAAGAGAAAGAAGCTTTCTGAGAAACTTCTTTGTGTTCTGTGAAATCATCTCACAGAATTACAGCTTTCCCCTCAAGAACCCTTTCGCCAAGACAGTTCTTGTGGAATTGCCAAAGTGATATATGGAAGCCCATAGAGGGCTATGGTGAAAAAGGAAATATCCTCAGATGAAATCTGGAAAGAAGCTTTCTCAGAAACTGCTTAGTGTTCTGTTAATTCATCTCACAGACTTACATGTGTATTTCGTGGATCTCTTTGCTAGCCTTATTTCTGTGGAATCTGAGAACAGATATTTCGGATCCCTTGGAAGACTATAGGGCCAAAGGAAATATCCTCCGATAACAAAGAGAAAGAAGCTTTCTGAGAAACTTCTTTGTGTTCTTTGAAATCATCTCACAGAGTTACAGCTTTCCCCTCAAGAAGCGTTTCGGTAAGACAGCTCTTGTGGAATTGGCAAAGTGATATTTGGAAGCCCATAGAGGGCTTTGGTGAAAAAGGAAATATCCTCCGATGAAATCCGGAAAGAATCTTTCTGAGAAACTGCTTAGTGTTATGTTAATTCATCTCACAGAGTTACATCTTTATTTCGTCGATCTCTTTGCTAGCCTTATTTCTGTGGAATCTGAGAACAGATATTTCGGATCCCTTGGAAGACTATAGGGCCAAAGGAAATATCCTCCGATAACAAAGAGAAAGAAGCTTTCTGAGAAACTTCTTTGTGTTCTTTAAAATCATCTCACAGAGTTACAGCTTTCCCCTCAAGAAGCCTTTCGCTGAGACAGTTCTTGTGGAATTGGCAAAGTGATATTTGGAAGCCCATAGAGGGCTATGATGAAAAAGGAAATATCCTCAGATGAAATCTGGAAAGAAGCTTTCTGAGAAACTGCTTAGTGTTCTGTTAATTCATCTCACAGAGTTACATCTGTATTTCGTGGATCTCTTTGCTAGCCTTATTTCTGTGGAATCTGAGAACAGATATTTCGGATCCCTTGGAAGACTATAGGGCCAAAGGAAATATCCTCCGATAACAAAGAGAAAGAAGCTTTCTGAGAAACTTCTTTGTGTTCTGCGAAATCATCTGACAGAGTTACAGCTTTCCCCTCAAGAAGCCTTTCGCTAAGACAGATCTTGTGAAATTGGCAAAGTGATATTTGGAAGCCCACAGAGGGCTATAGTGAAAAAGGAAATATCCTCCGATGAAATCTGGAAAGAAGCTTTCTGAGAAACTGCTTAGTGTTCTGTTAATTCATCTCACAGAGTTACATCTGTATTTCGTGGATCACTTTGCTAGCCTTATTTCTGTGGAATCTAAGAACAGATATTTCGGATCCCTTGGAAGACTATAGGGCCAAAGGAAATATTCTCCGATAACAAAGAGAAAGAAGCTTTCTGAGAAACTTCTTTGTGTTCTGTGAAATCATCTCACAGAGTTACAGCTTTCCGCTCAAGAAGCCTTTCGTCAAGACAGTTCTTGTGGAATTGGCAAAGTGATATTTGGAAGCCCATAGAGGGCTATGGTGAAAAAGGAAATATCCTCAGATGAAATCTGGAAAGAAGCTTTCTGAGAAACTGCTTAGTGTTCTGTTAATTCATCTCACAGAGTTACATCTGTATTTCGTCAATCTCTTTGCTAGCCTTATTTCTGTGGAATCTGAGAACAGATATTTCGGATCCCTTGGAAGACTATAGGGCCAAAGGAAATATCCTCCGATAACAAACAGAAAGAAGCTCTCTGAGAAACTTCTTTGTGTTCTTTGAAATCATCTCACAGAGTTACAGCTTTCCCCTCAAGAAGCGTTTCGGTAAGACAGTTCTTGTGGAATTGGCAAAGTGATGTTGGAAGCCCATAGAGGGCTTTGGTGAAAAAGGAAATATCCTCCGATGAAATCCGGAAAGAAGCTTTCTGAGAAACTGCTTAGTGTTCTGTTAATTCATCTCACAGAGTTACATCTTTATTTCGTCGATCTCTTTGCTAGCCTTATTTCTGTGGAATCTGAGAACAGATATTTCGGATCCCTTGGAAGACTATAGGGCCAAAGGAAATATCCGCCGATAACAAAGAGAAAGAAGCTTTCTGAGAAACTTCTTTGTTTTCTGTGAAATCATCTCACAGAGTTACAGCTTTCCCCTCAAGAAGGCTTTCGCCAAGACAGTTCTTGTGGAATTGGCAAAGTGATATTTGGAAGCCCATAGAGGGCTATGGTGAAAAAGGAAATATTCACAGATGAAATCTGGAAAGAAGCTTTCTGAGAAACTGCTTAGTGTTCTGTTAATTCATCTCACAGAGCTACATCTGTATTTCGTGGATCTCTTTGCTAGCCTTATTTCTGTGGAATCTGAGAACAGATATTTCGGATCCCTTGGAAGACTATAGGGCCAAAGGAAATATCCTCCGATAACAAAGAGAAAGAAGCTTTCTGAGAAACTTCTTTGTGTTCTGTGAAATCATCTCACAGAATTACAGCTTTCCCCTCAAGAACCCTTTCGCCAAGACAGTTCTTGTGGAATTGGCAAAGTGATATATGGAAGCCCATAGAGGGCTATGGTGAAAAAGGTAATATCCTCAGATGAAATCTGGAAAGAAGTTTTCTCAGAAACTGCTTAGTGTTCTGTTAATTCACCTCACAGACTTACATGTGTATTTCGTGGATCTCTTTGCTAGCCTTATTTCTGTGGAATCTGAGAACAGATATTTCGGATCCCTTGGAAGACTATAGGGCCAAAGGAAATATCCTCCGATAACAAAGAGAAAGAAACTTTCTGAGAAACTTCTTTGTGTTCTTTAAAATCATCTCACAGAGTTACAGTTTTCCCCTCAAGAACCCTTTCGCTGAGACAGTTCTTGTGGAATTGGCAAAGTGATATTTGGAAGCCCATAGAGGGCTATGGTGAAAAAGGAAATATTCACAGATGAAATCTGGAAAGAAGCTTTCTGAGAAACTGCTTAGTGTTCTGTTAATTCATCTCACAGAGCTACATCTGTATTTCGTGGATCTCTTTGCTAGCCTTATTTCTGTGGAATCTGAGAACAGATATTTCGGATCCCTTGGAAGACTATAGGGCCAAAGGAAATATCCTCCGATAACAAAGAGAAAGAAGCTTTCTGAGAAACTTCTTTGTGTTCTGTGAAATCATCTCACAGAATTACAGCTTTCCCCTCAAGAACCCTTTCGCCAAGACAGTTCTTGTGGAATTGCCAAAGTGATATATGGAAGCCCATAGAGGGCTATGGTGAAAAAGGAAATATCCTCAGATGAAATCTGGAAAGAAGCTTTCTCAGAAACTGCTTAGTGTTCTGTTAATTCATCTCACAGACTTACATGTGTATTTCGTGGATCTCTTTGCTAGCCTTCTTTCTGTGGAATCTGAGAACAGATATTTCGGATCCCTTGGAAGACTATAGGGCCAAAGGAAATATCCTCCGATAACAAAGAGAAAGAAGCTTTCTGAGAAACTTCTTTGTGTTCTGTGAAATCATCTCACAGAGTTACAACTATCCCCTCAAGAAGCCTTTCGCTAAGACAGTTCTTGTGGAATTGGCAAAGTGATATATGGAAGCCCATAGAGGGCTATGGTGAAAAAGGAAATATCCCCCGATGAAATCTGGAAAGAATCTTTCTGAGAAACTGCTTAGTGTTCTGTTAATTCATCTCACAGAGTTACATGTGTATTTCGTGGATCTCTTTGCTAGCCTTATTTCTGTGGAATCTGAGAACAGATATTTCGGATCCCTTGGAAGACTATAGGGCCAAAGGAAATATCCTCCGATAACAAAGAGAAAGAAGCTTTCTGAGAAACTTCTTTGTGTTCTGTGAAATCATCTCACAGAGTTACAGCTTTCCCCTCAAGAAGTCTTTCGCCAAGACGGTTCTTGTGGAATTGGAAAAGTGATATTTGGAAGCCCATAGAGGGCTATTGTGAAAAAGGAAATATCCTCCGATGAAATCTGGAAAGAAGCTTTCTGAGAAACTGCTTAGTGTTCTGTTAATTCATCTCACAGAGTTACATCTGTATTTCGTCAATCTCTTTGCTAGCCTTATTTCTGTGGAATCTGAGAACAGATATTTCAGATCCCTTGGAAGACTATAGGGCCAAAGGAAATATCCTCCGATAACAAAGAGAAAGAAGCTTTCTGAGAAACTTCTTTGTGTTCTTTGAAATCATCTCACAGAGTTACAGCTTTCCCCTCAAGAAGCCTTTCGCCAAGACAGTTCTTGTGGACTTGGCAAAGTGATATTTGGAAGCCCATAGAGGGCTTTGGTGAAAAAGCAAATATCCTCCGATGAAATCCGGAAAGAAGATTTCTGAGAAACTGCTTAGTGTTCTGTTAATTCATCTCACAGAGTTACATCTTTATTTCGTCGATCTCTTTGCTAGCCTTATTTCTGTGGAATCTGAGAACAGATATTTCGGATCCCTTGGAAGACTATAGGGCCAAAGGAAATATCCGCCGATAACAAACAGAAAGAAGCTTTCTGAGAAACTTCTTTGTTTTCTGTGAAATCATCTCACAGAGTTACAGCTTTCCCCTCAAGAAGGCTTTCGCCAAGACAGTTTTTGTGGAATTGGCAAGGTGATATTTGGAAGCCCATAGAGGGCTATGGTGAAAAAGGAAATATTCAGAGATGAAATCTGGAAAGAAGCTTTCTGACAAACTGCTTAGTGTTCTGTTAATTCATCTCACAGAGTTACATCTGTATTTCGTGGATCTCTTTGCTAGCCTTATTTCTGTGGAATCTGAGAACAGATATTTCGGATCCCTTGGAAGACTATAGGGCCAAAGGAAATATCCTCCGATAACAAAGAGAAAGAAGCTTTCTGAGAAACTTCTTTGTGTTCTGTGAAATCATCTCACAGAATTACAGCTTTCCCCTCAAGAACCCTTTCGCCAAGACAGTTCTTGTGGAATTGCCAAAGTGATATATGGAAGCCCATAGACGGCTATGGTGAAAAAGGTAATATCCTCAGATGAAATCTGGAAACAAGCTTTCTCAGAAACTGCTTAGTGTTCTGTTAATTCATCTCACAGACTTACATGTGTATTTCGTGGATCTCTTTGCTAGCCTTATTTCTGTGGAATCTGAGAACAGATATTTTGGATCCCTTGGAAGACTATAGGGCCAAAGGAAATATCCTCCGAAAACAAAGAGAAAGAAGCTTTCTGAGAAACTTCTTTGTGTTCTTTGAAATCATCTCTCATAGTTACAGCTTTCCACTCAAGAAGCCTTTCGCTAAGACAGTTCTTGTGGAATTGGCAAAGTGATATTTGGAAGCCCATAGAGAGCTACGGTGAAAAAGGATATATCCTCCGATGAAATCTGGAAAGAAGCTTTCTGAGAAACTGCTTAGAGTTCTGTTAATTCATCTCACAGAGTTACATCTGTATTTCGTGGATCTCTTTGCTAGCCTTATTTCTCTGGAATCTGAGAACAGATATTTCGGATCCCTTGGAAGACTATAGGGCCAAAGGAAATATCCTCCGATAACAAAGAGAAAGAAGCTTTCTGAGAAACTTCTTTGTGTTCTGTGAAATCATCTCACAGAGGTACAGCTTTCCCCTCAAGAATCCTTTCGCCAAGACAGTTCTTGTGGAATTGTTAAAGTGATATTTGGAAGCCCGTAGAGGGGTATGGTGAAAAAGGAAATATTCATAGATGAAATCTGGAAAGAAGCTTTCTGAGAAACTGCTTAGTGTTCTGTTAATTCATCTCACAGAGTTACATCTGTATTTCGTGGATCTCTTTGCTAGCCTTATTTCTGTGGAATCTGAGAACAGATATTTCGGATCCCTTGGAAGACTCTAGGGCCAAAGGAAATATCCTCCGATAACAAAGAGAAAGAAGCTTTCTGAGAAACTTCTTTGTGTTCTGTGAAATCAACACACAGAGTTACAGCTTTCCCCTCAAGAAGCCTTTCGCCAAGACAGTTCTTGTGGAATTGGCAAAGTGATGTTTGGAATCCCATAGAGGGCTATGGTGAAAAAGGAAATATCATTCGATGAAATCTGGAAAGAAGCTTTCTGAGAAACTGCTTCGTGTTCTGTTAATTCCTCTCACAGAGTAACATCTGTATTTCGTGGATCTCTTTGCTAGCCTTATTTCTGTGGAACCTGAGAACAGATATTTCGGATCCCTTGGAAGACTATAGGGCCAAAGGAAATATCCTCCGATAACAAAGAGAAAGAAGCTTTCTGAGAAACTTCTTTGTGTTCTTTGAAATCATCTCACAGAGTTACAGCCTTCCCGTCAAGAAGCCTTTCGCTAAGACAGTTCTTGTGGAATTGGGAAAGTGATATTTGGAAGCCCATAGAGGGCTATGGTGAAAAAGGAAATATCCTCAGATGAAATCTGGAAACAAGCTTTCTGAGAAACTGCTTAGTGTTCTGTTAGTTCATCTCACCGAGTTACATGTGTATTTCGTGGATCTCTTTGCTAGCCTTATTTCTGTGGAATCTGAGAACAGATATTTCGGATCCCTTGGAAGACTATAGGGCCAAAGGAAATATCCTCCGATAACAAAGAGAAAGAAGCTTTCTGAGAAACTTCTTTGTGTTCTTTGAAATCATCTCACAGAGTTACAGCTTTCCCCTCAAGAACCCTTTCGCTGAGACAGTTCTTGTGGAATTGGCAAAGTGATATATGGAAGCCCATAGAGGGCTACGGTGAAAAAGGAAATATCCTCAGATGAAATCCGGAAAGAAGCTTTCTGAGAAACTGCTTAGTGTTCTGTTAATTCATGTCACAGAGTTACATGTGTATTTCGTGGATCACTTTGCTAGCCTTATTTCTGTGGAATCTAAGAACAGATATTTCGGATCCCTTGGAAGACTATAGGGCCAAAGGAAATATTCTCCGATAACAAAGAGAAACAAGCTTTCTGAGAAACTTCTTTGTGTTCTGTGAAATCATCTCACAGAGTTACAGCTTTCCCCTCAAGAAGCCTTTCGCCAAGACAGTTCTTGTGGAATTGGCAAAGTGATATTTGGAAGCCCATAGAGGGCTATGGTGAAAAAGGAAATATCCTCAGATGAAATCTGGAAAGAAGCTTTCTGAGAAACTGCTTAGTGTTCTGTTAATTCATCTCACAGAGTTACATCTGTATTTCGTCAATCTCTTTGCTAGCCTTATTTCTGTGGAATCTGAGAACAGATATTTCGGATCCCTTGGAAGACTATAGGGCCAAAGGAAATATCCTCCGATAACAAAGAGAAAGAAGCTTTCTGAGAAACTTCTTTGTGTTCTTTGAAATCATCTCACAGAGTTACAGCTTTCCCCTCAAGAAGCGTTTCGGTAAGACAGCTCTTGTGGAATTGGCAAAGTGATATTTGGAAGCCCATAGAGGGCTTTGGTGAAAAAGGAAATATCCTCCGATGAAATCCGGAAAGAATCTTTCTGAGAAACTGCTTAGTGTTATGTTAATTCATCTCACAGAGTTACATCTTTATTTCGTCGATCTCTTTGCTAGCCTTATTTCTGTGGAATCTGAGAACAGATATTTCGGATCCCTTGGAAGACTATAGGGCCAAAGGAAATATCCTCCGATAACAAAGAGAAAGAAGCTTTCTGAGAAACTTCTTTGTGTTCTTTAAAATCATCCCACAGAGTTACAGCTTTCCCCTCAAGAAGCCTTTCGCTGAGACAGTTCTTGTGGAATTGGCAAAGTGATATTTGGAAGCCCATAGAGGGCTATGATGAAAAAGGAAATATCCTCAGATGAAATCTGGAAAGAAGCTTTCTGAGAAACTGCTTAGTGTTCTGTTAATTCATCTCACAGAGTTACATCTGTATTTCGTGGATCTCTTTGCTAGCCTTATTTCTGTGGAATCTGAGAACAGATATTTCGGATCCCTTGGAAGACTATAGGGCCAAAGGAAATATCCTCCGATAACAAAGAGAAAGAAGCTTTCTGAGAAACTTCTTTCTGTTCTGCGAAATCATCTGACAGAGTTACAGCTTTCCCCTCAAGAAGCCTTTCGCTAAGACAGATCTTGTAAAATTGGCAAAGTGATATTTGGAAGCCCACAGAGGGCTATAGTGAAAAAGGCAATATCCTCCGATGAAATCTGGAAAGAAGCTTTCTGAGAAACTGCTTAGTGTTCTGTTAATTCATGTCACAGAGTTACATGTGTATTTCGTGGATCACTTTGCTAGCCTTATTTCTGTGGAATCTAAGAACAGATATTTCGGATCCCTTGGAAGACTATAGGGCCAAAGGAAATATTCTCCGATAACAAAGAGAAAGAAGCTTTCTGAGAAACTTCTTTGTGTTCTGTGAAATCATCTCACAGAGTTACAGCTTTCCCCTCAAGAAGCCTTTCGCCAAGACAGTTCTTGTGGAATTGGCAAAGTGATATTTGGAAGCCCATAGAGGGCTATGGTGAAAAAGGAAATATCGTCAGATGAAATCTGGAAAGAAGCTTTCTGAGAAACTGCTTAGTGTTCTGTTAATTCATCTCACAGAGTTACATCTGTATTTCGTCAATCTCTTTGCTAGCCTTATTTCTGTGGAATCTGAGAACAGATATTTCGGATCCCTTGGAAGACTCTAGGGCCAAAGGAAATATCCTCCGATAACAAAGAGAAAGAAGCTTTCTGAGAAACTTCTTTGTGTTCTTTGAAATCATCTCACAGAGTTACAGGTTTCCCCTCAAGAAGCGTTTCGGTAAGACAGTTCTTGTGGAATTGGCAAAGTGATGTTTGGAAGCCCATAGAGGGCTTTGGTGAAAAAGGAAATATCCTCCGATGAAATCCGGAAAGAAGCTTTCTGAGAAACTGCTTAGTGTTCTGTTAATTCATCTCACAGAGTTACATCTTTATTTCGTCGATCTCTTTGCTAGCCTTATTTCTGTGGAATCTGAGAACAGATATTTCGGATCCCTTGGAAGACTGTAGGGCCAAAGGAAATATCCGCCGATAACAAAGAGAAAGAAGCTTTCTGAGAAACTTCTTTGTTTTCTGTGAAATCATCTCACAGAGTTACAGCTTTCCCCTCAAGAAGGCTTTCGCCAAGACAGTTCTTGTGGAATTGGCAAAGTGATATTTGGAAGCCCATAGAGGGCTATGGTGAAAAAGGAAATATTCACAGATGAAATCTGGAAAGAAGCTTTCTGAGAAACTGCTTAGTGTTCTGTTAATTCATCTCACAGAGCTACATCTGTATTTCGTGGATCTCTTTCCTAGCCTTATTTCTGTGGAATCTGAGAACAGATATTTCGGATCCCTTGGAAGACTATAGGGCCAAAGGAAATATCCTCCGATAACAAAGAGAAAGAAGCTTTCTGAGAAACTTCTTTGTGTTCTGTGAAATCATCTCACAGAATTACAGCTTTCCCCTCAAGAACCCTTTCGCCAAGACAGTTCTTGTGGAATTGCCAAAGTGATATATGGAAGCCCATAGAGGGCTATGGTGAAAAAGGAAATATCCTCAGATGAAATCTGGAAAGAAGCTTTCTCAGAAACTGCTTAGTGTTCTGTTAATTCATCTCACAGACTTACATGTGTATTTCGTGGATCTCTTTGCTAGCCTTATTTCTGTGGAATCTGAGAACAGATATTTCGGATCCCTTGGAAGACTATAGGGCCAAAGGAAATATCCTCCGATAACAAAGAGAAAGAAGCTTTCTGAGAAACTTCTTTGTGTTCTTTGAAATCATCTCACAGAGTTACAGCTTTCCCCTCAAGAAGCGTTTCGGTAAGACAGCTCTTGTGGAATTGGCAAAGTGATATTTGGAAGCCCATAGAGGGCTTTGGTGAAAAAGGAAATATCCTCCGATGAAATCCGGAAAGAATCTTTCTGAGAAACTGCTTAGTGTTATGTTAATTCATCTCACAGAGTTACATCTTTATTTCGTCGATCTCTTTGCTAGCCTTATTTCTGTGGAATCTGAGAACAGATATTTCGGATCCCTTGGAAGACTATAGGGCCAAAGGAAATATCCTCCGATAACAAAGAGAAAGAAGCTTTCTGAGAAACTTCTTTGTGTTCTTTAAAATCATCTCACAGAGTTACAGCTTTCCCCTCAAGAAGCCTTTCGCTGAGACAGTTCTTGTGGAATTGGCAAAGTGATATTTGGAAGCCCATAGAGGGCTATGATGAAAAAGGAAATATCCTCAGATGAAATCTGGAAAGAAGCTTTCTGAGAAACTGTTTAGTGTTCTGTTAATTCATCTCACAGAGTTACATCTGTATTTCGTGGATCTCTTTGCTAGCCTTATTTCTGTGGAATCTGAGAACAGATATTTCGGATCCCTTGGAAGACTATAGGGCCAAAGGAAATATCCTCCGATAACAAAGAGAAAGAAGCTTTCTGAGAAACTTCTTTGTGTTCTGCGAAATCATCTGACAGAGTTACAGCTTTCCCCTCAAGAAGCCTTTCGCTAAGACAGATCTTGTGAAATTGGCAAAGTGATATTTGGAAGCCCACAGAGGGCTATAGTGAAAAAGGAAATATCCTCAGATGAAATCTGGAAAGAAGCTTTCTGAGAAACTGCTTAGTGATCTGTTAATTCATGTCACAGAGTTACATGTGTATTTCGTGGATCACTTTGCTAGCCTTATTTCTGTGGAATCTAAGAACAGATATTTCGGATCCCTTGGAAGACTATAGGGCCAAAGGAAATATTCTCCGATAACAAAGAGAAAGAAGCTTTCTGAGAAACTTCTTTGTGTTCTGTGAAATCATCTCACAGAGTTACAGCTTTCCCCTCAAGAAGCCTTTCGCCAAGACAGTTCTTGTGGAATTGGCAAAGTGATATTTGGAAGCCCATAGAGGGCTATGGTGAAAAAGGAAATATCCTCAGATGAAATCTGGAAAGAAGCTTTCTGAGAAACTGCTTAGTGTTCTGTTAATTCATCTCACAGAGTTACATCTGTATTTCGTCAATCTCTTTGCTAGCCTTATTTCTGTGGAATCTGAGAACAGATATTTCGGATCCCTTGGAAGACTATAGGGCCAAAGGAAATATCCTCCGATAAGAAAGAGAAAGAAGCTTTCTGAGAAACTTCTTTGTGTTCTTTGAAATCATCTCACAGAGTTACAGCTTTCCCCATAAGAAGCGTTTCGGTAAGACAGTTCTTGTGGAATTGGCAAAGTGATGTTTGGAAGCCCATAGAGGGCTTTGGTGAAAAAGGAAATATCCTCCGATGAAATCCGGAAAGAAGCTTTCTGAGAAACTGCTTAGTGTTCTGTTAATTCATCTCACAGAGTTACATCTTTATTTCGTCGATCTCTTTGCTAGCCTTATTTCTGTAGAATCTGAGAACAGATATTTCGGATCCCTTGGAAGACTATAGGGCCAAAGGAAATATCCGCCGATAACAAAGAGAAAGAAGCTTTCTGAGAAACTTCTTTGTTTTCTGTGAAATCATCTCACAGAGTTACAGCTTTCCCCTCAAGAAGGCTTTCGCCAAGACAGTTCTTGTGGAATTGGCAACGTGATATTTGGAAGCCCATAGAGGGCTATGGTGAAAAAGGAAATATTCACAGATGAAATCTGGAAAGAAGCTTTCTGAGAAACTGCTTAGTGTTCTGTTAATTCATCTCACAGAGCTACATCTGTATTTCGTGGATCTCTTTGCTAGCCTTATTTCTGTGGAATCTGAGAACAGATATTTCGGATCCCTTGGAAGACTATAGGGCCAAAGGAAATATCCTCCGATAACAAAGAGAAAGAAGCTTTCTGAGAAACTTCTTTGTGTTCTGTGAAATCATCTCACAGAATTACAGCTTTCCCCTCAAGAACCCTTTCGCCAAGACAGTTCTTGTGGAATTGGCAAAGTGATATATGGAAGCCCATAGAGGGCTATGGTGAAAAAGGTAATATCCTCAGATGAAATCTGGAAAGAAGTTTTCTCAGAAACTGCTTAGTGTTCTGTTAATTCACCTCACAGACTTACATGTGTATTTCGTGGATCTCTTTGCTAGCCTTATTTCTGTGGAATCTGAGAACAGATATTTCGGATCCCTTGGAAGACTATAGGGCCAAAGGAAATATCCTCCGATAACAAAGAGAAAGAAGCTTTCTGAGAAACTTCTTTGTGTTCTGTGAAATCATCTCACAGAGTTACAACTATCCCCTCAAGAAGCCTTTCGCTAAGACAGTTCTTGTGGAATTGGCAAAGTGATATATGGAAGCCCATAGAGGGCTATGGTGAAAAAGGAAATATCCCCCGATGAAATCTGGAAAGAAGCTTTCTGAGAAACTGCTTAGTGTTCTGTTAATTCATCTCACAGAGTTACATGTGTATTTCGTGGATCTCTTTGCTAGCCTTATTTCTGTGGAATCTGAGAACAGATATTTCGGATCCCTTGGAAGACTATAGGGCCAAAGGAAATATCCTCCGATAACAAAGAGAAAGAAGCTTTCTGAGAAACTTCTTTGTGTTCTGTGAAATCATCTCACAGAGTTACAGCTTTCCCCTCAAGAAGTCTTTCGCCAAGACGGTTCTTGTGGAATTGGAAAAGTGATATTTGGAAGCCCATAGAGGGCTATTGTGAAAAAGGAAATATCCTCCGATGAAATCTGGAAAGAAGCTTTCTGAGAAACTGCTTAGTGTTCTGTTAATTCATCTCACAGAGTTACATCTGTATTTCGTCAATCTCTTTGCTAGCCTTTTTTCTGTGGAATCTGAGAACAGATATTTCGGATCCCTTGGAAGACTATAGGGCCAAAGGAAATATCCTCCGATAACAAAGAGAAAGAAGCTTTCTGAGAAACTTCTTTGTGTTCTTTGAAATCATCTCACAGAGTTACAGCTTTCCCCTCAAGAACCCTTTCGCTGAGACAGTTCTTGTGGAATTGGCAAAGTGATATATGGAAGCCCATAGAGGGCTACGGTGAAAAAGGAAATATCCTCAGATGAAATCCGGAAAGAAGCTTTCTGAGAAACTGCTTAGTGTTCTGTTAATTCATCTCACAGAGTTACATCTTTATTTCGTCGATCTCTTTGCTAGCCTTATTTCTGTGGAATCTGAGAACAGATATTTCGGATCCCTTGGAAGACTGTAGGGCCAAAGGAAACATCCGCCGATAACAAAGAGAAAGAAGCTTTCTGAGAAACTTCTTTGTTTTCTGTGAAATCATCTGACAGAGTTACAGCTTTCCCCTCAAGAAGGCGTTCGCCAAGGCAGTTCTTGTGGAATTGGCAAAGTGATATTTGGAAGCCCATAGAGGGCTATGGTGAAAAAGGAAATATTCACAGATGAAATCTGGAAAGAAGCTTTCTGAGAAACTGCTTAGTGTTCTGTTAATTCATCTCACAGAGTTACATCTGTATTTCGTGGATCTCTTTGCTAGCCTTTTTTCTGTGGAATCTGAGAACAGATATTTCGGATCCCTTGGAAGACTATAGGGCCAAAGGAAATATCCTCCGATAACAAAGAGAAAGAAGCTTTCTGAGAAACTTCTTTGTGTTCTGTGAAATCATCTCACAGAATTACAGCTTTCCCCTCAAGAACCCTTTCGCCAAGACAGTTCTTGTGGAATTGGCAAAGTGATATTTGGAAGCCCATTGAAGGCTATGGTGAAAAAGGAAATATCCTCAGATGAATTCTGGAAAGAAGCTTTCTCCGAAACTGCTTAGTGTTCTGTTATTTCATCTCACAGAGTTACATGTGTATTTCGTCGATCTCTTTGCTAGCCTTATTTCTGTGGAATCTCAGAACAGATATTTCGGATCCCTTGGAAGACAAAGGGCCAAAGGAAATGTCCGCCGATAACAAAGAGAAAGAAGCTTTCTGAGAAACTTCTTTGTGTTCTGTGAAATCATCTCACAGAGGTACAGCTTTCCCCTCAAGAAGTCTTTCTCTAAGACAGTTCTTGTGGAATTGGCAAAGTGATATTTGGAAGCCCATAGAGGGCTATTGTGAAAAAGGAAATATCCTCAGATGAAATCTGGAAAGAAGCTTTCTGAGAAACTGCTTAGTGTTCTGTTAATTCATGTCACAGACTTACATCTGTATTTCGTCGATTTCTTTGCTAGCCTTATTTTTGTGGAATCTGAGAACAGATATTTCGGATCCCTTGGAAGACTATAGGGCCAAAGGAAATATCCTTCGAAAACAAAGAGAAAGAAGCTTTCTGAGAAACTTCTTTGTGTTCTTTGAAATCGTCTCACATAGTTACAGCTTTCCACTCAAGAAGCCTTTCTCTAAGACAGTTCTTGTGGAATTGGCAAAGTGATATTTGGAAGCCCATAGAGGGCTATGGTGAAAAAGGATATATCCTCCGATGAAATCTGGAAAGAAGCTTTCTGAGAAACTGCTAAGTGTTCTGTTAATTCATCTCACAGAGTTACATCTGTATTTCCTGGATCTCTTTGCTAGCCTTATTTCTGTGAAATCTGAGAACAGATATTTCGGATCCCTTGGAAGACTATAGGGCCAAAGGAAATATCCTCCGATAACAAAGAGAAAGAAGCTTTCTGAGAAACTTCTTTGTGTTCTGTGAAATCATCTCACAGAGGTACAGCTTTCCCCTCAAGAATCCTTTCGCCAAGAAAGTTCTTGTGGAATTGGGAAAGTGATATTTGGAAGCCCATAGAGGGCTATGGTGAAAAAGGAAATATTCACAGATGAAATCTGGAAAGAAGCTTTCTGAGAAACTGCTTAGTGTTCTGTTAATTCCTCTCACAGAGTTACATCTGTATTTCGTCGATCTCTTTGCTAGCCTTATTTCTGTGGAATCTGAGAACAGATATTTCGGATCCCTTGGAAGACTATAGGGCCAAAGGAAATATCCTCCGATAACAAAGAGAAAGAAGCTTTCTGAGAAACTTCTTTGTGTTCTTTGAAATCATCTCACAGAGTTACAGCCTTCCCGTCAAGAAGCCTTTCGCTAAGACAGTTCTTGTGGAATTGGCAAAGTGATATTTGGAAGCCCATAGAGGGCTATGGTGAAAAAGGAAATATCCTCAGATGAAATCTGGAAACAAGCTTTCTGAGAAACTGCTTAGTGTTCTGTTAATTCATCTCACCGAGTTACATGTGTATTTCGTGGATCTCTTTGCTAGCCTTATTTCTGTGGAATCTGAGAACAGATATTTCGGATCCCTTGGAAGACTATAGTTCCAAAGGAAATATCCTCCGATAACAAAGAGAAAGAAGCTTTCTGAGAAACTTCTTTGTGTTTTTTGAAATCATCTCACAGAGTTACAGCTTTCCCCTCAGGAAGCCTTTCGCTGAGACATTTCTTGTGGAATTGGCAAAGTGATATATGGAAGCCCATAGAGGGCTACGGTGAAAAAGGAAATATCCTCAGATGAAATCCGGAAAGAAGCTTTCTGAGAAACTGCTTAGTGTTCTGTTAATTCATCTCACAGAGTTACATCTTTATTTCGTCGATCTCTTTGCTAGCCTTATTTCTGTGGAATCTGAGAACAGATATTTCGGATCCCTTGGAAGACTATAGGGCCAAAGGAAATATCCGCCGATAACAAAGAGAAAGAAGCTTTCTGAGAAACTTCTTTGTTTTCTGTGAAATCATCTCACAGAGTTACAGCTTTCCCCTCAAGAAGGCTTTCGCCAAGACAGTTTTTGTGGAATTGGCAAAGTGATATTTGGAAGCCCATAGAGGGCTATGGTGAAAAAGGAAATATTCAGAGATGAAATCTGGAAAGAAGCTTTCTGAGAAACTGCTTAGTGTTCTGTTAATTCATCTCACAGAGTTACATCTGTATTTCGTGGATCTCTTTGCTAGCCTTATTTCTGTGGAATCTGAGAACAGATATTTCGGATCCCTTGGAAGACTATAGGGCCAAAGGAAATATCCTCCGATAACAAAGAGAAAGAAGCTTTCTGAGAAACTTCTTTGTGTTCTGTGAAATCATCTCACAGAATTACAGCTTTCCCCTCAAGAACCCTTTCGCCAAGACAGTTCTTGTGGAATTGCCAAAGTGATATATGGAAGCCCATAGAGGGCTATGGTGAAAAAGGTAATATCCTCAGATGAAATCTGGAAACAAGCTTTCTCAGAAACTGCTTAGTGTTCTGTTAATTCATCTCACAGACTTACATGTGTATTTCGTGGATCTCTTTGCTAGCCTTATTTCTGTGGAATCTGAGAACAGATATTTTGGATCCCTTGGAAGACTATAGGGCCAAAGGAAATATCCTCCGAAAACAAAGAGAAAGAAGCTTTCTGAGAAACTTCTTTGTGTTCTTTGAAATCATCTCTCATAGTTACAGCTTTCCACTCAAGAAGCCTTTCGCTAAGACAGTTCTTGTGGAATTGGCAAAGTGATATTTGGAAGCCCATAGAGAGCTATGGTGAAAAAGGATATATCCTCCGATGAAATCTGGAAAGAAGCTTTCTGAGAAACTGCTTAGTGTTCTGTTAATTCATCTCACAGAGTTACATCTGTATTTCGTGGATCTCTTTGCTAGCCTTATTTCTCTGGAATCTGAGAACAGATATTTCGGATCCCTTGGAAGACTATAGGGCCAAAGGAAATATCCTCCGATAACAAAGAGAAAGAAGCTTTCTGAGAAACTTCTTTGTGTTCTGTGAAATCATCTCACAGAGGTACAGCTTTCCCCTCAAGAATCCTTTCGCCAAGACAGTTCTTGTGGAATTGGGAAAGTGATATTTGGAAGCCCGTAGAGGGGTATGGTGAAAAAGGAAATATTCAGAGATGAAATCTGGAAAGAAGCTTTCTGAGAAACTGCTTAGTGTTCTGTTAATTCATCTCACAGAGTTACATCTGTATTTCGTGGATCTCTTTGCTAGCCTTATTTCTGTGGAATCTGAGAACAGATATTTCGGATCCCTTGGAAGACTCTAGGGCCAAAGGAAATATCCTCCGATAACAAAGAGAAAGAAGCTTTCTGAGAAACTTCTTTGTGTTCTGTGAAATCATCTCACAGAGTTACAGCTTTCCCCTCAAGAACCCTTTCGCAAGACAGTTCTTGTGGAATTGGCAAAGTGATATGTGGAAGCCCATAGAGGTCTGTGGTGAAAAAGGAAATATCCTCAGATGAAATCTGGAAAGAAGCTTTCTGAGAAACTGCTTAGTGTTCTGTTAATTCATCTCACAGAGTTACATCTGTATTTCGTCGATCTCTTTGCTAGCCTTATTTCTGTGGAATCTGAGACCAGATATTTCGGATCCCTTGGAAGACTATAGGGCCAAAGGAAATATCCTCGGATAACAAACAGAAAGAAGCTTTCTGAGAAAATTCTTTGTGTTCTGTGAAATCATCTCACAGAGTTACAGCATTCTCGTCAAGAAGCCTTTCGCTAAGACAGCTCTTGTGGAATTGGCAAAGTGATATTTGGAAGCCCATAGAGGGCTATGGTGAAAAAGGAAATATCCTCCGATGAAATCTGGAAAGAAGCTTTCTGAGAAACTGCTTAGTGTTCTGTTAATTCATCTCACAGAGTTACATGTGTATTTCGTGGATCTCTTTGCTAGCCTTATTTCTGTGGAATCTGAGAACAGATATTTCGGATCCCTTGGAAGACTATAGGGCCAAAGGAAATATCCTCCGATAACAAAGAGAAAGAAGCTTTTTGAGAAACTTCTTTGTGTTCTGTGAAGTCATCTCACAGAGTTACACCTTTCCCCTCAAAGCCTTTCGCCAAGACAGTTCTTATGGAATTGGCAAAGTGATATTTGGAAGCCCATAGAGGGCTATGGTGAAAAAGGAAATATCCTCAGATGAAATCTGGACAGAAGCTTTCTGAGAAACTGCTTAGTGTTCTGTTAATTCATCTCACAGAGTTACATCTGTATTTCGTGGATCTCTTTGCTAGCCTTATTTCTGTGGAATCTGAGAACAGATATTTCGGATCCCTTGGAAGACTATAGGGCCAAAGGAAATATCCTCCGATAACAAAGAGAAAGAAGCTTTCTGAGAAACTTCTTTGTGTTCTTTGAAATCATCTCACAGAGTTACAGCTTTCCCGTCAAGAAGCCTTTCGCTAAGACACTTCTTGTGGAATTGGCAAAGTGATATTTTTAAGCCCATAGAGGGCTATGGTGAAAAAGGAAATATCCTTCGATGAAATCTGGAAACAAGCTTTCTGAGAAACTGCTTAGTGTTCTGTAAATTCATCTCACAGAGTTAAATCTGTATTTCGTCTATCTCTTTGCTAGCCTTATTTCTGTGGAATCTGAGAACAGATATTTCGGATCCCTTGGAAGACTATAGGGCCAAAGGAAATATTCTCCGATAACAAAGAGAAAGAAGCTTTCTGAGAAACTTCTTTGTGTTCTCTGAAATCATCTCACAGAGTTACAGCTTTCCCCTCAAGAAGCCTTTCGCTAAGACAGTTCTTGTGGAATTGGCAAAGTGATATTTGGAAGCCCATAGAGGGCTATGGTGAAAAAGGAAATATCCTCAATGAAATCCGGAAAGAAGCTTTCTGAGAAACTGCTTAGTGTTCTGTTAATTCATCTCACAGAGTTACATCTTTATTTCGTCGATATCTTTGCTAGCCTTATTTCTGTGGAATCTGAGAACAGATATTTCGGATCCCTTGGAAGACTATAGGGCCAAAGGAAATATCCTCCGATAACAAACAGAAAGAAGCTTTCTGAGAAACTTCTTTGTGTTCTTTGAAATCATCTCACAGAGTTACAGCTTTCCCCTCAAGAACCCTTTCGCTGAGACAGTTCTTGTGGAATTGGCAAAGTGATATTTGGAAGCCCATAGAGGGCTATGGTGAAAAAGGAAATATCCTCAGATGAAATCTGGAAAGAAGCTTTCTGAGAAACTGCTTAGTGTTCTGTTAATTCATCTCACAGAGTTACATCTGCATTTCGTCGATCTCTTTGCTAGCCTTATTTCTGTGGAATCTGAGAAGAGATATTTCGGATCCCTTGGAAGACTATAGGGCCAAAGGAAATATCCTCCGATAACAAAGAGAAAGAAGCTTTCTGAGAAACTTCTTTGTGTTCTGTGAAATCATCTGACAGAGTTACAGCTTTCCCCTCAAGAAGCCTTTCGCTAAGACAGATCTTGTGAAATTGGCAAAGTGATATTTGGAAGCCCATAGAGGGCTATGGTGAAAAAGGAAATATCCTCAGATGAAATCTGGAAAGAAGCTTTCTGAGAAACTGCTTAGTGTTCTGTTAATTCATCTCACAGAGTTACATGTGTATTTCGTGGATCACTTTGCTAGCCTTATTTCTGTGGAATCTGAGAACAGATATTTCGGATCCCTTGGAAGACTATAGGGCCAAAGGAAATATTCTCTGATAACAAAGAGAAAGAAGCTTTCTGAGAAACTTCTTTGTCTTCTTTGAAATCATCTCACAGAGTTACAGCTTTCCCCTCAAGAAGCCTTTCGCTAAGACAGTTCTTGTGGAATTGGCAAAGTGATATTTGGAAGCCCATAGAGGGCTATGGTGAAAAAGGAAATATCGTCCGATGAAATCCGGAAAGAAGCTTTCTGAGAAACTGCTGAGTGTTCTGTTAATTCATCTCACAGAGTTACATCTGTATTTCGTGGATCTCTTTGCTAGCCTTATTTCTGTGGAATCTGAGAACAGATATTTCGGATCCCTTGGAAGACTATAGGGCCAAGGAAATATCCGCCGATAACAAAGAGAAAGAAGCTTTCTGAGAAACTTATTTGTTTTCTGTGAAATCATCTCACAGAGTTACAGCTTTCCCCTCAAGAAGGCTTTCGCCAAGAAGGTTCTTGTGTAATTGGCAAAGTGATATTTGGAAGCCCATAGAGGGCTATGGTGAAAAAGGAAATATCCACAGATGAAATCTGGAAAGAAGCTTTCTGAGAAACTACTTAGTGTTCTGTTAATTCATCTCACAGAGTTACATCTGTATTTCGTGGATCTCTTTGCTAGCCTTATTTCTGTGGAATCTGAGAACAGATATTTCGGATCCCTTGGAAGACTATAGGGCCAAAGGAAATATCCTCCGATAACAAAGAGAAAGAAGCTTTCTGAGAAACTTCTTTGTGTTCTGTGAAATCATCTCACAGAGTTACAGCTTTCCCCTCAAGAACCCTTTCGCAAGACAGTTCTTGTGGAATTGGCAAAGTGATATGTGGAAGCCCATAGAGGTCTGTGGTGAAAAAGGAAATATCCTCAGATGAAATCTGGAAAGAAGCTTTCTGAGAAACTGCTTAGTGTTCTGTTAATTCATCTCACAGAGTTACATCTGTATTTCGTCGATCTCTTTGCTAGCCTTATTTCTGTGGAATCTGAGACCAGATATTTCGGATCCCTTGGAAGACTATAGGGCCAAAGGAAATATCCTCGGATAACAAACAGAAAGAAGCTTTCTGAGAAAATTCTTTGTGTTCTGTGAAATCATCTCACAGAGTTACAGCATTCTCGTCAAGAAGCCTTTCGCTAAGACAGCTCTTGTGGAATTGGCAAAGTGATATTTGGAAGCCCATAGAGGGCTATGGTGAAAAAGGAAATATCCTCCGATGAAATCTGGAAACAAGCTTTCTGAGAAACTGCTTAGTGTTCTGTTAATTCATCTCACAGAGTTACATGTGTATTTCGTGGATCTCTTTGCTAGCCTTATTTCTGTGGAATCTGAGAACAGATATTTCGGATCCCTTGGAAGACTATAGGGCCAAAGGAAATATCCTCCGATAACAAAGAGAAAGAAGCTTTTTGAGAAACTTCTTTGTGTTCTGTGAAGTCATCTCACAGAGTTACACCTTTCCCCTCAAAGCCTTTCGCCAAGACAGTTCTTATGGAATTGGCAAAGTGATATTTGGAAGCCCATAGAGGGCTATGGTGAAAAAGGAAATATCCTCAGATGAAATCTGGACAGAAGCTTTCTGAGAAACTGCTTAGTGTTCTGTTAATTCATCTCACAGAGTTACATCTGTATTTCGTGGATCTCTTTGCTAGCCTTATTTCTGTGGAATCTGAGAACAGATATTTCGGATCCCTTGGAAGACTATAGGGCCAAAGGAAATATCCTCCGATAACAAAGAGAAAGAAGCTTTCTGAGAAACTTCTTTGTGTTCTTTGAAATCATCTCACAGAGTTACAGCTTTCCCGTCAAGAAGTCTTTCGCTAAGACACTTCTTGTGGAATTGGCAAAGTGATATTTGGAAGCCCATAGAGGGCTATGGTGAAAAAGGAAATATCCTTCGATGAAATCTGGAAACAAGCTTTCTGAGAAACTGCTTAGTGTTCTGTAAATTCATCTCACAGAGTTAAATCTGTATTTCGTCTATCTCTTTGCTAGCCTTATTTCTGTGGAATCTGAGAACAGATATTTCGGATCCCTTGGAAGACTATAGGGCCAAAGGAAATATTCTCCGATAACAAAGAGAAAGAAGCTTTCTGAGAAACTTCTTTGTGTTCTCTGAAATCATCTCACAGAGTTACAGCTTTCCCCTCAAGAAGCCTTTCGCTAAGACAGTTCTTGTGGAATTGGCAAAGTGATATTTGGAAGCCCATAGAGGGCTATGGTGAAAAAGGAAATATCCTCAGATGAAATCCGGAAAGAAGCTTTCTGAGAAACTGCTTAGTGTTCTGTTAATTCATCTCACAGAGTTACATCTTTATTTCGTCGATATCTTTGCTAGCCTTATTTCTGTGGAATCTGAGAACAGATATTTCGGATCCCTTGGAAGACTATAGGGCCAAAGGAAATATCCTCCGATAACAAAGAGAAAGAAGCTTTCTGAGAAACTTCTTTGTGTTCTGTGAAATCATCTGACAGAGTTACAGCTTTCCCCTCAAGAAGCCTTTCGCTAAGACAGATCTTGTGAAATTGGCAAAGTGATATTTGGAAGCCCATAGAGGGCTATGGTGAAAAAGGAAATATCCTCAGATGAAATCTGGAAAGAAGCTTTCTGAGAAACTGCTTAGTGTTCTGTTAATTCATCTCACAGAGTTACATGTGTATTTCGTGGATCACTTTGCTAGCCTTATTTCTGTGGAATCTGAGAACAGATATTTCGGATCCCTTGGAAGACTATAGGGCCAAAGGAAATATTCTCTGATAACAAAGAGAAAGAAGCTTTCTGAGAAACTTCTTTGTTTTCTGTGAAATCATCTCACAGAGTTACAGCTTTCCCCTCAAGAAGGCTTTCGCCAAGACAGTTCTTGTGGAATTGGCAAAGTGATATTTGGAAGTCCACAGAGGGCTATGGTGAAAAAGGAAATATTCACAGATGAAATCTGGAAAGAAGCTTTCTGAAAAACTGCTTAGTGTTCTGTTAATTCATCTCACAGAGTTACATCTGTATTTCGTGGATCTCTTTGCTAGCCTTATTTCTGTGGAATCTGAGAACAGATATTTCGGATCCCTTGGAAGACTATAGGGCCAAAGGAAATATTCTCCGATAACAAAGAGAAAGAAGCTTTCTGAGAAACTTCTTTGTGTTCTGTGAAATCATCTCACAGAGTTACAGCTTTCCCCTCAAGAAGCCATTCGCCAAGACAGTTCTTGTGGAATTGGCAAAGTGATATTTGGAAGCCCATAGAGGGCTATGGTGAAAAAGGAAATATCCTCAGATGAAATCTGGAAAGAAGCTTTCTGAGAAACTGCTTAGTGTTCTGTTAATTCATCTCACAGAGTTACATCTGTATTTCGTGGATCTCTTTGCTAGCCTTATTTCTGTGGAATTTAAGAACAGATATTTCGGATCCCTTGGAAGACTATAGGGCCAAAGGAAATATCCTCCGATAACAAAGAGAAAGAAGCTTTCTGAGAAACTTCTTTGTCTTCTTTGAAATCATCTCACAGAGTTACAGCTTTCCCCTCAAGAAGCCTTTCGCTAAGACAGTTCTTGTGGAATTGGCAAAGTGATATTTGGAAGCCCATAGAGGGCTATGGTGAAAAAGGAAATATCGTCCGATGAAATCCGGAAAGAAGCTTTCTGAGAAACTGCTGAGTGTTCTGTTAATTCATCTCACAGAGTTACATCTGTATTTCGTGGATCTCTTTGCTAGCCTTATTTCTGTGGAATCTGAGAACAGATATTTCGGATCCCTTGGAAGACTATAGGGCCAAGGAAATATCTGCCGATAACAAAGAGAAAGAAGCTTTCTGAGAAACTTATTTGTTTTCTGTGAAATCATCTCACAGAGTTACAGCTTTCCCGTCAAGAAGCCTTTCGCTAAGACACTTCTTGTGGAATTGTCAAAGTGATATTTTTAAGCCCATAGAGGGCTATGGTGAAAAAGGAAATATCCTTCGATGAAATCTGGAAACAAGCTTTCTGAGAAACTGCTTAGTGTTCTGTAAATTCATCTCACAGAGTTAAATCTGTATTTCGTCTATCTCTTTGCTAGCCTTATTTCTGTGGAATCTGAGAACAGATATTTCGGATCCCTTGGAAGACTATAGGGCCAAAGGAAATATTCTCCGATAACAAAGAGAAAGAAGCTTTCTGAGAAACTTCTTTGTGTTCTCTGAAATCATCTCACAGAGTTACAGCTTTCCCCTCAAGAAGCCTTTCGCTAAGACAGTTCTTGTGGAATTGGCAAAGTGATATTTGGAAGCCCATAGAGGGCTATGGTGAAAAAGGAAATATCCTCAATGAAATCCGGAAAGAAGCTTTCTGAGAAACTGCTTAGTGTTCTGTTAATTCATCTCACAGAGTTACATCTTTATTTCGTCGATATCTTTGCTAGCCTTATTTCTGTGGAATCTGAGAACAGATATTTCGGATCCCTTGGAAGACTATAGGGCCAAAGGAAATATCCTCCGATAACAAACAGAAAGAAGCTTTCTGAGAAACTTCTTTGTGTTCTTTGAAATCATCTCACAGAGTTACAGCTTTCCCCTCAAGAACCCTTTCGCTGAGACAGTTCTTGTGGAATTGGCAAAGTGATATTTGGAAGCCCATAGAGGGCTATGGTGAAAAAGGAAATATCCTCAGATGAAATCTGGAAAGAAGCTTTCTGAGAAACTGCTTAGTGTTCTGTTAATTCATCTCACAGAGTTACATCTGCATTTCGTCGATCTCTTTGCTAGCCTTATTTCTGTGGAATCTGAGAAGAGATATTTCGGATCCCTTGGAAGACTATAGGGCCAAAGGAAATATCCTCCGATAACAAAGAGAAAGAAGCTTTCTGAGAAACTTCTTTGTGTTCTGTGAAATCATCTGACAGAGTTACAGCTTTCCCCTCAAGAAGCCTTTCGCTAAGACAGATCTTGTGAAATTGGCAAAGTGATATTTGGAAGCCCATAGAGGGCTATGGTGAAAAAGGAAATATCCTCAGATGAAATCTGGAAAGAAGCTTTCTGAGAAACTGCTTAGTGTTCTGTTAATTCATCTCACAGAGTTACATGTGTATTTCGTGGATCACTTTGCTAGCCTTATTTCTGTGGAATCTGAGAACAGATATTTCGGATCCCTTGGAAGACTATAGGGCCAAAGGAAATATTCTCTGATAACAAAGAGAAAGAAGCTTTCTGAGAAACTTCTTTGTCTTCTTTGAAATCATCTCACAGAGTTACAGCTTTCCCCTCAAGAAGCCTTTCGCTAAGACAGTTCTTGTGGAATTGGCAAAGTGATATTTGGAAGCCCATAGAGGGCTATGGTGAAAAAGGAAATATCGTCCGATGAAATCCGGAAAGAAGCTTTCTGAGAAACTGCTGAGTGTTCTGTTAATTCATCTCACAGAGTTACATCTGTATTTCGTGGATCTCTTTGCTAGCCTTATTTCTGTGGAATCTGAGAACAGATATTTCGGATCCCTTGGAAGACTATAGGGCCAAGGAAATATCCGCCGATAACAAAGAGAAAGAAGCTTTCTGAGAAACTTATTTGTTTTCTGTGAAATCATCTCACAGAGTTACAGCTTTCCCCTCAAGAAGGCTTTCGCCAAGAAGGTTCTTGTGTAATTGGCAAAGTGATATTTGGAAGCCCATAGAGGGCTATGGTGAAAAAGGAAATATCCACAGATGAAATCTGGAAAGAAGCTTTCTGAGAAACTACTTAGTGTTCTGTTAATTCATCTCACAGAGTTACATCTGTATTTCGTGGATCTCTTTGCTAGCCTTATTTCTGTGGAATCTGAGAACAGATATTTCGGATCCCTTGGAAGACTATAGGGCCAAAGGAAATATCCTCCGATAACAAAGAGAAAGAAGCTTTCTGAGAAACTTCTTTGTGTTCTGTGAAATCATCTCACAGAATTACAGCTTTCCCCTCAAGAACCCTTTCGCCAAGACAGTTCTTGTGGAATTGGCAAAGTGATATTTGGAAGCCCCTAGAGGGCTATGGTGAAAAAGGAAATATCCTCAGATGAAATCTGAAAAGAAGCTTTCTGAGAAACTGCTTAGTGTTCTGTTAATTCATCTCACAGAGTTACATGTGTATTTCGTGGATCACTTTCCTAGCCTTATTTCTGTGGAATCTGAGAACAGATATTTCGGATCCCTTGGAAGACTATAGGGCCAAAGGAAATATTCTCCGATAACAAAGAGAAAGAAGCTTTCTGAGAAACTTCTTTGTGTTCTGTGAAATCATCACACAGAGTTACAGCTTTCCCCTCAAGAAGCCTTTCGCCAAGACAGTTCTTGTGGAATTGGCAAAGTGATATTTGGAAGCCCATAGAGGGCTATGGTGAAAAAGGAAATATCCTCAGATGAAATCTGGAAAGAAGCTTTCTGAGAAACTGCTTAGTGTTCTGTTAGTTCATCTCACAGAGTTACATCTGTATTTCGTCGATCTCTTTGCTAGCCTTATTTCTGTGGAATCTGAGAACAGATACTTCGGATCCCTTGGAAGACTATAGGGCCAAAGGAAATATCCTTCGGTAACAAAGAGAAAGAAGCTTTCTGTGAAACTTCTTTGTGTTCTTTGAAATCATCTCACAGAGTTACAGCTTTCCCCTCAAGAAGCCTTTCGCTAAGACAGTTCTTGTGGAATTGGCAAAGTGATATTTGGAAGCCCATAGAGGGCTATGGTGAAAAAGGAAATATCCTCAGATGAAATCTGGAAAGAAGCTTTCTGAGAAACTGCTTAGTGTTCTGTTAATTCATCTCACAGAGTTACATCTGTATTCCGTGGATCTCCTTGCTAGCCTTATTTCTGTGGAATCTGAGAACAGATATTTCGGATCCCTTGGAAGGCTATAGGGCCAAAAGAAATATCCTCCGATAACAAAGAGAAAGAAGCTTTCTGAGAAACTTCTCTGTGTTCTGTGAAATCATCTCACAGAATTACAGCTTTCCCCTCAAGAACCCTTTCGCCGAGACAGTTCTTGTGAAATTGGCAAAGTGATATTTGGAAGACCATAGTGGGCTATGGTGAAAAAGGAAATATCCTCAGATGAAATCTGGAAAGAAGCTTTCTGAGAAACTGCTTAGTGTTCTGTTAATTCATCTCACAGAGTTACATCTGTATTTCGTGGATCTCTTTGCTAGCCTTATTTCTGTGGAATCTGAGAACAGATATTTCGGATCCCTTGGAAGACTATAGGGCCAAAGGAAATATCCTCCGATAACAAAGAGAAAGAAGCTTTCTGAGAAACTTCTTTGTGTTCTGTGAAATCATCTGACAGAGTTACAGCTTTCCCCTCAAGAAGCCTTTCGCTAAGACAGATCTTGTGAAATTGGCAAAGTGATATTTGGAAGCCCATAGAGGGCTATGGTGAAAAAGGAAATATCCTCAGATGAAATCTGGAAAGAAGCTTTCTCAGAAACTGCTTAGTGTTCTGTTAATTCATCTCACAGAGTTACATGTGCATTTCGTGGATCACTTTGCTAGCCTTATTTCTTGGAATCTGAGAACAGATATTTCGGATCCCTTGGAAGACTATGGGCCCAAAGGAACTATTCTCCGATAACAAAGAGAAAGAAGCTTTCTGAGAAACTTCTTTGTGTTCTGTGAAATCATCTCACAGAGTTACAGCTTTCCCCTCAAGAAGCCTTTCGCCAAGACAGTTCTTGTGGAATTGGCAAAGTGATATTTGGAAGCCCATAGAGGGCTATGGTGAAAACGGAAATATCCTCAGAAGAATTCTGGAAAGAAGCTTTCTGAGAAACTGCTTAGTGTTCTGTTAATTCATCTCACAGAGTTACATGTGTATTTCGTGGATCACTTTGCTAGCTTTATTTCTGTGGAATCTGAGAACAGATATTTCGGATCCCTTGGAAGACTATAGGACCAAAGGGAATATTCTCCGATAACAAAGAGAAAGAAGCTTTCTGAGAAACTTCTTTGTGTTCTGTGAAATCAGCTCACAGAGTTACAGCTTTCCCCTCAAGAAGCCTTTCGCCAAGACAGTTCTTGTGGAATTGGCAAAGTGATATTTGGAAGCCCATAATGGGCTATGGTGAAAAAGGAAATATCCTCAGATGAAATCTGGAAAGAAGCTTTCTGAGAAACTGCTTAGTGTTCTGTTAATTCATCTCACAGAGTTACATCTGTATTTCGTGGATCTCTTTGCTAGCCTTATTTCTGTGGAATCTGAGAACAGATATTTCGGATCCCTTGGAAGACTATAGGGCCAAAGGAAATATCCTCCGATAACAAAGAGAAAGAAGCTTTCTGAGAAACTTCTTTGTGTTCTTTGAAATCATCTCACAGAGTTACAGCTTTCCCCTCAAGAACCCTTTCGCTGAGACAGTTCTTGTGAAATTGGCAAAGTGATATTTGGAAGCCCATAGAGGGCTATGGTGAAAAAGGAAATATCCTCAGATGAAATCTGGAAAGAAGCTTTCTGAGAAACTGCTTAGTGTTCTGTTAATTCATCTCACAGAGTTACATCTGTATTTCGTGGATCTCTCTGCTAGCCTTATTTCTGTGGAATCTGAGAACAGATATTTCGGATCCCTTGGAAGACTATAGGGCCAAAGGAAATATCCTCCGATAACAAAGAGAAAGAAGCTTTCTGAGAAACTTCTTTGTGTTCTGTGAAATCATCTGACAGAGTTACAGCTTTCCCCTCTAGAAGCCTTTCGCTAAGACAGATCTTGTGAAATTGGCAAAGTGATATTTGGAAGCCCATAGAGGGCTATGGTGAAAAAGGAAATATCCTCAGATGAAATCTGGAAAGAAGCTTTCTGAGAAACGGCTTAGTGTTCTGTTAATTCATCTCACAGAGTTACAAGTGTATTTCGTGGATTACTTTGCTCGCCTTATTTCTTTGGAATCTGAGAACAGATATTTCGTATCCCTTGGAAGACAATAGGGCCAAAGGAAATATTCTCCGATAACAAAGAGAAAGAAGCTTTCTGAGAAACTTCTTTGTGTTCTGTGAAATCATCTCACAGAGTTACAGCTTTCCCCTCAAGAAGCCCTTCGCCAAGACAGTTCTTGTGGAATTGGCAAAGTGATATTTGGAAGCCCATAGAGGGCTATGGTGAAAAAGGAAATATCCTCAGATGAAACCTGGAAAGAAGCTTTCTGAGAAACTGCTTAGTGTTCTGTTAATTCATCTCACAGAGTTACATCTGTATTTCGTGGATCTCTTTGCTAGCCTTATTTCTGTGGAATCTGAGAACAGATATTTCGGATCCCTTGGAAGACTATAGGGCCAAAGGAAATATCCTCCGATAACAAAGAGAAAGAAGCTTTCTGAGAAACTTCTTTGTGTTCTGTGAAATCATCTCACAGAATTACAGCTTTCCCCTCAAGAACCCTTTCGCCAAGACAGTTCTTGTGGAATTGGCAAAGTGATATTTGGAAGCCCATAGAGGACTATGGTGAAAAAGGAAATATCCTCAGATGAAATTTGGAAAGAAGCTTTCTGAGAAACTGCTTAGTGTTCTGTTAATTCATCTCACAGAGTTACATGTGTATTTCGTGGATCTCTTTGCTAGCCTTATTTCTGTGGAATCTGAGAACAGATATTTCGGATCCCTTGGAAGACTATAGGGCCAAAGGAAATATCCTCCGATAACAAACAGAAAGAAGCTTTCTGAGAAACTTCTTTGTGTTCTTTGAAATCATCTCACAGAGTTACAGCTTTCCCCTCAAGAACCCTTTCGCTGAGACAGTTCTTGTGAAATTGGCAAAGTGATATTTGGAAGCCCATAGAGGGCTATGGTGAAAAAGGAAATATCCTCAGATGAAATCTGGAAAGAAGCTTTCTGAGAAACTGCTTAGTGTTCTGTTAATTCATCTCACAGAGTTACATCTGTATTTCGTGGATCTCTTTGCTAGCCTTATTTCTGTGGAATCTGAGAACAGATATTTCGGATCCCTTGGAAGACTATAGGGCCAAAGGAAATATCCTCCGATAACAAAGAGAAAGAAGCTTTCTGAGAAACTTCTTTGTGTTCTGTGAAATCATCTCACAGAGTTACAGCTTTCCCCTCAAGAAGTCTTTCCCAAGACGGTTCTTGTGGAATTGGCAAAGTGATATTTGGAAGCCCATAGAGGGCTATTGTGAAAAAGGAAATATTCTCAGATGAAATCTGGAAAGAAGCTTTCTGAGAAACTGCTTAGTGTTCTGTAAATTCATCTCACAGAGTTACATCTGTATTTCGTCGTTTTCTTTGCTAGCCTTATTTCTGTGGAAACTGAGAACAGATATTTCGGATCCCTTGGAAGACTATAGGGCCAAAGGAAATATCCTCCGAAAACAAAGAGAAAGAAGCTTTCTGAGAAACTTCTTTGTGTTCTTGGAAATCATCTCACATAGTTACAGCTTTCCCCTCAAGAAGCCTTTCGCAAGACAGTTCTTGTGGAATTTGCAAAGTGATATTTGGAAGCCCATAGAGGTCTGTGGTGAAAAAGGAAATATCCTCAGATGAAATCTGGAAAGAAGTTTTCTGAGAAAGTGCTTAGTGTTCTGTTAATTCATCTCACAGAGTTACATCTGTATTTCGTCGATCTCTTTGCTAGCCTTATTTCTGTGGAAACTGAGAACAGATATTTCGGATCCCTTGGAAGACTACAGGGCCAAAGGAAATATCCTCCGATAACAAAGAGAAAGAAGCTTTTTGAGAAACTTCTTTGTGTTCTGTGAAATCATCTCACAAAGTTACAGCTTTCCCCTCAAGAAGCATTTCGCCAAGACAGTTCTTGTGGAATTGGCAAAGTGATATTTGGAAGCCCATAGAGGGCTATGGTGAAAAAGGAAATATCCTCAGATGAAATCCGGAAAGAAGATTTCTGAGAAACTGCTTAGTGTTCTGTTAATTCATCTCACAGAGTTACATCTGTATTTCGTCGATCTCTTTGCTAGCCTTATTTCTGTGGAATCTGAGAACAGATATTTCGTATCCCTTGGAAGGCTATAGGGCCAAAGGAAATATCCGCCGATAAAAAAGAGAAAGAAGCTTTCTGAGAAACTTCTTTGTTTTCTGTGAAATCATCTCACAGAGTTACAGCTTTCCCCTCAAGAAGGCTTTCGCCAAGACAGTTCTTCTGGAATTTGCAAAGTGATAATTGGAAGCCCATAGAGGGCTATGGTGAAAAAGGAAATATTCACAGATGAAATCTGGAAAGAACTTTCTGAGAAACTGCTTAGTGTTCTGTTAATTCATCTCACAGAGTTACATCTGTATTTCGTGGATCTCTTTGCTAGCCTTATTTCTGTGGAATCTGAGAACAGATATTTCGGATCCCTTGGAAGACTATAGGGCCAAAGGAAATATCCTCCGATAACAAAGAGAAAGAAGCTTTCTGAGAAACTTCTTTGTGTTCTGTGAAATCATCTCACAGAATTACAGCTTTCCCCTCAAGAACCCTTTCGCCCAGACAGTTCTTGTGGAATTGGCAAAGTGATATTTGGAAGCCCATAGAGGGCTATGGTGAAAAAGGAAATATCCTCAGATGAAATCTGGAAAGAAGCTTTCTGAGAAACTGCTTAGTGTTCTGTTAATTCATCTCACAGAGTTACATCTGTATTTCGTGGATCTCTTTGCTAGCCTTATTTCTGTGGAATCTGAGAACAGATATTTCGGATCCCTTGGAAGACTATAGGGCCAAAGGAAATATCCTCCGATAACAAAGAGAAAGAAACTTTCTGAGAAACTTCTTTGTGTTCTGTGAAATCATCTCACAGAATTACAGCTTTCCCCTCAAGAAGCCTTTCGCTAAGACAGTTCTTGTGGAATTGGCAAAGTGATATTTGGAAGCCCATAGAGGGCTATGGTGAAAAAGTAAATATCCTCAGATGAAATCTGGAAAGAAGCTTTCTGAGAAACTGCTTAGTGTTCTGTTAATTCTTCTCACAGAGTTACATCTGTATTTCGTGGATCTCTTTGCTAGCCTTATTTCTGTGGAATCTGAGAACAGATACTTCGGATCCCTTGGAAGACGATAGGGCCAAAGGAAGTATCCTCCGATAACAAAGAGAAAGAAGCTTTCTGAGAAACTTCTTTGTGTTCTGTGAAATCATCTCACAGAGTTACAGCTTTCCCCTCAAGAAGCCTTTCGCTAAGACAGATCTTGTGAAATTGGCAAAGTGATATTTGGAAGCCCATAGTGGGCTATGGTGAAAAAGGAAATATCCTCAGATGAAATCTGGAAAGAAGCTTTCTGAGAAACTGCTTAGTGTTCTGTTAATTCATCTCACAGAATTACATCTGTATTTCGTCGACCTCTTTGCTAGCCTTATTTCTGTGGAATCTGAGAACAGATATTTCGGATCCCTTGGAAGGCTATAGGGCCAAAGGAAATATCCGCCGATAAAAAAGAGAAAGAAGCTTTCTGAGAAACTTCTTTGTGTTCTGTGAAATCATCTGACAGAGTTACAGCTTTCCCCTCAAGAAGCCTTTCGCTAAGACAGATCTTGTGAAATTGGCAAAGTGATATTTGGAAGCCCATAGTGGGCTATGGTGAAAAAGGAAATATCCTCAGATGAAATCTGGAAAGAAGCTTTCTGAGAAATTGCTTAGTGTTCTGTTAATTCATCTCACAGAGTTACATGTGTATTTTGTGGATCACTTTGCTAGCCTTATTTCTGTGGAATCTGAGAACAGATATTTCGAATCCCTTGGAAGACTATAGGGCCAAAGGAAATATTCTCCGATAACAAAGAGAAAGAAGCTTTCTGAGAAACTTCTTTGTGTTCTGTGAAATCATCTCACAGAGTTACAGCTTTCCCCTCAAGAAGCCTTTCGCCAAGACAGTTCTTGTGGAATTGGCACAGTGATATTTGGAAGCCCATAGAGGGCTATGGTGAAAAAGGAAATATCCTCCGATGAAATCCGGAAAGAAGCTTTCTGAGAAACTGCTTAGTGTTCTGTTAATTCATCTCACAGAGTTACATCTGTATTTCGTCGATCTCTTTGCTAGCCATATTTCTGTGGAATCTGAGAACAGATATTTCGGATCCCTTGGAAGACTATAGGGCCAAAGGAAATATCCGCCGATAACAAAGAGAAAGAAGCTTTCTGAGAAACTTCTTTGTTTTCTGTGAAATCATCTCACAGAGTTACAGCTTTCCCCTCAAGAAGGCTTTCGCCAAGACAGTTCTTGTGGAATTGGCAAAGTGATATTTGGAAGCCCATAGAGGGCCATGGTGAAAAAGGAAATATTCACAGATGAAATCTGGAAAGAAGCTTTCTGAGAAACTGCTTAGTGTTCTGTTAATTCATCTCACAGAGTTACATCTGTATTTCGTCGATCTCTTTGCTAGCCTTATTTCTGTGGAATCTGAGAACAGATATTTCGGATCCCTTGGAAGACTATAGGGCCAAAGGAAATATCCTCCGATAACAAATAGAAAGAAGCTTTCTGAGAAACTTCTTTGTGTTCTGTGAAACCATCTCACAGAATTACAGCTTTCCCCTCAAGAACCCTTTCGCCAAGACAGTTCTTGCGGAATTGGCAAAGTGATATTTGGAAGCACATAGAGGGCTATGGTGAAAAAGGAAATATCCTCCGATGAAATCTGGAAAGAAGCTTTCTGAGAAACTGCTTAGTGTTCTGTTAATTCATCTCACAGAGTTACATCTGTATTTCGTCGATCTCTTTGCTAGCCTTATTTCTGTGGAATCTGAGAACAGATATTTCGGATCCCTTGGAAGAATATAGGGCCAAAGGAAATATCCTCCGATAACAAAGAGGAAGAAGCTTTCTGAGAAACTTCTTTGTGTTCTGTGAAATCATCTCACAGAGTTACAGCTTTCCCCTCAAGAAGCCTTTCGCTAAGACAGTTCTTGTGGAATTGGCAAAGGGATATTTGGAAGCCCATAGAGGGCTAGGGTGAAAAAGGAAATATCCTCAGATGAAATCTGGAAAGAAGCTTTCTGAGAAACTGCTTAGTGTTCTGTTAATTCATCTCACAGGTTACATCTGTATTTCGTGAATCTCTTTGCTAGCCTTATTTCTGTGGAATCTGAGAACAGATATTTCGGATCCCTTGGAAGACTATAGGGCCAAAGGAAATATCCTCCGATAACAAAGAGAAAGAAGCTTTCTGAGAAACTTCTTTGTTTTCTGTGAAATCATCTCACAGAGTTACAGCTTTCCCCTCAAGAAGGCTTTCGCCAAGACAGTTCTTCTGGAATTGGCAAAGTGATAATTGGAAGCCAATAGAGGGCTATGTTGAAAAAGGAAATATTCACAGATGAAATCTGGAAAGAAGCTTTCTGAGAAACTGCTTAGTGTTCTGTTAATTCATCTCACAGAGTTACATCTGTATTTCGTGGATCTCTTTGCTAGCCTTATTTCTGTGAAATCTGAGAACAGATATTTCGGATCCCTTGGAAGACTATAGGGCCAAAGGAAATATCCTCCGATAACAAAGAGAAAGAAGCTTTCTGAGAAACTTCTTTGTGTTCTGTGAAATCATCTCACAGAATTACAGCTTTCCCCTCAAGAACCCTTTCGCCAAGACAGTTCTTGTGGAATTGGCAAAGTGATATTTGGAAGCCCATAGAGGCCTATGGTGAAAAAGGAAATATCCTCAGATGAAATCTGGAAAGAAGCTTTCTCAGAAACTGCTTAGTGTTCTTTTAATTCATCTCACAGAGTTACATGTGTATTTCGTGGATCTCTTTGCTAGCCTTATTTCTGTGGAATCTGAGAACAGATATTTCGGATCCCTTGGAAGACTATAGGGCCAAAGGAAGTATCCTTCGATAACAAAGAGAAAGAAGCTTTCTGAGAAACTTCTTTGTGTTCTTTGAAATCGTCTCACAGAGTTACAGCTTTCCCCTCAAGAACCCTTTCGCTGAGACAGTTCTTGTGGAATTGGCAAAGTGATATTTGGAAGCCCATAGAGGGCTATGGTGAAAAAGGAAATATCCTCAGATGAAATCTGGAAAGAAGCGTTCTGAGAAACTGCTTAGTGTTCTGTTAATTCATCTCACAGAGTTACATGTGTATTTCGTGGATCTCTTTGCTAGCCTTATTTCTGTGGAATCTGAGAACAGATATTTCGGATCCCTTGGAAGACTATAGGGCCAAAGGAAATATTCTCCGATAACAAAGAGAAAGAAGCTTTCTGAGAAACTTCTTTGTGTTCTGTGAAATCATCTCACAGAATTACAGCTTTCCCCTCAAGAACCCTTTCGCCCAGACAGTTCTTGTGGAATTGGCAAAGTGATATATGGAAGCCCAGAGAGGGCTATGGTGAAAAAGGAAATATCCTCAGATGAAATCTGGAAAGAAGCTTTCTCAGAAACTGCTTAGTGTTCTGTTAATTCATCTCACAGAGTTACATGTGTATTTCGTGGATCTCTTTGCTAGCCTTATTTCTGTGGAATCTGAGAACAGATATTTCGGATCCCTTGGAAAACTATAGGGCCAAAGGAAATATCCTCCGATAACAACGAGAAAGAAGCTTTCTGAGAAACTTCTTTGTGTTCTGTGAAATCATCTGACAGAGTTACAGCTTTCCCCTCAAGAAGCCTTTCGCTAAGACAGATCTTGTGAAATTGGCAAAGTGATATTTGGAAGCCCATAGTGGGCTATGGTGAAAAAGGAAATATCCTCAGATGAAATCTGGAAAGAAGCTTTCTGAGAAACTGCTTAGTGTTCTGTTAATTCATCTCACAGAGTTACATGTGTATTTTGTGGATCACTTTGCTAGCCTTATTTCTGTGGAATCTGAGAACAGATATTTCGGATCCCTTGGAAGACTATAGGGCCAAAGGAAATATTCTCCGATAACACAGAGAAAGAAGCTTTCTGAGAAACTTCTTTGTGTTCTGTGAAATCATCTCACAGAGTTACAGCTTTCCCCTCAAGAAGCCTTTCGCCAAGACAGTTCTTGTGGAATTGGCAAAGTGATATTTGGAAGCCCATAGAGGGCTATGGTGAAAAAGGAAATATCCTCCGATGAAATCCGGAAAGAAGCTTTCTGAGAAACTGCTTAGTGTTCTGTTAATTCATCTCACAGAGTTACATCTGTATTTCGTCGATCTCTTTGCTAGCCATATTTCTGTGGAATCTGAGAACAGATATTTCGGATCCCTTGGAAGACTATAGGGCCAAAGGAAATATCCGCCGATAACAAAGAGAAAGAAGCTTTCTGAGAAACTTCTTTGTTTTCTGTGAAATCATCTCACAGAGTTACAGCTTTCCCCTCAAGAAGGCTTTCGCCAAGACAGTTCTTGTGGAATTGGCAAAGTGATATTTGGAAGCCCATAGAGGGCCATGGTGAAAAAGGAAATATTCACAGATGAAATCTGGAAAGAAGCTTTCTGAGAAACTGCTTAGTGTTCTGTTAATTCATCTCACAGAGTTACATCTGTATTTCGTCGATCTCTTTGCTAGCCTTATTTCTGTGGAATCTGAGAACAGATATTTCGGATCCCTTGGAAGACTATAGGGCCAAAGGAAATATCCTCCGATAACAAAGAGAAAGAAGCTTTCTGAGAAACTTCTTTGTGTTCTGTGAAACCATCTCACAGAATTACAGCTTTCCCCTCAAGAACCCTTTCGCCAAGACAGTTCTTGAGGAATTGGCAAAGTGATATTTGGAAGCACCTAGAGGGCTATGGTGAAAAAGGAAATATCCTCCGATGAAATCTGGAAAGAAGCTTTCTGAGAAACTGCTTAGTGTTCTGTTAATTCATCTCACAGAGTTACATCTGTATTTCGTCGATCTCTTTGCTAGCCTTATTTCTGTGGAATCTGAGAACAGATATTTCGGATCCCTTGGAAGACGATAGGGCCAAAGGAAATATTCTCCGATAACAAAGAGAAAGAAGTTTTCTGAGAAACTTCTTTGTGTTCTGTGAAATCATCTCACAGAGTTACAGCTTTCCCCTCAAGAAGCCTTTCGCCAAGACAGTTCTTGTGGAATTGGCAAAGTGATATTTGGAAGCCCATAGAGGGCTATGGTGAAAAAGGAAATATCCTCAGATGAAATCTGGAAAGAAGCTTTCTGAGAAACTGCTTAGTGTTCTGTTAATTCATCTCACAGAGTTACATCTGTATTTCGTGGATCTCTTTGCTAGCCTTATTTCTGTGGAATCTGAGAACAGATATTTCGGATCCCTTGGAAGACTATAGGGCCAAAGGAAATATTCTCCGATAACAAAGAGAAAGAAGTTTTCTGAGAAACTTCTTTGTGTTCTGTGAAATCATCTCACAGAGTTACAGCTTTCACCTCAAGAAGCCTTTCGCCAAGACAGTTCTTGTGGAATTGGGAAAGTGATATTTGAAGCCCATAGAGGGCTATGGTGAAAAAGGAAATATTCACAGATGAAATCTGGAAAGAAGCTTTCTGAGAAACTGCTTAGTGTTCTGTTAATTCATCTCACAGAGTTACATCTGTATTTCGTGGATCTCTTTGCTAGCCTTATTTCTGTGGAATCTGAGAACAGATATTTCCGATCCCTTGGAAGACTATAGGGCCAAAGGAAATATCCTCCGATAACAAACAGAAAGAAGCTTTCTGAGAAACTTCTTTGTATTCTTTGAAATCATCTCACAGAGTTACAGCTTTCCCCTCAAGAAGCCTTTCGCTAAGACACTTCTTGTGGAATTGGCAAAGTGATATTTGGAAGCCCATAGAGGGCTATGGTGAAAACGGAAATATCCTCAGATGAAATCTGGAAAGAAGCTTTCTGAGAAACTGCTTAGTGTTCTGTTAATTCATCTCACAGAGTTACATCTGTATTTCGTGGATCTCTTTGCTAGCCTTATTACTGTGGAATCTGAGAACAGATATTTCGGATCCTTTGGAAGACTATAGGGCCAAAGGGAATATCCTCCGATAACAAAGAGAAAGAAGCTTTCTGAGAAACTTCTTTGTGTTCTGTGAAATCATCTGACAGAGTTACAGCTTTCCCCTCAAGAAGCCTTTCGCCAAGACACTTCTTGTGGAATTGGCAAAGTGATATTTGGAAGCCCATAGAGGGCTACTGTGAAAAAGGAAATATCCTCAGATGAAATCTGGAAAGAAGCTTTCTGAGAAACTGCTTAGTGTTCTGTTAATTCATCTCACAGAGTTACATCTGTATTTCGTCGATCTCTTTGCTAGCCTTATTTCTGTGGAATCTGAGAACAGATACTTCGGATCCCTTGGAAGACTATAGAGCCAAAGGAAATATCCTCCGATAACAAAGAGAAAGAAGCTTTCTGAGAAACTTCTTTGTGTTCTGTGAAATCATCTCACAGAGTTACAGCTTTCCCCTCAAGAAGCCTTTCGCCAAGACAGTTCTTGTGGAATTGGCAAAGTGATATTTGGAAGCCCTTAGAGGGCTATGGTGAAAAAGGAAATATTCACAGATGAAATCTGGAAAGAAGCTTTCTGAGAAACTGCTTAGTGTTCTGTTAATTCATCTCACAGAGTTACATCTGTATTTCGTGGATCTCTTTGCTAGCCTTATTTCTGTGGAATCTGAGAACAGATATTTCGGATCCCTTGGAAGACTATAGGGCCAAAGGAAATATCCTCCGATAACAAACAGAAAGAAGCTTTCTGAGAAACTTCTTTGTATTCTTTGAAATCATCTCACAGAGTTACAGCTTTCCCCTCAAGAAGCCTTTCGCTAAGACACTTCTTGTGGAATTGGCAAAGTGATATTTGGAAGCCCATAGAGGGCTATGGTGAAAACGGAAATATACTCAGATGAAATCTGGAAAGAAGCTTTCTGAGAAACTGCTTAGTGTTCTGTTAATTCATCTCACAGAGTTACATCTGTATTTCGTGGACCTCTTTGCTAGCCTTATTTCTGTGGAATCTGAGAACAGATATTTCGGATCCCTTGGAAGACTATAGGGCCAAAGGAAATATCCTCCGAAAACAAAGAGAAAGAAGCTTTCTGAGAAACTTCTTTGTGTTCTGTGAAATCATCTGACAGAGTTACAGCTTTCCCCTCAAGAAGCCTTTCGCTAAGACAGATCTTGTGAAATTGGCAAAGTGATATTTGGAAACCCATAGACGGCTATGGTGAAAAAGGAAATATCCTCAGATGAAATCTGGAAAGAAGCTTTCTGAGAAACTGCTTAGTGTTCTGTTAATTCATCTCACAGAGTTACATGTGTATTTCGTGGATGTCTTTGCTAGCCTTATTTCTGTGGAATCTGAGAACTGATATTTCGGATCCCTTGGAAGACTATAGGGCCAAAGGAAATATTCTCCGATAACAAAGAGAAAGAAGCTTTCTGAGAAACTTCTTTGTGTTCTGTGAAATCGTCTCACAGAATTACAGCTTTCCCCTCAAGAACCCTTTCGCTGAGACAGTTCTTGTGGAATTGGCAAAGTGATATATGGAAGCCCATAGTGGGCTATGGTGAAAAAGGAAATATCCTCAGATGAAATCTGGAAAGAAGCTTTCTGAGAAACTGCTTAGTGTTCTGTTAATTCATCTCACAGAGTTACATCTGTATTTCGTCGATCTCTTTGCTAGCCTTATTTCTGTGGAATCTGAGAACAGATATTTCGGATCCCTTGGAGGACTATAGGGCCAAAGGAAATATTCTCCGATAACAAAGAGAAAGAAGTTTTCTGAGAAACTTCTTTGTGTTCTGTGAAATCATCTCACAGAGTTACAGCTTTCCCCTCAAGAAGCCTTTCGCCAAGACAGTTCTTGTGGAATTGGCAAAGTGATATTTGGAAGCCCATAGAGGGCTATGGTGAAAAAGGAAATATCCTCAGATGAAATCTGGAAAGAAGCTTTCTGAGAAACTGCTTAGTGTTCTGTTAATTCATCTCACAGAGTTACATCTGTATTTCGTCGATCTCTTTGCTAGCCTTATTTCTGTGGAATCTGCGAACAGATATTTCGGATCCCTTGGAAGACTATAGGGCCAAAGGAAATATCCTCCGATAACAAAGAGAAAGAAGCTTTCTGAGAAACTTCTTTGTGTTCTGTGAAATCATCTCACAGAGTTACAGCTTTCCCCTCAAGAAGCCTTTCGCTAAGACAGTTCTTGTGGAATTGGCAAAGTGATATTTGGAAGCTCTTAGAGGGCTATGGTGAAAAAGGAAATATCCTCAGATGAAATCTGGAAAGAAGCTTTCTGAGAAACTGCTTAGTGTTCTGTTAATTCATCTCACAGAGTTACATCTGTATTTCGTGGATCTCTTTGCTAGCCTTATTTCTGTGGAATCTGAGAACAGATATTTCGGATCCCTTGGAAGAATAGAGGGCCAAAGGAAATATCCTCCGATAACAAAGAGGAAGAAGCTTTCTGAGAAACTTCTTTGTGTTCTGTGAAATCATCTCACAGAGGTACAGCTTTCCACTCAAGAAGCCTTTCGCTAAGACAGTTCTTGTGGAATTGGCAAAGTGATATTTGGAAGCCCATAGAGGGCTATGGTGAAAAAGGAAATATCCTCAGATGAAATCTGGAAAGAAGCTTTCTGAGAAACTGCTTAGTGTTCTGTTAATTCATCTCACAGAGTTACATCTGTATTTCGTGGACCTCTTTGCTAGCCTTATTTCTGTGGAATCTGAGAACAGATATTTCGGATCCCTTGGAAGACTATAGGGCCAAAGGAAATATCCTCCGATAACAAAGAGAAAGAAGCTTTCTGAGAAACTTCTTTGTGTTCTGTGAAATCATCTGACAGAGTTACAGCTTTCCCCTCAAGAAGCCTTTCGCTAAGACAGATCTTGTGAAATTGGCAAAGTGATATTTGGAAACCCATAGAGGGCTATGGTGAAAAAGGAAATATCCTCAGATGAAATCTGGAAAGAAGCTTTCTGAGAAACTGCTTAGTGTTCTGTTAATTCATCTCACAGAGTTACATGTGTATTTCGTGGATGTCTTTGCTAGCCTTATTTCTGTGGAATCTGAGAACTGATATTTCGGATCCCTTGGAAGACTATAGGGCCAAAGGAAATATTCTCCGATAACAAAGAGAAAGAAGCTTTCTGAGAAACTTCTTTGTGTTCTGTGAAATCGTCTCACAGAGTTACAGCTTTCCCCTCAAGAACCCTTTCGCTGAGACAGTTCTTGTGGAATTGGCAAAGTGATATATGGAAGCCCATAGTGGGCTATGGTGAAAAAGGAAATATCCTCAGATGAAATCTGGAAAGAAGCTTTCTGAGAAACTGCTTAGTGTTCTGTTAATTCATCTCACAGAGTTACATCTGTATTTCGTCGATCTCTTTGCTAGCCTTATTTCTGTGGAATCTGAGAACAGATATTTCGGATCCCTTGGAGGACTATAGGGCCAAAGGAAATATTCTCCGATAACAAAGAGAAAGAAGTTTTCTGAGAAACTTCTTTGTGTTCTGTGAAATCATCTCACAGAGTTACAGCTTTCCCCTCAAGAAGCCTTTCGCCAAGACAGTTCTTGTGGAATTGGCAAAGTGATATTTGGAAGCCCATAGAGGGCTATGGTGAAAAAGGAAATATCCTCAGATGAAATCTGGAAAGAAGCTTTCTGAGAAACAGCTTAGTGTTCTGTTAATTCATCTCACAGAGTTACATCTGTATTTCGTCGATCTCTTTGCTAGCCTTATTTCTGTGGAATCTGCGAACAGATATTTCGGATCCCTTGGAAGACTATAGGGCCAAAGGAAATATCCTCCGATAACAAAGAGAAAGAAGCTTTCTGAGAAACTTCTTTGTGTTCTGTGAAATCATCTCACAGAGTTACAGCTTTCCCCTCAAGAAGCCTTTCGCTAAGACAGTTCTTGTGGAATTGGCAAAGTGATATTTGGAAGCCCTTAGAGGGCTATGGTGAAAAAGGAAATATCCTCAGATGAAATCTGGAAAGAAGCTTTCTGAGAAACTGCTTAGTGTTCTGTTAATTCATCTCACAGAGTTACATCTGTATTTCGTGGATCTCTTTGCTAGCCTTATTTCTGTGGAATCTGAGAACAGATATTTCGGATCCCTTGGAAGAATAGAGGGCCAAAGGAAATATCCTCCGATAACAAAGAGGAAGAAGCTTTCTGAGAAACTTCTTTGTGTTCTGTGAAATCATCTCACAGAGGTACAGCTTTCCACTCAAGAAGCCTTTCGCTAAGACAGTTCTTGTGGAATTGGCAAAGTGATATTTGGAAGCCCATAGAGGGCTATGGTGAAAAAGGAAATATCCTCAGATGAAATCTGGAAAGAAGCTTTCTCAGAAACTGCTTAGTGTTCTGTTAATTCATCTCACAGAGTTACATCTGTATTTCGTCGATCTCTTTGCTAGCCTTATTTCTGTGGAATCTGAGAACAGATATTTCGGATCCCTTGGAAGGCTATACGGCCAAAGGAAATATCCTCCGATAACAAAGAGAAAGAAGCTTTCTGAGAAACTTCTTTGTGTTCTTTGAAATCATCTCACAGAGTTACAGCTTTCCCCTCAAGAACCCTTTCGCTGAGACAGTTCTTGTGGAATTGGCAAAGTGATATATGGAAGCCCATAGTGGGCTATGGTGAAAAAGGAAATATCCTCAGATGAAATCTGGAAAGAAGCTTTCTGAGAAACTGCTTAGTGTTCTGTTAATTCATCTCACAGAGTTACATCTGTATTTCGTCGATCTCTTTGCTAGCCTTATTTCTGTGGAATCTGAGAACAGATATTTCGGATCCCTTGGAAGACTATAGGGCCAAAGGAAATATTCTCCGATAACAAAGAGAAAGAAGTTTTCTGAGAAACTTCTTTGTGTTCTGTGAAATCATCTCACAGAGTTACAGCTTTCCCCTCAAGAAGCCTTTCGCCAAGACAGTTCTTGTGGAATTGGCAAAGTGATATTTGGAAGCCCATACAGGGCTAGGGTGAAAAAGGAAATATCCTCCGATGAAATCTGGAAAGAAGCTTTCTGAGAAACTGCTTAGTGTTCTGTTAATTCATCTCACAGAGTTACATCTGTATTTCGTCGATCTCTTTGCTAGCCTTATTTCTGTGGAATCTGAGAACAGATATTTCGGATCCCTTGGAAGACTATAGGGCAAAAGGAAATATCCTCCGATAACAAAGAGAAAGAAGCTTTCTGAGAACCTTCTTTGTGTTCTGTGAAATCATCTCACAGAGTTACAGCTTTCCCCTCAAGAAGCGTTTCGCTAAGACAGTTATTGTGCAATTGGCAAAGTGATATTTGGAAGCCCATAGAGGGCTATGGTGAAAAAGGAAATGTCCTCCGATGAAATCTGGAAAGAAGCTTTCTGAGAAACTGCTTAGTGTTCTGTTAATTTACCTCACAGAGTTACATCTGTATTTCGTGGATCTCTTTGCTAGCCTTATTTCTGTGGAATCTGAGAACAGATATTTCGGATCCCTTGGAAGACTATAGGGCCAAAGGAAATATCCTCCGATAACAAAGAGAAAGAAGCTTTCTGAGAAACTTCTTTGTGTTCTGTGAAATCATCTCACAGAGGTACAGCTTTCCACTCAAGAAGCCTTTCGCCAGGACAGTTCTTGTGGAATTGGCAAAGTGATATTTGGAAGCCTTTAGAGGGCTATGGTGAAAAAGGAAATATTCACAGATGAAATCTGGAAAGAAGCTTTCTGAGAAACTGCTTAGTGTTCTGTTAATTCATCTCACAGAGTTACATCTGTATTTCGTCGATCTCTTTCCTAGCCTTATTTCTGTGGAATCTGAGAACAGATATTTCGGATCCCTTGGAAGACTATAGGGCCAAAGGAAATATAATCCGATAACAAAGAGAAAGAAGCTTTCTGAGAAACTTCTTTGTGTTCTTTGAAATCATCTCACAGAGTTACAGCTTTCCCCTCAAGAAGCCTTTCGCTAAGACACTTCTTGTGGAATTGGCAAAGTGATATTTGGAAGCCATTAGAGGGCTATGGTGAAAAAGGAAATATCCTCAGATGAAATCTGGAAAGAAGCTTTCTGAGAAACTGCTTAGTGTTCTGTTAATTCATCTCACAGAGTTACATCTGTATTTCGTGGATCTCTTTCCTAGCCTTATTTCTGTGGAATCTGAGAACAGATATTTCGGATCCCTTGGAAGACTATAGGGCCAAGGAAATATCCTCCGATAACAAAGAGAAAGAAGCTTTCTGAGAAACTTCTTTGTGTACTGTGAAATCATATGACAGAGTTACAGCTTTCCCCTCAAGAAGCCTTTCGCTAAGACAGATCTTGTGAAATTGGCAAAGTGATATTTGGAAACCCATAGAGGGCTATGATGAAAAAGGAAATATCCTCAGATGAAATCTGGAAAGAAGGTTTTTGAGAAACTGCTTAGTGTTCTGTTAATTCATCTCACAGAGTTACATCTGTATTTCGTCGATCTCCTTGCTAGCCTTATTTCTGTGGAAATTGAGAACAGATACTTCGGATCCCTTGGAAGACTATAGGGCCAAAGGAAATATCCTCCGATAACAAAGAGAAAGAAGCTTTCTGAGAAACTTCTTTGTGTTCTGTGAAATCATCTCACAGAGTTACAGCTTTCCCCTCAAAACCTTTCGCTAAGACAGTTCTTGTGGAATTGGCAAAGTGATATTTGGAAGCCCATAGAGGGCTTTGGTGAAAAAGGAAATATCCTCAGATGAAATCTGGAAAGAAGCTTTCTGAGAAACTGCTTAGTGTTCTGTTAATTCATCTCACAGAGTTACATGTGTATTTCGTGAATCTCTTTGCTAGCCTTATTTCTGTGGAATCTGAGAACAGATATTTCGGATCTCTTGGAAGACTATAGAGCCAAAGGAAATATCCTCAGATAACAAAGAGAAAGAAGCTTTCTGAGAAACTTCTTTGTGTTCTTTGAAATCATCTCACAGAGTTACAGCTTTCCCCTCAAGAACCCTTTCCCTGAGACAGTTCTTGTGGAATTGGCAAAGTGATATATGGAAGCCCATAGTGGGCTATGGTGAAAAAGGAAATATCCTCAGATGAAATCTGGAAAGAAGCTTTCTGAGAAACTGCTTAGTGTTCTGTTAATTCATCTCACAGAGTTACATCTGTATTTCGTCGATCTCTTTCCTAGCCTTATTTCTGTGGAATCTGAGAACAGATATTTCGGATCCCTTGGAAGACTATAGGGCCAAAGGAAATATTCTCCGATAACAAAGAGAAAGAAGTTTTCTGAGAAACTTCTTTGTGTTCTGTGAAATCATCTCACAGAGTTACAGCTTTCCCCTCAAGAAGCCTTTCGCCAAGACAGTTCTTGTGGAATGGCAAAGTGATATTTGGAAGACCATAGAGGGCTATGGTGAAAAAGGAAATATCCTCAGATGAAATCTGGAAAGAAGCTTTCTGAGAAACTGCTTAGTGTTCTGTTAATTCATCTCACAGAGTTACATCTGTATTTCGTCGATCTCTTTGCTAGCCTTATTTCTGTGGAATCTGAGAACAGATATTTCGGATCCCTTGGAAGACTATAGGGCCAAAGGAAATATCCTCCGATAACAAAGAGAAAGAAGCTTTCTGAGAAACTTCTTTGTGTTCTGTGAAATCATCTCACAGAGTTACAGCTTTCCCCTCAAGAAGCCTTTCGCTAAGACAGTTCTTGTGGAATTGGCAAAGTGATATTTGGAAGCCCTTAGAGGGCTATGGTGAAAAAGGAAATATCCTCCGATGAAATCTGGAAAGAAGCTTTCTGAGAAACTGCTTAGTGTTCTGTTAATTCATCTCACAGAGTTACATCTGTATTTCGTGGATCTCTTTGCTAGCCTTATTTCGGTGGAATCTGAGAACAGATATTTCAGATCCCTTGGAAGACTATAGGGCCAAAGGAAATATCCTCCGATAACAAAGAGAAAGAAGCTTTCTGAGAAACTTCTTTGTGTACTGTGAAATCATCTGACAGAGTTACAGCTTTCCCCTCAAGAAGCCTTTCACTAAGACAGATCTTGTGAAATTGGCAAAGTGATATTTGGAAGCCCATAGAGGGCTATGGTGAAAAAGGAAATATCCTCAGATGAAATCTGGGAAGAAGCTTTCTGAGAAACTGCTTAGTGTTCTGTTAATTCATCTCACAGAGTTACATGTGTATTTCGTGGATCTCTTTGCTAGCCTTATTTCTGTGGAATCTGAGAACAGATATTTCGGATCCCTTGGAAGACTATAGGGCCAAAGGAAATATCCTCCGATAACAAAGAGAAAGAAGCTTTCTGAGAAACTTCTTTGTGTTCTGTGAAATCATCTCACAGAGTTACAGCTTTCCCCTCAAGAACCCTTTCGCCAAGACAGTTCTTGTGGAATTGGCAAAGTGCTATTTGGAAGCCCCTAGAGGGCTATGGTGAAAAAGGAAATATCCTCAGATGAAATCTGGAAAGAAGGTTTCTGAGAAACTGCTTAGTGTTCTGTTAATTCATCTCACAGAGTTACATCTGTATTTCGTCGATCTCCTTGCTAGCCTTATTTCTGTGGAAATTGAGAACAGATACTTCGGATCCCTTGGAAGACTATAGGGCCAAAGGAAATATCCTCCGATAACAAAGAGAAAGAAGCTTTCTGAGAAACTTCTTTGTGTTCTGTGAAATCATCTCACAGAGTTACAGCTTTCCCCTCAAAACCTTTCGCTAAGACAGTTCTTGTGGAATTGGCAAAGTGATATTTGGAAGCCCATAGAGGGCTTTGGTGAAAAAGGAAATATCCTCAGATGAAATCTGGAAAGAAGCTTTCTGAGAAACTGCTTAGTGTTCTGTTAATTCATCTCACAGAGTTACATGTGTATTTCGTGAATCTCTTTGCTAGCCTTATTTCTGTGGAATCTGAGAACAGATATTTCGGATCTCTTGGAAGACTATAGAGCCAAAGGAAATATCCTCAGATAACAAAGAGAAAGAAGCTTTCTGAGAAACTTCTTTGTGTTCTTTGAAATCATCTCACAGAGTTACAGCTTTCCCCTCAAGAACCCTTTCCCTGAGACAGTTCTTGTGGAATTGGCAAAGTGATATATGGAAGCCCATAGTGGGCTATGGTGAAAAAGGAAATATCCTCAGATGAAATCTGGAAAGAAGCTTTCTGAGAAACTGCTTAGTGTTCTGTTAATTCATCTCACAGAGTTACATCTGTATTTCGTCGATCTCTTTGCTAGCCTTATTTCTGTGGAATCTGAGAACAGATATTTCGGATCCCTTGGAAGACTATAGGGCCAAAGGAAATATTCTCCGATAACAAAGAGAAAGAAGTTTTCTGAGAAACTTCTTTGTGTTCTGTGAAATCATCTCACAGAGTTACAGCTTTCCCCTCAAGAAGCCTTTCGCCAAGACAGTTCTTGTGGAATTGGCAAAGTGATATTTGGAAGCCCATAGAGGGCTATGGTGAAAAAGGAAATATCCTCAGATGAAATCTGGAAAGAAGCTTTCTGAGAAACTGCTTAGTGTTCTGTTAATTCATCTCACAGAGTTACATCTGTATTTCGTCGATCTCTTTGCTAGCCTTATTTCTGTGGAATCTGAGAACAGATATTTCGGATCCCTTGGAAGACTATAGGGCCAAAGGAAATATCCTCCGATAACAAAGAGAAAGAAGCTTTCTGAGAAACTTCTTTGTGTTCTGTGAAATCATCTCACAGAGTTACAGCTTTCCCCTCAAGAAGCCTTTCGCTAAGACAGTTCTTGTGGAATTGGCAAAGTGATATTTGGAAGCCCTTAGAGGGCTATGGTGAAAAAGGAAATATCCTCCGATGAAATCTGGAAAGAAGCTTTCTGAGAAACTGCTTAGTGTTCTGTTAATTCATCTCACAGAGTTACATCTGTATTTCGTGGATCTCTTTGCTAGCCTTATTTCGGTGGAATCTGAGAACAGATATTTCAGATCCCTTGGAAGAATATAGGGCCAAAGGAAATATCCTCCGATAACAAAGAGGAAGAAGCTTTCTGAGAAACTTCTTTGTGTTCTGTGAAATCATCTCACAGAGGTACAGCTTTACACTCAGGAAGCCTTTCGCCAGGACAGTTCTTGTGGAATTGGCAAAGTGATATTTGGAAGCCCTTAGAGGGCTATGGTGAAAAAGGAAATACTCACAGATGAAATCTGGAAAGAAGCTTTCTGAGAAACTGCTTAGTGTTCTGTTAATTCATCTCACAGAGTTACATCTGTATTTCGTGGATCTCTTTGCTAGCCTTATTTCTGTGGAATCTGAGAACAGATATTTCGGATCCCTTGGAAGACTATAGGGCCAAAGAAATATCCTCCGATAACAAAGAGAAAGAAGCTTTCTGAGAAACTTCTTTGTGTTCTGTGAAATCATCTCACAGAGTTACAGCTTTCCCCTCAAGAAGCCTTTCGCCAAGACAGTTCTTGTGGAATTGGCAAAGTGATATTTGGAAGCCCATAGAGGGCTATGGTGAAAAAGGAAATATCCTCAGATGAAATCTGGAAAGAAGCTTTCTGAGAAACTGCTTAGTGTTCTGTTAATTCATCTCACAGAGTTACATCTGTATTTCGTCGATCTCTTTGCTAGCCTTATTTCTGTCGAATCTGAGAACAGATATTTCGGATCCCTTGGAAGACTATAGGGCCAAAGGAAATATCCTCCGAAAACAAAGAGAAAGAAGCTTTCTGAGAAACTTCTTTGTGTTCTGTGAAATCATCTGACCGAGTTACAGCTTTCCCCTCAAGAAGCCTTTCGCTAAGACAGATCTTGTGAAATTGGTAAAGTGATATTTGGAAGCCCATAGAGGGCTACTGTGAAAAAGGAAATATCCTCAGATGAAATCTGGAAAGAAGCTTTCTGAGAAACTGCTTAGTGTTCTGTTAATTCATTTCACAGAGTTACATGTGTATTTCGTGGATCACTTTGCTAGCCTTATTTCTGTGGAATCTGAGAACAGATATTTCGGATAGCTTGGAAGACTATAGGGCCAAAGGAAATATTCTCTGATAACAAAGAGAAAGAAGCTTTCTGAGAAACTTCTTTGTGTTCTGTGAAATCATCTCACAGAGTTACAGCTTTCCCCTCAAGAAGCCTTTCGCCAAGACAGTTCTTGTGGAATTGGCAAAGTGATATTTGGAAGTCCATAGAGGGCTATGGTGAAAAAGGAAATATCCTCAGATGAAATCTGGAAAGAAGCTTTCTGAGAAACTGCTTAGTGTTCTGTTAATTCATCTCACAGAGTTACATCTGAATTTCGTCGATCTTTGCTAGCCTTATTTCTGTGGAATCTGCGAACAGATATTTCGGATCCCTTGGAAGACTATAGGGCCAAAGGAAATATCCTCCGATAACAAAGAGAAAGAAGGTTTCTGAGAACCTTCTTTGTGTTCTGTGAAATCATCTCACAGAGTTACAGCTTTCCCCTCAAGAAGCCTTTCGCTAAGACAGTTACTGTGCAATTGGCAAAGTGATATTTGGAAGCCCATAGAGGGCTATGGTGAAAAAGGAAATATCCTCCGATGAAATCTGGAAAGAAGCTTTCTGAGAAACTGCTTAGTGTTCTGTTAATTTACCTCACAGAGTTACATCTGTATTTCGTGGATCTCTTTGCTAGCCTTATTTCTGTGGAATCTGAGAACAGATATTTCGGATCCCTTGGAAGACTATAGGGCCAAAGGAAATATCCTCCTAACAAAGAGAAAGAAGCTTTCTGAGAAACTTCTTTGTGTTCTGTGAAATCATCTCACAGAGGTACAGCTTTCCACTCAAGAAGCCTTTCGCCAGGACAGTTCTTGTGGAATTGGCAAAGTGATATTTGGAAGCCCTTAGAGGGCTATGGTGAAAAAGGAAATATTCACAGATGAAATCTGGAAAGAAGCTTTCTGAGAAACTGCTTAGTGTTCTGTTAATTCATCTCACAGAGTTACATCTGTATTTCGTGGATCTCTTTGCTAGCCTTATTTCTGTGGAATCTGAGAACAGATATTTCGGATCCCTTGGAAGACTATAGGGCCAAAGGAAATATGCTCCGATAACAAAGAGAAAGAAGCTTTCTGAGAAACTTCTTTGTGTTCTTTGAAATCATCTCACAGAGTTACAGCTTTCCCCTCAAGAAGCCTTTCGCTAAGACACTTCTTGTGGAATTGGCAAAGTGATATTTGGAAGCCCTTAGAGGGCTATGGTGAAAAAGGAAATATTCACAGATGAAATCTGGAAAGAAGCTTTCTGAGAAACTGCTTAGTGTTCTGTTAATTCATCTCACAGAGTTACATCTGTATTTCGTGGATCTCTTTGCTAGCCTTATTTCTGTGGAATCTGAGAACAGATATTTCGGATCCCTTGGAAGACTATAGGGCCAAAGGAAATATCCTCCGATAACAAAGAGAAAGAAGGTTTCTGAGAAACTTCTTTGTGTACTGTGAAATCATCTGACAGAGTTACAGCTTTCCCCTCAAGAAGCCTTTCGCTAAGACAGATCTTGTGAAATTGGCAAAGTGATATTTGGAAGCCCATAGAGGGCTATGGTGAAAAAGGAAATATCCTCAGATGAAATCTGGGAAGAAGCTTTCTGAGAAACTCCTTAGTGTTCTGTTAATTCATCTCACAGAGTTACATGTGTATTTCGTGGATCTCTTTGCTAGCCTTATTTCCGTGGAATCTGAGAACAGATATTTCGGATCCCTTGGAAGACTATAGGGCCAAAGGAAATATTCTCCGATAACAAAGAGAAAGAAGCTTTCTGAGAAACTTCTTTGTGTTCTGTGAAATCATCTCACAGAGTTACAGCTTTCCCCTCAAGAACCCTTTCGCCAAGACAGTTCTTGTGGAATTGGCAAAGTGCTATTTGGAAGCCCCTAGAGGGCTATGGTGAAAAAGGAAATATCCTCAGATGAAATCCGGAAAGAAGGTTTCTGAGAAACTGCTTAGTGTTCTGTTAATTCATCTCACAGAGTTACATCTGTATTTCGTCGATCTCCTTGCTAGCCTTATTTCTGTGGAAATTGAGAACAGATACTTCGGATCCCTTGGAAGACTATAGGGCCAAAGGAAATATCCTCCGATAACAAAGAGAAAGAAGCTTTCTGAGAAACTTCTTTGTGTTCTGTGAAATCATCTCACAGAGTTACAGCTTTCCCCTCAAAACCTTTCGCTAAGACAGTTCTTGTGGAATTGGCAAAGTGATATTTGGAAGCCCATAGAGGGCTTTGGTGAAAAAGGAAATATCCTCAGATGAAATCTGGAAAGAAGCTTTCTGAGAAACTGCTTAGTGTTCTGTTAATTCATCTCACAGAGTTACATGTGTATTTCGTGAATCTCTTTGCTAGCCTTATTTCTGTGGAATCTGAGAACAGATATTTCGGATCTCTTGGAAGACTATAGAGCCACAGGAAATATCCTCAGATAACAAAGAGAAAGAAGCTTTCTGAGAAACTTCTTTGTGTTCTGTGAAATCATCTCACAGAGTTACAGCTTTCCCCTCAAGAAGCCTTTCGCTAAGACAGTTCTTGTGGAATTGGCAAAGTGATATTTGGAAGCCCTTAGAGGGCTATGGTGAAAAAGGAAATATCCTCCGATGAAATCTGGAAAGAAGCTTTCTGAGAAACTGCTTAGTGTTCTGTTAATTCATCTCACAGAGTTACATCTGTATTTCGTCGATCTCTTTGCTAGCCTTATTTCTGTGGAATCTGCGAACAGATACTTCGGATCCCTTGAGAGACTATAGGGCCAAAGGAAATATCCTCCGATAACAAAGAGAAAGAAGCTTTCTGAGAAACTTCTTTGTGTTCTTTGAAATCATCTGACAGAGTTACAGCTTTCCCCTCAAGAAGCCTTTAGCTAAGACAGTTCTTGTGGAATTGGCAAAGTGATATTTGGAAGCCCATAGAGGGCTATGGTGAAAAAGGAAATATTCACAGATGAAATCTGGAAAGAAGCTTTCTGAGAAACTGCTTAGTGTTCTGTTAATTCATCTCACAGAGTTACATCTGTATTTCGTCGATCTCTTTGCTAGAATTATTTCTGTGGAATCTGAGATCAGATATTTCGGATCCCTTGGAAGACTATAGGGCCAAAGGAAATATCCTCCGATAACAAAGCGAAAGAAGTTTTCTGAGAAACTTCTTTGTGTTCTGTGAAATCATCTCACAGAGTTACAGATTTCCCCTCAAGAAGCCTTTCGCCAAGACAGTTCTTGTGGAATTGGCAAAGTGATATTTGGAATCCCATAGAGGGCTATGGTGAAAAAGGAAATATCCTCAGATGAAATCTGGAAAGAAGTTTTCTGAGAAACTGCTTAGTGTTCTGTTAATTCATCTCACAGAGTTACTTCTGTATTTCGTGGATCTCTTTGCTAGCCTTATTTCTGTGGAACATGAGAACAGATATTTCGGATCCCTTAGAAGACTATAGGGCCAAAGGAAATATTCTCCGATAACAAAGAGAAAGAAGCTTTCTGAGAAACTTCTTTGTGTTCTTTGAAATCATCTCACAGAGTTACAGCTTTCCCGTCAAGAAGCCTTTCGCTAAGACAGTTCTTGTGGAATTGGCAAAGTGATATTTGGAAGCCCATAGAGGGCTATGGTGAAAAAGGAAATATCCTTCGATGAAATCTGGAAAGAAGCTTTCTGAGAAACTGCTTAATGTTCTGTTAATTCATCTCACAGAGTTACATCTGTATTTCGTCTATCTCTTTGCTAGCCTTATTTCTGTGGAATCTGAGAACAGATATTTCGGATCCCTTGGAAGAATATAGGGCCAAAGGAAATATCCTCCGATAACAAAGAGGAAGAAGCTTTCTGAGAAACTTCTTTGTGTTCTGTGAAATCATCTCACAGAGGTACAGCTTTACATTCAGGAAGCCTTTCGCCAGGACAGTTCTTGTGGAATTGGCAAAGTGATATTTGGAAGCCCTTAGATTGCTATGGTGAAAAAGGAAATACTCACAGATGAAATCTGGAAAGAAGCTTTCTGAGAAACTGCTTAGTGTTCTGTTAATTCATCTCACAGAGTTACATGTGTATTTCGTGGATCACTTTGCTAGCCTTATTTCTGTGGAATCTGAGAACAGATATTTCAGATCCCTTGGAAGACTATAGGGTCAAAGGAAATATTCTCCGATAACAAAGAGAAAGAAGCTTTCTGAGAAACTTCTTTGTGTTCTGTGAAATCATCTCACAGAGTTACAGCTTTCCCCTCAAGAACCCTTTCGCCAAGACAGTTCTTGTGGAATTGGCAAAGTGATATATGGAAGCCCATAGTGGGCTATGGTGAAAAAGGAAATATCCTCAGATGAAATCTGGAAAGAAGCTTTCTGAGAAACTGCTTAGTGTTCTGTTAATTCATCTCACAGAGTTACATCAGTATTTCGTCGATCTCTTTGCTAGCCTTATTTCTGTGGAATCTGAGAACAGATATTTCGGATCCCTTGGAAGACTATAGGGCCAAAGGAAATATTCTCCGATAACAAAGAGAAAGAAGTTTTCTGAGAAACTTCTTTGTGTTCTGTGAAATCATCTCACAGAGTTACAGCTTTCCCCTCAAGAAGCCTTTCGCCAAGACAGTTCTTGTGGAATTGGCAAAGTGATATTTGGAAGCCCATAGAGGGCTATGGTGAAAAAGGAAATATCCTCAGATGAAATCTGGAAAGAAGCTTTCTGAGAAACTGCTTAGTGTTCTGTTAATTCATCTCACAGAGTTACATCTGTATTTCGTCGATCTCTTTGCTAGCCTTATTTCTGTGGAATCTGGGAACAGATATTTCAGATCCCTTGGAAGACTATAGGGCCAAAGGAAATATCCTCCGATAACAAAGAGAAAGAAGCTTTCTGAGAAACTTCTTTGTGTTCTGTGAAATCATTTCACAGAGTTACAGCTTTCCCCTCAAGAAGCCTTTCGCTAAGACAGTTCTTGTGGAATTGGCAAAGTGATATTTGGAAGCCCATAGAGGGCTATGGTGAAAAAGGAAATATCCTCCGATGAAATCTGGAAAGAAGCTTTCTGAGAAACTGCTTAGTGTTCTGTAAATTCATCTCACAGAGTTAAGTCTGTATTTCGTGGATCTCTTTGCTAGCCTTATTTCTGTGGAATCTGAGAACAGATATTTCGGATCCCTTGGAAGACTATAGGGCCAAAAAAAATATGCTCCGATAACAAAGAGGAAGAAGCTTTCTGAGAAACTTCTTTGTGTTCTGTGAAATCATCTCACAGAGTTACAGCTTTCCACTCAAGAAGCCTTTCGCCAGGACAGTTCTTGTGGAATTGGCAAAGTGATATTTGGAAGCCCTTAGAGGGCTATGGTGAAAAAGGAAATATTCATAGATGAAATCTGGAAAGAAGCTTTCTGAGAAACTGCTTAGTGTTCTGTTAATTCATCTCACAGAGTTACATCTGTATTTCGTGGATCTCTTTGCTTGCCTTATTTCTGTGGAATCTGAGAACAGATATTTCGGATCCCTTGGAAGACTATAGGGCCAAAGGAAATATCCTCCGATAACAAAGAGAAAGAAGCTTTCTGAAAAACTTCTTTGTGTTCTGTGAAATCATCTCACAGAGTTACAGCTTTCCCCTCAAGAACCCTTTCGCCAAGACAGTTCTTGTGGAATTGGCAAAGTGATATTTGGAAGCCCATAGAGGGCTATGGTGAAAAAGGAAATATCCTCAGATGAAATCTGGAAAGAAGCTTTCTGAGAAACTGCTTAGTGTTCTGTTAATTCATCTCACAGAGTTACATGTGTATTTCGTGGATCACTTTGCTAGCCTTATTTCTGTGGAATCTGAGAACAGATACTTCGGATCCCTTGGAAGACTATAGGGCCAAAGGAAATATCCTCCGATAACAAAGAGAAAGAAGTTTTCTGAGAAACTTCTTTGTGTTCTGTGAAATCATCTCACAGAGTTACAGCTTTCCCCTCAAGAAGCCTTTCGCCAAGACAGTTCTTGTGGAATTGGCAAAGTGATATTTGGAATCCCATAGAGGGCTATGGTGAAAAAGGAAATATCCTCAGATGAAATCTAGAAAGAAGCTTTCTGAGCAACTACTTAGTGTTCTGTTAATTCATCTCACAGAGTTACTTCTGTATTTCGTGGATCTCTTTGCTAGCCTTATTTCTGTGGAACATGAGAACAGATATTTCGGATCCCTTGGAAGACTATAGGGCCAAAGGAAATATCCTCCGATAACAAAGAGAAAGAAGCTTTCTGAGAAACTTCTTTGTGTTCTTTGAAATCATCTCACAGAGTTACAGCTTTCCCGTCAAGAAGCCTTTCGCTAAGACAGTTCTTGTGGAATTGGCAAAGTGATATTTGGAAGCCCATAGAGGGCTATGGTGAAAAAGGAAATATCCTTCGATGAAATCTGGAAAGAAGCTTTCTGAGAAACTGCTTAATGTTCTGTTAATTCATCTCACAGAGTTACATCTGTATTTCGTCTATCTCTTTGCTAGCCTTATTTCTGTGGAATCTGAGAACAGATATTTCGGATCCCTTGGAAGAATATAGGGCCAAAGGAAATATCCTCCGATAACAAAGAGGAAGAAGCTTTCTGAGAAACTTCTTTGTGTTCTGTGAAATCATCTCACAGAGGTACAGCTTTACACTCAGGAAGCCTTTCGCTAAGACAGTTCTTGTGGAATTGGCAAAGTGATATTTGGAAGCCCTTAGAGGGCTATGGTGAAAAAGGAAATACTCACAGATGAAATCTGGAAAGAAGCTTTCTGAGAAACTGCTTAGTGTTCTGTTAATTCATCTCACAGAGTTACATCTGTATTTCGTGGATCTCTTTGCTAGCCTTATTTCTGTGGAATCTGAGAACAGATGTTTCGGATCCCTTGGAAGACTATAGGGCCAAAGGAAATATCCTCCGATAACAAAGAGAAAGAAGCTTTCTGAGAAACTTCTTTGTGTTCTGTGAAATCATCTCACAGAGTTACAGCTTTCCCCTCAAGAAGCCTTTCGCCAAGACAGCTCTTGTGCAATTGGCAAAGTGATATTTGGAAGCCCATAGAGGGCTATGGTGAAAAAGGAAATATCCTCAGATGAAATCTGGAAAGAAGCTTTCTGAGAAACTGCTTAGTGTTCTGTTAATTCATCTCACAGAGTTACATCTGTATTTCCTCGATCTCTTTGCTAGCCTTATTTCTGTGGAATCTGAGAACAGATATTTCGGATCCCTTGGAAGACTATAGGGCCAAAGGAAATATCCTCCGAAAACAAAGAGAAAGAAGCTTTCTGAGAAACTTCTTTGTGTTCTGTGAAATCATCTGACCGAGTTACAGCTTTCCCCTCAAGAACCCTTTCGCCAAGACAGTTCTTGTGGAATTGGCAAAGTGATATTTGGAAGCCCATAGAGGGCTATGGTGAAAAAGGAAATATCCTCAGATGAAATCTGGAAAGAAGCTTTCTGAGAAACTGCTTATTGTTCTGTTAATTCATCTCACCGAGTTACATGTGTATTTCGTGGATCTCTTTGCTAGCCTTATTTCTGTGGAATCTGAGAACAGATATTTCGGATCCCTTGGAAGACTATAGGGCCAAAGGAAATATCCTCCGATAACAAAGAGAAAGAAGCTTTCTGAGAAACTTCTTTGTGTTCTTTGAAATCATCTGACAGAGTTACAGCTTTCCCCTCAAGAAGCCTTTAGCTAAGACAGTTCTTGTGGAATTGGCAAAGTGATATTTGGAAGCCCATAGAGGGCTATGGTGAAAAAGGAAATATTCACAGATGAAATCTGGAAAGAAGCTTTCTGAGAAACTGCTTAGTGTTCTGTTAATTCATCTCACAGAGTTACATCTGTATTTCGTGGATCTCTTTGCTAGCCTTATTTCTGTGGAATCTGAGATCAGATATTTCGGATCCCTTGGAAGACTATAGGGCCAAAGGAAATATCCTCCGATAACAAAGAGAAAGAAGTTTTCTGAGAAACTTCTTTGTGTTCTGTGAAATCATCTCACAGAGTTACAGCTTTCCCCTCAAGAAGGCTTTCGCCAAGACAGTTCTTGTGGAATTGGCAAAGTGATATTTGGAATCCCATAGAGGGCTATGGTGAAAAAGGAAATATCCTCAGATGAAATCTGGAAAGAAGCTTTCTGAGAAACTGCTTAGTGTTCTGTTAATTCATCTCACAGAGTTACTTCTGTATTTCGTGGATCTCTTTGCTAGCCTTATTTCTGTGGAACATGAGAACAGATATTTCGGATCCCTTGGAAGACTATAGGGCCAAAGGAAATATCCTCCGATAACAAAGAGAAAGAAGCTTTCTGAGAAACTTCTTTGTGTTCTTTGAAATCATCTCACAGAGTTACAGCTTTCCCGTCAAGAAGCCTTTCGCTAAGACAGTTCTTGTGGAATTGGCAAAGTGATATTTGGAAGCCCATAGAGGGCTATGGTGAAAAAGGAAATATCCTTCGATGAAATCTGGAAAGAAGCTTTCTGAGAAACTGCTTAATGTTCTGTTAATTCATCTCACAGAGTTACATCTGTATTTCGTCTATCTCTTTGCTAGCCTTATTTCTGTGGAATCTGAGAACAGATATTTCGGATCCCTTGGAAGAATATAGGGCCAAAGGAAATATCCTCCGATAACAAAGAGGAAGAAGCTTTCTGAGAAACTTCTTTGTGTTCTGTGAAATCATCTCACAGAGGTACAGCTTTACACTCAGGAAGCCTTTCGCCAGGACAGTTCTTGTGGAATTGGCAAAGTGATATTTGGAAGCCCTTAGAGGGCTATGGTGAAAAAGGAAATACTCACAGATGAAATCTGGAAAGAAGCTTTCTGAGAAACTGCTTAGTGTTCTGTTAATTCATCTCACAGAGTTACATCTGTATTTCGTGGATCTCTTTGCTAGCCTTATTTCTGTGGAATCTGAGAACAGATGTTTCGGATCCCTTGGAAGACTATAGGGCCAAAGGAAATATCCTCCGATAACAAAGAGAAAGAAGCTTTCTGAGAAACTTCTTTGTGTTCTGTGAAATCATCTCACAGAGTTACAGCTTTCCCCTCAAGAAGCCTTTCGCCAAGACAGCTCTTGTGCAATTGGCAAAGTGATATTTGGAAGCCCATAGAGGGCTATGGTGAAAAAGGAAATATCCTCAGATGAAATCTGGAAAGAAGCTTTCTGAGAAACTGCTTAGTGTTCTGTTAATTCATCTCACAGAGTTACATCTGTATTTCCTCGATCTCTTTGCTAGCCTTATTTCTGTGGAATCTGAGAACAGATATTTCGGATCCCTTGGAAGACTATAGGGCCAAAGGAAATATCCTCCGAAAACAAAGAGAAAGAAGCTTTCTGAGAAACTTCTTTGTGTTCGGTGAAATCATCTGACCGAGTTACAGCTTTCCCCTCAAGAACCCTTTCGCCAAGACAGTTCTTGTGGAATTGGCAAAGTGATATTTGGAAGCCCATAGAGGGCTATGGTGAAAAAGGAAATATCCTCAGATGAAATCTGGAAAGAAGCTTTCTGAGAAACTGCTTATTGTTCTGTTAATTCATCTCACCGAGTTACATGTGTATTTCGTGGATCTCTTTGCTAGCCTTATTTCTGTGGAATCTGAGAACAGATATTTCGGATCCCTTGGAAGACTATAGGGCCAAAGGAAATATCCTCCGATAACAAAGAGAAAGAAGCTTTCTGAGAAACTTCTTTGTGTTCTTTGAAATCGTCTCACAGAGTTACAGCTTTCCCCTCAAGAACCCTTTCGCTGAGACAGTTCTTGTGGAATTGGCAAAGTGATATTTGGAAGCCCATAGAGGGCTATGGTGAAAAAGGAAATATCCTCAGATGAAATCTGGAAAGAAGCTTTCTGAGAAACTGCTTACTGTTCTGTTAATTCATCTCACAGAGTTACATCTGTATTTCGTCGATCTCTTTGCTAGCCTTATTTCTGTGGAATCTGAGAACAGATACTTCGGATCCCTTGAAAGACTATAGGGCCAAAGGAAATATCCTCCGATAACAAAGAGAAAGAAGCTTTCTGAGAAACTTCTTTGTGTTCTTTGAAATCATCTGACAGAGTTACAGCTTTCCCCTCAAGAAGCCTTTAGCTAAGACAGTTCTTGTGGAATTGGCAAAGTGATATTTGGAAGCCCATAGAGGGCTATGGTGAAAAAGGAAATATTCACAGATGAAATCTGGAAAGAAGCTTTCTGAGAAACTGCTTAGTGTTCTGTTAATTCATCTCACAGAGTTACATCTGTATTTCGTCGATCTCTTTGCTAGCCTTATTTCTGTGGAATCTGAGATCAGATATTTCGGATCCCTTGGAAGACTATAGGGCCAAAGGAAATATCCTCCGATAACAAAGAGAAAGAAGTTTTCTGAGAAACTTCTTTGTGTTCTGTGAAATCATCTCACAGAGTTACAGCTTTCCCCTCAAGAAGCCTTTCGCCAAGACAGTTCTTGTGGAATTGGCAAAGTGATATTTGGAATCCCATAGAGGGCTACGGTGAAAAAGGAAATATCCTCAGATGAAATCTGGAAAGAAGCTTTCTGAGAAACTGCTTGGTGTTCTGTTAATTCATCTCACAGAGTTACATCTGTATTTCGTGGATCTCTTTGCTAGCCTTATTTCTGTGGAACATGAGAACAGATATTTCGGATCCCTTGGAAGACTATAGGGCCAAAGGAAATATCCTCCGATAACAAAGAGAAAGAAGCTTTCTGAGAAACTTCTTTGTGTTCTTTGAAATCATCTCACAGAGTTACAGCTTTCCCCTCAAGAACCCTTTCGCTAAGACAGTTCTTGTGGAATTGGCAAAGTGATATTTGGAAGCCCATAGAGGGCTATGGTGAAAAAGGAAATATCCTCCGATGAAATCTGGAAAGAAGCTTTCTGAGAAACTGCTTAGTGTTCTGTTAATTCATCTCACAGAGTTAAGTCTGTATTTCGTGGATCTCTTTGCTAGCCTTATTTCTGTGGAATCTGAGAACAGATATTTCGGATCCCTTGGAAGACTATAGGGCCAAAGGAAATATGCTCCGATAACAAAGAGGAAGAAGCTTTCTGAGAAACTTCTTTGTGTTCTGTGAAATCATCTCACAGAGTTACAGCTTTCCACTCAAGAAGCCTTTCGCCAGGACAGTTCTTGTGGAATTGGCAAAGTGATATTTGGAAGCCCTTAGAGGGCTATGGTGAAAAAGGAAATATTCATAGATGAAATCTGGAAAGAAGCTTTCTGAGAAACTGCTTAGTGTTCTGTTAATTCATCTCACAGAGTTACATCTGTATTTCGTGGATCTCTTTGCTTGCCTTATTTCTGTGGAATCTGAGAACAGATATTTCGGATCCCTTGGAAGACTATAGGGCCAAAGGAAATATCCTCCGATAACAAAGAGAAAGAAGCTTTCTGAGAAACTTCTTTGTGTTCTGTGAAATCATCTCACAGAGTTACAGCTTTCCCCTCAAGAACCCTTTCGCCAAGACAGTTCTTGTGGAATTGGCAAAGTGATATTTGGAAGCCCATAGAGGGCTATGGTGAAAAAGGAAATATCCTCAGATGAAATCTGGAAAGAAGCTTTCTGAGAAACTGCTTAGTGTTCTGTTAATTCATCTCACAGAGTTACATCTGTATTTCGTCGATCTCTTTGCTAGCCTTATTTCTGTGGAATCTGAGAACAGATATTTCGGATCCCTTGGAAGACTATAGGGCCAAAGGAAATATCCTCCGATAACAAAGAGAAAGAAGCTTTCTGAGAAATTTCTTTGTGTTCTTTGAAATCGTCTCACAGAGTTACAGCTTTCCCCTCAAGAACCCTTTCGCTGAGACAGTTCTTGTGGAATTGGCAAAGTGATATTTGGAAGCCCATAGAGGGCTATGGTGAAAAAGGAAATATCCTCTGATGAAATCTGGAAAGAAGCTTTCTGAGAAACTGCTTAGTGTTCTGTTAATTCATCTCACAGAGTTACATCTGTATTTCGTGGATCTCTTTGCTAGCCTTATTTCTGTGGAATCTGAGAACAGATATTTCGGATCCCTTGGAAGACTATAGGGCCAAAGGAAATATCCTCCGATAACAAAGAGAAAGAAGCTTTCTGAGAGACTTCTTTGTGTTCTGTGAAATCATCTGACAGAGTTACAGCTTTCCCCTCAAGAACCCTTTCGCTAAGACAGATCTTGTGAAATTGGCAAAGTGATATTTGGAAGCCCATAGTGGGCTATGGTGAAAAAGGAAATATCCTCAGATGAAATCTGGAAAGAAGCTTTCTGAGAAACTGCTTAGTGTTCTGTTAATTCATCTCACAGAGTTACATGTGTATTTCGTGGATCACTTTGCTAGCCTTATTTCTGTGGAATCTGAGAACAGATACTTCGGATCCCTTGGAAGACTATAGGGCCAAAGGAAATATTCTCCGATAACAAAGAGAAAGAAGCTTTCTGAGAAACTTCTTTGTGTTCTTTGAAATCATCTCACAGAGTTACAGCTTTCCTCTCAAGAAGCCTTTCCCCAAGACAGTTCTTGTGGAATTGGCAAAGTGATATTTGGAAGCCCATAGAGGGCTATGGTGAAAAAGGAAATATCCTCAGATGAAATCTGGAAAGAAGCTTTCTGAGAAACTGCTTAGTGTTCTGTTAATTCATCTCACAGAGTTACATCTGTATTTCGTCGATCTCTTTGCTAGCCTTATTTCTGTGGAATCTGCGAACAGATACTTCGGATCCCTTGAGAGACTATAGGGCCAAAGGAAATATCCTCCGATAACAAAGAGAAAGAAGCTTTCTGAGAAACTTCTTTGTGTTCTTTGAAATCATCTGACAGAGTTACAGCTTTCCCCTCAAGAAGCCTTTAGCTAAGACAGTTCTTGTGGAATTGGCAAAGTGATATTTGGAAGCCCATAGAGGGCTATGGTGAAAAAGGAAATATTCACAGATGAAATCTGGAAAGAAGCTTTCTGAGAAACTGCTTAGTGTTCTGTTAATTCATCTCACAGAGTTACATCTGTATTTCGTGGATCTCTTTGCTAGCCTTATTTCTGTGGAATCTGAGATCAGATATTTCGGATCCCTTGGAAGACTATAGGGCCAAAGGAAATATCCTCCGATAACAAAGAGAAAGAAGTTTTCTGAGAAACTTCTTTGTGTTCTGTGAAATCATCTCACAGAGTTACAGCTTTCCCCTCAAGAAGCCTTTCGCCAAGACAGTTCTTGTGGAATTGGCAAAGTGATATTTGGAATCCCATAGAGGGCTATGGTGAAAAAGGAAATATCCTCAGATGAAATCTGGAAAGAAGCTTTCTGAGAAACTGCTTAGTGTTCTGTTAATTCATCTCACAGAGTTACTTCTATATTTCGTGGATCTCTTTGCTAGCCTTATTTCTGTGGAACATGAGAACAGATATTTCGGATCCCTTGGAAGACTATAGGGCCAAAGGAAATATCCTCCGATAACAAAGAGAAAGAAGCTTTCTGAGAAACTTCTTTGTGTTCTTTGAAATCATCTCACAGAGTTACAGCTTTCCCGTCAAGAAGCCTTTCGCTAAGACAGTTCTTGTGGAATTGGCAAAGTGATATTTGGAAGCCCATAGAGGGCTATGGTGAAAAAGGAAATATCCTTCGATGAAATCTGGAAAGAAGCTTTCTGAGAAACTGCTTAATGTTCTGTTAATTCATCTCACAGAGTTACATCTGTATTTCGTCTATCTCTTTGCTAGCCTTATTTCTGTGGAATCTGAGAACAGATATTTCGGATCCCTTGGAAGAATATAGGGCCAAAGGAAATATCCTCCGATAACAAAGAGGAAGAAGCTTTCTGAGAAACTTCTTTGTGTTCTGTGAAATCATCTCACAGAGGTACAGCTTTACACTCAGGAAGCCTTTCGCCAGGACAGTTCTTGTGGAATTGGCAAAGTGATATTTGCAAGCCCTTAGAGGGCTATGGTGAAAAAGGAAATACTTACAGATGAAATCTGGAAAGAAGCTTTCTGAGAAACTGCTTAGTGTTCTGTTAATTCATCTCACAGAGTTACATCTGTATTTCGTGGATCTCTTTGCTTGCCTTATTTCTGTGGAATCTGAGAACAGATATTTCGGACCCCTTGGAAGACTATAGGGCCAAAGGAAATATCCTCCGATAACAAAGAGAAAGAAGCTTTCTGAGAAACTTCTTTGTGTTCTGTGAAATCATCTCACAGAGTCACAGCTTTCCCCTCAAGAAGCCTTTCGTTAAGACAGTTCTTGTGGAAATGGCAAAGTGATATTTGGAAGCCCATAGAGGGCTATGGTGAAAAAGGAAATATCCTCAGATGAAATCTGGAAAGAAGCTTTCTGAGAAACTGCTTAGTGTTCTGTTAATTCATCTCACAGAGTTACATGTGTATTTCGTGGATCACTTTGCTAGCCTTATTTCTGTGGAATCTGAGAACAGATATTTCAGATCCCTTGGAAGACTATAGGGTCAAAGGAAATATTCTCCGATAACAAAGAGAAAGAAGCTTTCTGAGAAACTTCTTTGTGTTCTGTGAAATCATCTCACAGAGTTACAGCTTTCCCCTCAAGAACCCTTTCGCCAAGACAGTTCTTGTGGAATTGGCAAAGTGATATATGGAAGCCCATAGTGGGCTATGGTGAAAAAGGAAATATCCTCAGATGAAATCTGGAAAGAAGCTTTCTGAGAAACTGCTTAGTGTTCTGTTAATTCATCTCACAGAGTTACATCAGTATGTCGTCGATCTCTTTGCTAGCCTTATTTCTGTGGAATCTGAGAACAGATATTTCGGATCCCTTGGAAGACTATAGGGCCAAAGGAAATATTCTCCGATAACAAAGAGAAAGAAGTTTTCTGAGAAACTTCTTTGTGTTCTGTGAAATCATCTCACAGAGTTACAGCTTTCCCCTCAAGAAGCCTTTCGCCAAGACAGTTCTTGTGGAATTGGCAAAGTGATATTTGGAAGCCCATAGAGGGCTATGGTGAAAAAGGAAATATCCTCAGATGAAATCTGGAAAGAAGCTTTCTGAGAAACTGCTTAGTGTTCTGTTAATTCATCTCACAGAGTTACATCTGTATTTCGTCGATCTCTTTGCTAGCCTTATTTCTGTGGAATCTGAGAACAGATATTTCAGATCCCTTGGAAGACTATAGGGCCAAAGGAAATATCCTCCGATAACAAAGAGAAAGAAGCTTTCTGAGAAACTTCTTTGTGTTCTGTGTAATCATTTCACAGAGTTACAGCTTTCCCCTCAAGAAGCCTTTCGCTAAGACAGTTCTTGTGGAATTGGCAAAGTGATATTTGGAAGCCCATAGAGGGCTATGGTGAAAAAGGAAATATCCTCCGATGAAATCTGGAAAGAAGCTTTCTGAGAAACTGCTTAGTGTTCTGTTAATTCATCTCACAGAGTTAAGTCTGTATTTCGTGGATCTCTTTGCTAGCCTTATTTCTGTGGAATCTGAGAACAGATATTTCGGATCCCTTGGAAGACTATAGGGCCAAAGGAAATATGCTCCGATAACAAAGAGGAAGAAGCTTTCTGAGAAACTTCTTTGTGTTCTGTGAAATCATCTCACAGAGTTACAGCTTTCCACTCAAGAAGCCTTTCGCCAGGATAGTTCTTGTGGAATTGGCAAAGTGATATTTGGAAGCCCTTAGAGGGCTATGGTGAAAAAGGAAATATTCATAGATGAAATCTGGAAAGAAGCTTTCTGAGAAACTGCTTAGTGTTCTGTTAATTCATCTCACAGAGTTACATCTGTATTTCGTGGATCTCTTTGCTTGCCTTATTTCTGTGGAATCTGAGAACAGATATTTCGGACCCCTTGGAAGACTATAGGGCCAAAGGAAATATCCTCCGATAACAAAGAGAAAGAAGCTTTCTGAGAAACTTCTTTGTGTTCTGTGAAATCATCTCACAGAGTTACAGCTTTCCCCTCAAGAACCCTTTCGCCAAGACAGTTCTTGTGGAATTGGCAAAGTGATATTTGGAAGCCCATAGAGGGCTATGGTGAAAAAGGAAATATCCTCAGATGAAATCTGGAAAGAAGCTTTCTGAGAAACTGCTTAGTGTTCTGTTAATTCATCTCACAGAGTTACATCTGTATTTCGTGGATCTCTTTGCTAGCCTTATTTCTGTGGAATCTGAGAACAGATATTTCGGATCCCTTGGAAGACTATAGGGCCAAAGGAAGTATCCTCCGATAACAAAGAGAAAGAAGCTTTCTGAGAAACTTCTTTGTGTTCTTTGAAATCATCTCACAGAGTTATAGCTTTCCCCTCAAGAACCCTTTCGCTGAGACAGTTCTTGTGGAATTGTCAAAGTGATATTTGGAAGCCCATAGAGGGCTATGGTGAAAAAAGAAATATCCTCAGATGAAATCTGGAAAGAAGCTTTCTGAGAAACTGCTTAGTGTTCTGTTAATTCATCTCACAGAGTTACATCTGTATTTCGTGGATCTCTTTGCTAGCCTTATTTCTGTGGAATCTGAGAACAGATATTTCGGATCCCTTGGAAGACTATAGGGCCAAAGGAAATATCCTCCGAAAAAAAGAGAAAGAGGCTTTCTGAGAAACTTCTTTGTGTTCTGTGAAATCATCTGACCGAGTTACAGCTTTCCCCTCAAGAAGCTTTTCGCTAAGACAGATCTTGTGAAATTGGCGAAGTGATATTTGGAAGCCCATAGAGGGCTATGGTGAAAAAGGAAATATCCTCAGATGAAATCTGGAAAGAAGCTTTCTGAGAAACTGCTTAGTGTTCTGTTAATTCATCTCACAGAGTTACATGTGTATTTCGTGGATCACTTTGCTAGCCTTATTTCTGTGGAATCTGAGAACAGATATTTCGGATAGCTTGGAAGACTATAGGGCCAAAGGAAATATTCAACGATAACAAAGAGAAAGAAGCTTTCTGAGAAACTTCTTTGTGTTCTGTGAAATCATCTCACAGAGTTATAGCTTTCCCCTCAAGAAGCCTTTCGCCAAGACAGTTCTTGTGGAATTGGCAAAGTGATATTTGGAAGCCCATAGAAGGCTATGGTGAAAAAGGAAATATCCTCAGATGAAATCTGGAAAGAAGCTTTCTGAGAAACTGCTTAGTGTTCTGTTAATTCATCTCACAGAGTTACATCTGTATTTCGTCGATCTCTTTGCTAGCCTTATTTCTGTGGAATCTGAGAACAGATACTTCGGATCCCTTGGAAGACTATAGGGCCAAAGGAAATATCCTCCGATAACAAAGAGAAAGAAGCTTTCTGAGAAACTTCTTTGTGTTCTGTGAAATCATCTCACAGAGTTACAGCTTTCCCCTCAAGAACCCTTTCGCTGAGACAGTTCTTGTGGAATTGGCAAAGTGATATTTGGAAGCCCATAAAGGGCTACGGTGAAAAAGGATATATCCTCCGATGAAATCTGGAAAGAAGCTTTCTCAGAAACTGCTTAGTGTTCTGTTAATTCATCTCACAGAGTTACATCTGTATTTCGTGGATCTCTTTGCTAGCCTTATTTCTGTGGAATCTGAGAACAGATATTTCGGATCCCTTGGAAGACTATAGGGCCAAAGGAAATATCCTCCGATAACAAAGAGAAAGAAGCTTTCTGAGAAACTTCTTTGTGTTCTGTGAAATCATCTCACAGAGGTACAGCTTTCCCCTCAATAATCCTTTCGCCAAGACAGTTCTTGTGGAATTGGGAAAGTGATATTTGGAAGCCCATAGAGGGCTATGGTGAAAAAGGAAATATCCTCAGATGAAATCTGGAAAGAAGCTTTCTGAGAAACTGCTTAGTGTTCTGTTAATTCATCTCACAGAGTTACATCTGTATTTCGTGAATCTCTTTGCTAGCCTTATTTCTGTGCAATCTGAGAACAGATATTTCGGATCCCTTGGAAGACTATAGGGCCAAAGGAAATATCCTCCGATAACAAACAGAAAGAAGCTTTCTGAGAAACTTCTTTGTGTTCTTTGAAATCATCTCACAGAGTTACAGCTTTCCCCTCAAGAACCCTTTCGCTGAGACAGTTCTTGTGGAATTGGCAAAGTGATATATGGAAGCCGATAGTGGGCTATGGTGAAAAAGGAAATATCCTCAGATGAAATCTGGAAAGAAGCTTTCTGAGAAACTGCTTAGTGTTCTGTTAATTCATCTCACAGAGTTACATCTGTATTTCGTCGATCTCTTTGCTAGCCTTATTTCTGTGGAAGCTGAGAACACATATTTCGGATCCCTTGGAAGACTATAGGGCCAAAGGAAATATTCTCCGATAACAAAGAGAAAGAAGTTTTCTGAGAAACTTCTTTGTGTTCTTTGAAATCATCTCACAGAGTTACAGCTTTCCCCTCAAGAAGCCTTTCGCCAAGACAGTTCTTGTGGAATTGGCAGAGTGATATTTGGAAGCCCATAGAGGGCTATGGTGAAAAAGGAAATATCCTCAGTTGAAATCTGGAAAGAAGCTTTCTGAGAAACTGCTTAGTGTTCTGTTAATTCATCTCACAGAGTTACATCTGTATTTCGTGGATCTCTTTGCTAGCCTTATTTCTGTGGAATCTGAGAACAGATATTTCGGATCCCTTGGAAGACTATAGGGCCAAAGGAAATATCCTCCGATAACAAAGAGAAAGAAGCTTTCTGAGAAACTTCTTTGTGTTCTGTGAAATCATCTCACAGAGTTACAGCTTTCCCCTCAAGAAGCCTTTCGCCCAGACAGTTCTTGTGGAATTGGCAAAGTGATATTTGGAAGCCCATAGAGGGCTATGGTGAAAAAGGAAATATCCTCAGATGAAATCTGGAAAGAAGCTTTCTGAGAAACTGCTTAGTGTTCTGTTAATTCATCTCACAGAGTTACATCTGTATTTCGTCGATCTGTTTGCTAGCCTTATTTCTGTGGAATCTGAGAACAGATATTTCGGATCCCTTGGAAGACTATAGGGCCAAAGGAAATATCCTCCGATAACAAAGAGAAAGAAGCTTTCTGAGAAACTTCTTTGTGTTCTGTGAAATCATCTCACAGAGTTACAGCTTTCCCCTCAAGAAGCCTTTCGCTAAGACAGTTCTTGTGGAATTGGCAAAGTGATATTTGGAAGCCCATAGAGGGCTATGGTGAAAAAGGATATATCCTCTGATGAAATCTCTAAAGAAGCTTTCTGAGAAACTGCTTAGTGTTCTGTTAATTCATCTCACAGAGTTACATCTGTATTTCGTGGATCTCTTTGCTAGCCTTATTTCTGTGGAATCTGAGAACAGATATTTCGGATCCCTTGGAAGACTATAGGGCCAAAGGAAATATCCTCCGATAACAAAGAGAAAGAAGCTTTCTGAGAAACTTCTTTGTGTTCTGTGAAATCATCTCACAGAGTTACAGCATTCCCCTCAAGAAGTCTTTCGCCCAGACAGTTCTTGTGTAATTGGCAAACCGATATTTGGAAGCCCATAGAGGGCTATGGTGAAAAAGGAAATATTCACAGATGAAATCTGGAAAGAAGCTTTCTGAGAAACTGCTCAGTGTTCTGTTAATTCATCTCACAGTGTTACATGTGTATTTCGTGAATCTCTTTGCTAGCCTTATTTCTGTGGAATCTGAGAACAGATATTTCGGATCCCTTGGAAGACTATAGGGCCAAAGGAAATATCCTCCGATAACAAAGAGAAAGAAGCTTTCTGAGAAACTTCTTTGTGTTCTTTGAAATCATCTCACAGAGTTACAGCTTTCCCCTCAAGAAGCCTTTCGCTGAGACAGTTCTTGTGGAATTGGCAAAGTGATATATGGAAGCCCATAGAGGGCTATGGTGAAAAAGGAAATATCCTCAGATGAAATCTGGAAAGAAGCTTTCTGAGAAACTGCTTAGTGTTCTGTTAATTCATCTCACAGAGTTTCATCTGTATTTCGTCGATCTCTTTGCTAGCCTTATTTCTGTGGAATCTGAGAACAGATATTTCGGATCCCTTGGAAGACTATAGGGCCAAAGGAAATATCCTCCGATAACAAAGAGAAAGAAGCTTTCTGAGAAACTGCTTAGTGTTCTGTTAATTCATCTCACAGACTTGCATGTGTATTTCGTGGATCTCTTTGCTAGCCTTATTTCTGTGGAATCTGAGAACAGATATTTCGGATCCCTTGGAGGACTATAGGGCCAAAGGAAATATCCTCCTATAACAAAGAGAAAGAAGCTTTCTGAGAAACTGCTTTGTGTTCTGTGAAATCATCTCACAGAGGTACAGCTTTCCCCTCAATAATCCTTTCGCCAAGACAGTTCTTGTGGAATTGGGAAAGTGATATTTGGAAGCCCATAGAGGGCTATGGTGAAAAAGGAAATATTCACAGATGAAATCTGGAAAGAAGCTTTCTGAGAAACTGCTTAGTGTTCTGTTAATTCATCTCACAGAGTTACATCTGTATTTCATCGATCTCTTTGCTAGCCTTATTTCTGTGCAATCTGAGAACAGATATTTCGGATCCCTTGGAAGACTATAGGGCCAAAGGAAATATCCTCTGATAACAAACAGAAAGAAGCTTTCTGAGAAACTTCTTTGTGTTCTTTGAAATCATCTCACAGAGTTACAGCTTTCCCCTCACGAAGCCTTTCGCTAAGACACTTCTTGTGGAATTGGCAAAGTGATATTTGGAAGCCCATAGAGGGCTATGGTGAAAAAGGAAATATCCTCAGATGAAATCTGGAAAGAAGCTTTCTGAGAAACTGCTTAGTGTTCTGTTAATTCATCTCACAGAGTTACATCTGTATTTCGTGGATCTCTTTGCTAGCCTTATTTCTGTGGAATCTGAGAACAGATATTTCGGATCCCTTGGAAGACTATAGGGCCAAAGGAAATATCCTCCGATAACAAAGAGAAAGAAGCTTTCTGAGAAACTTCTTTGTGTTCTGTGAAATCATCTGACAGAGTTACAGCTTTCCCCTCAAGAAGCCTTTCGCTAAGACACATCTTGTGAAATTGGCAAAGTGATATTTGGAAGCCCATAGAGGGCTATGGTGAAAAAGGAAATATCCTCAGATGAAATCTGGAAAGAAGCTTTCTGAGAAACTGCTTAGTGTTCTGTTAATTCATCTCACAGAGTTACATCTGTATTTCCTCGATCTCTTTGCTAGCCTTATTTCTGTGGAATCTGAGAACAGATATTTCGGATCCCTTGGAAGACTATAGGGCCAAAGGAAATATTCTCCGATAACAAAGAGAAAGAAGCTTTCTGAGAAACCTCTTTGTGTTCTGTGAAATCATCTCACAGAGTTACAGCTTTCCCCTCAAGAAGTCTTTAGCCAAGACAGTTCTTGTGGAATTGGCAAAGTGATATTTGGAAGCCCATAGAGGGCTATGGTGAAAAAGGAAATATCCTCCGATGAAATCTGGAAAGAAGCTTTCTGAGAAACTGCTTAGTGTTCTGTTAATTCATCTGACAGAGTTACATCTGTATTTCGTCGATCTCTTTGCTAGCCTTATTTCTGTGGAATCTGAGAACAGATACTTCGGATCCCTTGGAAGACTATAGGGCCAAACGAAATATCCTCCGATAACAAAGAGAAAGAAGCTTTCTGAGAAACTTCTTTGTGTTCTGTGAAATCATCTCACAGAGTTACAGCTTTCCCCTCAAGAAGCCTTTCGCTAAGACAGTTCTTGTGGAATTGGCAAAGTGATATTTGGAAGCCCATAGAGGGCTATGGTGAAAAAGGAAATATCCTCAGATGAAATCTGGAAAGAAGCTTTCTGAGAAACTGCTTAGTGTTCTGTTAATTCATCTCACAGAGTTACATGTGTATTTCGTGAATCTCTTTGCTAGCCTTATTTCTCTGGAATCTGAGAACAGATATTTCGGATCCCTTGGAAGTCTATAGGGCCAAAGGAAATATCCTCCGATAACAAAGAGAAAGAAGCTTTCTGAGAAACTTCTTTGTGTTCTTTGAAATCATCTCACAGAGTTACAGCTTTCCCCTCAAGAACCCTTTCGCTGAGACAGTTCTTGTGGAATTGGCAAAGTGATATATGGAAGCCCATAGTGGGCTATGGTGAAAAAGGAAATATCCTCATATGAAATCTGGAAAGAAGCTTTCTGAGAAACTGCTTAGTGTTCTGTTAATTCATCTCACAGAGTTACATCTGTATTTCGTCGATCTCTTTGCTAGCCTTATTTCTGTGGAATCTGAGAACAGATATTTCGGATCCCTTGGAAGACTCTAGGGCCAAAGGAAATATTCTCCGATAACAAAGAGAAAGAAGTTTTCTGAGAAACTTCTTTGTGTTCTGTGAAATCATCTCACAGAGTTACAGCTTTCCCCTCAAGAAGCCTTTCGCCAAGACAGTTCTTGTGGAATTGGCAAAGTGATATTTGGAAGCCCATAGAGGGCTATGGTGAAAAAGGAAATATCCTCAGATGAAATCTGGAAAGAAGCTTTCTGAGAAACTGCTTAGTCTTCTGTTAATTCATTTCACAGAGTTACATCTGTATTTCGTCGATCTCTTTGCTAGCCTTATTTCTGTGGAATCTGAGAACAGATACTTCGGATCCTTTGGAAGACTATAGGGCCAAAGGAAATATCCTCCGATAACAAAGAGAAAGAAGCTTTCTGAGAAACTTCTTTGTGTTCTTTGAAATCATCTCACAGAGTTACAGCTTTCCCCTCAAGAAGCCTTTAGCTAAGACAGTTCTTGTGGAATTGGCAAAGTGATATTTGGAAGCCCATAGAGGGCTATGGTAAAAAAGGAAATATCCTCCGATGAAATCCGGAAAGAAGCTTTCTGAGAAACTGCTTAGTGTTCTGTTAATTCATCTCACAGAGTTACATCTGTATTTCGTCCATCTCTTTGCTAGCCTTATTTCTGTGGAATCTGAGAACAGATATTTCGGATCCCTTGGAAGACTATAGGGCCAAAGGAAATATCCGCCGACAACAAAGAGAAAGAAGCTTTCTGAGAAACTTCTTTGTTTTCTGTGAAATCATCTCACAGAGTTACAGCTTTCCCCTCAAGAAGGCTTTGGCCAAGACAGTTCTTGTGGAATTGGCAAAGTGATATTTGGAAGCCCATAGAGGGCTATGGTGAAAAAGGAAATATTCACAGATGAAATCTGGAAAGAAGCTTTCTGAGAAACTGCTTAGTGTTCTGTTAATTCATCTCACAGAGTTACATCTGTATTTCGTGGATCTCTTTGCTAGCCTTATTTCTGTGGAATCGGAGAACAGATATTTTGGATCCCTTGGAAGGCTATAGGGCCAAAGGAAATATCCTCCGATAACAAAGAGAAAGAAGCTTTCTGAGAAACTTCTTTGTGTTCCTTGAAATCATCTCACAGAATTACAGCTTTCCCCTCAAGAACCCTTTCGCCAAGACAGTTCTTGCGGAATTGGCAAAGTGATATTTGGAAGCCCATAGAGGGCTATGGTGAAAAAGGAAATATCCTCCGATGAAATCTGGAAAGAAGCTTTCTGAGAAACTGCTTAGTGTTCTGTTAATTCATCTCACAGAGTTACATCTGTATTTCGTCGATCTCTTTGCTAGCCTTATTTCTGTGGAATCTGAGAACAGATATTTTGGATCCCTTGGAAGACTATAGGGCCAAAGGAAATATCCGCCGATAACAAAGAGAAAGAAGCTTTCTGAGAAACTTCTTTGTGTTCTGTGAAATCATCTCACAGAGTTACAGCTTTCCCCTCAAGAAGTCTTTCGCCAAGACAGTTCTTTTGGAATTGGCAAAGTGATATTTGGAAGCCCATAGAGGGGTATAGTGAAAAAGGAAATATCCTCAGATGAAATCTGGAAAGAAGCTTTCTGAGAAACTGCTTAGTGTTCTGTTAATTCATCTCACAGAGTTACATCTGTATTTCGTCGATTTCTTTGCTAGCCTTATTTCTGTGGAATCTGAGAACAGATATTTCGGATCCCTTGGAAGACTATAGGGCCAAAGGAAATATCCTCCGAAAACAAAGAGAAAGAATCTTTCTGAGAAACTTCTTTTTGTTCTTGGAAATCATCTCACATAGTTACAGCTTTCCACCAAGAAGCCTTTCGCTAAGACAGTTCTTGTGGAATTGGCAAAGTGATATTTGGAAGCCCATAGAGGGCTATGGTGAAAAGGATATATACTCCGATGAAATCTGGAAAGAAGCTTTCTGAGAAACAGCTTAGTGTTCTGTTAATTCATCTCACAGAGTTACATCTGTATTTCGTGGATCTCTTTGCTACCCTTATTTCTGTGGAATCTGAGAACAGATATTTTGGATCCCTTGGAAGACTATAGGGCCAAAGGAAATATCCTCCGATAACAAAGAGAAAGAAGCTTTCTGAGAAACTTCTTTGTGTTCTGTGAAATCATCTCACAGAGGTACAGCTTTCCCCTCAAGAATCCTTTCGCCAAGACAGTTCTTGTGGAATTGGGAAAGTGATATTTGGAAGCCCATAGAGGGCTATGGTGAAAAAGGAAATATTCACAGATGAAATCTGGAAAGAAGCTTTCTGAGAAACTGCTTAGTGTTCTGTTAAATCATCTCACAGAGTTACATCTGTATTTCGTCGATCTCTTTGCTAGCCTTATTTCTGTGGAATCTGAGATCAGATATTTCGGATCCCTTGGAAGACTATAGAGCCAAAGGAAATATCCTCCGATAACAAAGAGAAAGAAGCTTTCTGAGAAACTTCTTTGTGTTCTTTGAAATCATCTCACAGAGTTACAGCTTTTCCGTCAAGAAACCTTTCGCTAAGACAGTTCTTGTGGAATTGGCAAAGTGATATTTGGAAGCCCATAGAGGGCTATGGTGAAAAAGGAAATATCATTCGATGAAATCTGGAAACAAGCTTTCTGAGAAACTGCTTAGTGTTCTGTTAATTCATCTCACAGAGTTAAATCTGTATTTCGTCTATCTCTTTGCTAGCCTTATTTCTGTGGAATCTGAGAACAGATATTTCGGATCCCTTGGAAGACTATAGGGCCAAAGGAAATATCCTCCGATAACAAAGAGAAAGAAACTTTCTGAGAAACTTTCTTTGTGTTCTTTGAAATCATCTCACAGAGTCACAGCTTTCCCCTCAAGAAGCCTTTCGTTAAGACAGTTCTTGTGGAAATGGCAAAGTGATATTTGGAAGCCCATAGATGGCTATGGTGAAAAAGGAAATATCCTCAGATGAAATCTGGAAAGAAGCTTACTGAGAAACTGCTTAGTGTTCTGTTAATTCATCTCACAGAGTTACATCTGTATTTCGTCGATCTCTTTGCTAGCCTTATTTCTGTGGAATCTGAGAACAGATATTTCGGATCCCTTGGAAGACTATAGGGCCAAAGGAAATATCCTCCGATAACAAACAGAAAGAAGCTTTCTGAGAAACTTCTTTGTGTTCTTTGAAATCATCTCACAGAGTTACAGCTTTCCCCTCAAGAAGCCTTTCGCTAAGACACTTCTTGTGGAATTGGCAAAGTGATATTTGGAAGCCCATAGAGGGCTATGGTGAAAAAGGAAATATCCTCAGATGAAATCTGGAAAGAAGCTTTCTGAGAAACTGCTTAGTGTTCTGTTAATTCATCTCACAGAGTTACATCTGTATTTCGTGGATCTCTTTGCTAGCCTTATTTCTGTGGAATCTGAGAACAGATATTTCGGATCCCTTGGAAGACTATAGGGCCAAAGGAAATATCCTCCGATAACAAAGAGAAAGAAGCTTTCTGAGAAACTTCTTTGTGTTCTGTGAAATCATCTGACAGAGTTACAGCTTTCCCCTCAAGAAGCCTTTAGCTAAGACAGATCTTGTGAAATTGGCAAAGTGATATTTGGAAGCCCATAGAGGGCTATGGTGAAAAAGGAAATATCCTCAGATGAAATCTGGAAAGAAGCTTTCTGAGAAACTGCTTAGTGTTCTGTTAATTCATCTCACAGAGTTACATGTGTATTTCGTGGATCTCTTTGCTAGCCTTATTTCTGTGGAATCTGAGAACAGATATTTCGGATCCCAATGAAGACTATAGGGCCAAAGGAAATATTCTCCGATAACAAAGAGAAAGAAGCTTTCTGAGAAACTTCTTTGTGTTCTGTGAAATCATCTCACAGAGTTACAGCTTTCCCCTCAAGAAGCCTTTCGCCAAGACAGTTCTTGTGCAATTGGCAAAGTGATATTTGGAAGCCCATAGAGGGCTATGGTGATAAAGGAAATATCCTCAGATGAAATCTGGAAAGAAGCTTTCTGAGAAACTGCTTAGTGTTCTGTTAATTCATCTCACAGAGTTACATCTGTATTTCGTGGATCACTTTGCAAGCCTTATTTCTGTGGAATCTGAGAAGAGATATTTCGGATCCCTTGGAAGACTATAGGGCCAAAGGAAATATTCTCCCATAACAAAGAGAAAGAAGCTTTCTGAGAAACTTCTTTGTGTTCTGTGAAATCATCTCACAGAGTTACAGCTTTCCCCTCAAGAAGCCTTTCGCCAAGACAGTTCTTGTGGAATTGGCAAAGTGATATTTGGAAGCCCATAGAGGGCTAGGGTGAAAAAGGAAATATTCACAGATGAAATCTGGAAAGAAGCTTTCTGAGAAACTGCTTAGTGTTCTGTTAATTCATCTCACAGAGTTACATCTGTATTTCGTCGATCTCTTTGCTAGCCTTATTTCTGTGGAATCTGAGAACAGATATTTCGGATCCCATGGAAGACTATAGGGCCAAAGGAAATATCCTCCGATAACAAAGAGAAAGAAGCTTTCTGAGAAACTTCTTTGTGTTCTGTGAAATCACCTCACAGAATTACAGCTTTCCCCTCAGGAACCCTTTCGCCAAGACAGTTCTTGTGGAATTGGCAAAGTGATATTTGGAAGCCCATAGAGGGCTATGGTGAAAAAGGAAATATCCTCAGATGAAATCTGGAAAGAAGCTTTCTCAGAAACTGCTTAGTGTTCTGTTAATTCATCTCACAGAGTTACATGTGTATTTCGTGGATCTCTTTGCTAGCCTTATTTCTGTGGAATCTGAGAACAGATATTTCGGATCCCTTGGAAGACTATAGGGCCAAAGGAAATATCCTCCGATAACAAAGAGAAAGAAGCTTTGTGAGAAACTTCTTTGTGTTCTTTGAAATCGTCTCACAGAGTTACAGCTTTCCCCTCAAGAACCCTTTCGCTGAGACAGTTCTTGTGGAATTGGCAAAGTGATATTTGGAAGCCCATAGAGGGCTATGGTGAAAAAGGAAATATCCTCAGATGAAATCTGGAAAGAAGCTTTCTGAGAAACTGCTTAGTGTTCTGTTAATTCATCTCACAGAGTTACATCTGTATTTCGTGGATCTCTTTGCTAGCCTTATTTCTGTGGAATCTGAGAACAGATATTTCGGATCCCTTGGAAGACTATAGGGCCAAAGGAAATATCCTCCGATAACAAAGAGAAAGAAGCTTTCTGAGAAACTTCTTTGTGTTCTTTGAAATCATCTCACAGAGTTACAGCTTTCCCCTCAAGAAGCCTTTAGCTAAGACAGTTCTTGTGGAATTGGCAAAGTGATATTTGGAAGCCCATAGAGGGCTATGGTGAAAAAGGAAATATCCTCCGATGAAATCCGGAAAGAAGCTTTCTGAGAAACTGCTTAGTGTTCTGTTAATTCATCTCACAGAGTTACATCTGTATTTCGTCGATCTCTTTGCTAGCCTTATTTCTGTGGAATCTGAGAACAGATATTTCGGATCCCTTGGAAGACTATAGGGCCAAAGGAAATATCCGCCGATAACAAAGAGAAAGAAGCTTTCTGAGAAACTTCTTTGTTTTCTGTGAAATCATCTCACAGAGTTACAGCTTTCCCCTCAAGAAGGCTTTCGCCAAGACAGTTCTTGTGGAATTGGCAAAGTGATATTTGGAAGCCCATAGAGGGCTATGGTGAAAAAGGAAATATTCACAGATGAAATCTGGAAAGAAGCTTTCTGAGAAACTGCTTAGTGTTCTGTTAATTCATCTCACAGAGTTACATCTGTATTTCGTGGATCTCTTTGCTAGCCTTATTTCTGTGGAATCTGAGAACAGATATTTTGGATCCCTTGGAAGACTATAGGGCCAAAGGAAATATCCTCCGATAACAAAGAGAAAGAAGCTTTCTGAGAAACTTCTTTGTGTTCTGTGAAATCATATCACAGAGGTACAGCTTTACACTCAGGAAGCCTTTCGCCAGGACAGTTCTTGTGGAATTGGCAAAGTGATATTTGCAAGCCCTTAGAGGGCTATGGTGAAAAAGGAAATACTCACAGATGAAATCTGGAAAGAAGCTTTCTGAGAAACTGCTTAGTGTTCTGTTAATTCATCTCACAGAGTTACATCTGTATTTCGTGGATCTCTTTGCTAGCCTTATTTCTGTGGAATCTGAGAACAGATGTTTCGGATCCCTTGGAAGACTATAGGGCCAAAGGAAATATCCTCCGATAACAAAGAGAAAGAAGCTTTCTGAGAAACTTCTTTGTGTTCTGTGAAATCATCTCACAGAGTTACAGCTTTCCCCTCAAGAAGCCTTTCGCCAAGACAGCTCTTGTGCAATTGGCAAAGTGATATTTGGAAGCCCATAGAGGGCTATGGTGAAAAAGGAAATATCCTCAGATGAAATCTGGAAAGAAGCTTTCTGAGAAACTGCTTAGTGTTCTGTTAATTCATCTCACAGAGTTACATCTGTATTTCCTCGATCTCTTTGCTAGCCTTATTTCTGTGGAATCTGAGAACAGATATTTCGGATCCCTTGGAAGACTATAGGGCCAAAGGAAATATCCTCCGAAAACAAAGAGAAAGAAGCTTTCTGAGAAACTACTTTGTGTTCTGTGAAATCATCTGACCGAGTTACAGCTTTCCCCTCAAGAACCCTTTCGCCAAGACAGTTCTTGTGGAATTGGCAAAGTGATATTTGGAAGCCCATAGAGGGCTATGGTGAAAAAGGAAATATCCTCAGATGAAATCTGGAAAGAAGCTTTCTGAGAAACTGCTTATTGTTCTGTTAATTCATCTCACCGAGTTACATGTGTATTTCGTGGATCTCTTTGCTAGCCTTATTTCTGTGGAATCTGAGAACAGATATTTCGGATCCCTTGGAAGAATATAGGGCCAAAGGAAATATCCTCCGATAACAAAGAGAAAGAAGCTTCCTGAGAAACTTCTTTGTGTTCTTTGAAATCGTCTCACAGAGTTACAGCTTTCCCCTCAAGAACCCTTTCGCTGAGACAGTTCTCGTGGAATTGGCAAAGTGATATTTGGAAGCCCATAGAGGGCTATGGTGAAAAAGGAAATATCCTCAGATGAAATCTGGAAAGAAGCTTTCTGAGAAACTGCTTAGTGTTCTGTTAATTCATCTCACAGAGTTACATCTGTATTTCGTGGATCTCTTTGCTAGCCTTATTTCTGTGGAATCTGAGAACAGATATTTCGGATCCGTTGGAAGACTACAGGGCCAAAGGAAATATCCTCCGATAACAAAGAGAAAGAAGCTTTCTGAGAAACTTCTTTGTGTTCTGTGAAATCATCTGACAGAGTTACAGCTTTCCCCTCAAGAACCCTTTCGCTAAGACAGATCTTGTGAAATTGGCAAAGTGATATTTGGAAGCCCATAGTGGGCTATGGTGAAAAAGGAAATATCCTCAGATGAAATCTGGAAAGAAGCTTTCTGAGAAACTGCTTAGTGTTCTGTTAATTCATCTCACAGAGTTACATGTGTATTTCGTGAATCACTTTGCTAGCCTTATTTCTGTGGAATCTGAGAACAGATATTTCGGATCCCTTGGAAGACTATAGGGCCAAAGGAAATATTCTCCGATAACAAAGAGAAAGAAGCTTTCTGAGAAACTTCTTTGTGTTCTGTGAAATCATCTCACAGAGTTACAGCTTTCCTCTCAAGAAGCCTTTCCCCAAGACAGTTCTTGTGGAATTGGCAAAGTGATATTTGGAACCCCTAGAGGGCTATGGTGAAAAAGGAAATATCCTCAGATGAAATCTGGAAAGAAGCTTTCTGAGAAACTGCTTACTGTTCTGTTAATTCATCTCACAGAGTTACATCTGTATTTCGTCGATCTCTTTGCTAGCCTTATTTCTGTGGAATCTGAGAACAGATACTTCGGATCCCTTGAAAGACTATAGGGCCAAAGGAAATATCCTCCGATAACAAAGAGAAAGAAGCTTTCTGAGAAACTTCTTTGTGTTCTTTGAAATCATCTGACAGAGTTACAGCTTTCCCCTCAAGAAGCCTTTAGCTAAGACAGTTCTTGTGGAATTGGCAAAGTGATATTTGGAAGCCCATAGAGGGCTATGGTGAAAAAGGAAATATTCACAGATGAAATCTGTAAAGAAGCTTTCTGAGAAACTGCTTAGTGTTCTGTTAATTCATCTCACAGAGTTACATCTGTATTTCGTCGATCTCTTTGCTAGCCTTATTTCTGTGGAATCTGAGATCAGATATTTCGGATCCCTTGGAAGACTATAGGGCCAAAGGAAATATCCTCCGATAACAAAGAGAAAGAAGTTTTCTGAGAAACTTCTTTGTGTTCTGTGAAATCATCTCACAGAGTTACAGCTTTCCCCTCAAGAAGCCTTTCGCCAAGACAGTTCTTGTGGAATTGGCAAAGTGATATTTGGAATCCCATAGAGGGCTATGGTGAAAAAGGAAATATCCTCAGATGAAATCTGGAAAGAAGCTTTCTGAGAAACTGCTTGGTGTTCTGTTAATTCATCTCACAGAGTTACATCTGTATTTCGTGGATCTCTTTGCTAGCCTTATTTCTGTGGAACATGAGAACAGATACTTCGGATCCCTTGGAAGACTATAGGGCCAAAGGAAATATCCTCCGATAACAAAGAGAAAGTAGCTTTCTGAGAAACTTCTTTGTGTTCTTTGAAATCATCTCACAGAGTTACAGCTTTCCCGTCAAGAAGCCTTTCGCTAAGACAGTTCTTGTGGAATTGGCAAAGTGATATTTGGAAGCCCATAGAGGGCTATGGTGAAAAAGGAAATATCCTTCGATGAAATCTGGAAACAAGCTTTCTGAGAAACTGCTTAGTGTTCTGTTAATTCATCTCACAGAGTTACATATGTATTTCGTCTATCTCTTTGCTAGCCTTATTTCTGTGGAATCTGAGAACAGATATTTCGGATCCCTTGGAAGACTATAGGGCCAAAGGAAATATCCTCCGATAACAAAGAGAAAGAAACTTTCTGAGAAACCTTCTTTGTGTTCTTTGAAATCATCTCACAGAGTCACAGCTTTCCCCTCAAGAAGCCTTTCGTTAAGACAGTTCTTGTGGAAATGGCAAAGTGATATTTGGAAGCCCATAGAGGGCTATGGTGAAAAAGGAAATATCCTCAGATGAAATCTGGAAAGAAGCTTTCTGAGAAACTGCTTAGTGTTCTGTTAATTCATCTCACAGAGTTACATGTGTATTTCGTGGATCACTTTGCTAGCCTTATTTCTGTGGAATCTGAGAACAGATATTTCAGATCCCTTGGAAGACTATAGGGTCAAAGGAAATATTCTCCGATAACAAAGAGAAGGAAGCTTTCTGAGAAACTTCTTTGTGTTCTGTGAAATCATCTCACAGAGTTACAGCTTTCCCCTCAAGAACCCTTTCGCCAAGACAGTTCTTGTGGAATTGGCAAAGTGATATTTGGAAGCCCATAGTGGGCTATGGTGAAAAAGGAAATATCCTCAGATGAAATCTGGAAAGAAGCTTTCTGAGAAACTGCTTAGTGTTCTGTTAATTCATCTCACAGAGTTACATCAGTATTTCGTCGATCTCTTTGCTAGCCTTATTTCTGTGGAATCTGAGAACAGATATTTCGGATCCCTTGGAAGACTATAGGGCCAAAGGAAATATTCTCCGATAACAAAGAGAAAGAAGTTTTCTGAGAAACTTCTTTGTGTTCTGTGAAATCATCTCACAGAGTTACAGCTTTCCCCTCAAGAAGCCTTTCGCCAAGACAGTTCTTGTGGAATTGGCAAAGTGATATTTGGAAGCCCATAGAGGGCTATGGTGAAAAAGGAAATATCCTCAGATGAAATCTGGAAAGAAGCTTTCTGAGAAACTGCTTAGTGTTCTGTTAATTCATCTCACAGAGTTACATCTGTATTTCGTCGATCTCTTTGCTAGCCTTATTTCTGTGGAATCTGAGAACAGATATTTCAGATCCCTTGGAAGACTATAGGGCCAAAGGAAATATCCTCCGATAACAAAGAGAAAGAAGCTTTCTGAGAAACTTCTTTGTGTTCTGTGAAATCATTTCACAGAGTTACAGCTTTCCCCTCAAGAAGCCTTTCGCTAAGACAGTTCTTGTGGAATTGGCAAAGTGATATTTGGAAGCCCATAGAGGGCTATGGTGAAAAAGGAAATATCCTCCGATGAAATCTGGAAAGAAGCTTTCTGAGAAACCGCTTAGTGTTCTGTTAATTCATCTCACAGAGTTAAGTCTGTATTTCGTGGATCTCTTTGCTAGCCTTATTTCTGTGGAATCTGAGAACAGATATTTCGGATCCCTTGGAAGACTATAGGGCCAAAGGAAATATGCTCCGATAACAAAGAGGAAGAAGCTTTCTGAGAAACTTCTTTGTGTTCTGTGAAATCATCTCACAGAGTTACAGCTTTCCACTCAAGAAGCCTTTCGCCAGGACAGTTCTTGTGGAATTGGCAAAGTGATATTTGGAAGCCCTTAGAGGGCTATGGTGAAAAAGGAAATATTCATAGATGAAATCTGGAAAGAAGCTTTCTGAGAAACTGCTTAGTGTTCTGTTAATTCATCTCACAGTGTTACATCTGTATTTCGTGGATCTCTTTGCTTGCCTTATTTCTGTGGAATCTGAGAACAGATATTTCGGACCCCTTGGAAGACTATAGGGCCAAAGGAAATATCCTCCGATAACAAAGAGAAAGAAGCTTTCTGAGAAACTTCTTTGTGTTCTGTGAAATCATCTCACAGAGTTACAGCTTTCCCCTCAAGAACCCTTTCGCCAAGACAGTTCTTGTGGAATTGGCAAAGTGATATTTGGAAGCCCATAGAGGGCTATGGTGAAAAAGGAAATATCCTCAGATGAAATCTGGAAAGAAGCTTTCTGAGAAACTGCTTAGTGTTCTGTTAATTCATCTCACAGAGTTACATCTGTATTTCGTGGATCTCTTTGCTAGCCTTATTTCTGTGGAATCTGAGAACAGATATTTCGGATCCCTTGGAAGACTATAGGGCCAAAGGAAGTATCCTCCGATAACAAAGAGAAAGAAGCTTTCTGAGAAACTTCTTTGTGTTCTTTGAAATCATCTCACAGAGTTATAGCTTTCCCCTCAAGAACCCTTTCGCTGAGACAGTTCTTGTGGAATTGTCAAAGTGATATTTGGAAGCCCATAGAGGGCTATGGTGAAAAAAGAAATATCCTCAGATGAAATCTGGAAAGAAGCTTTCTGAGAAACTGCTTAGTGTTCTGTTAATTCATCTCACAGAGTTACATCTGTATTTCGTCGATCTCTTTGCTAGCCTTATTTCTGTGGAATCTGAGAACAGATATTTCGGATCCCTTGGAAGACTATAGGGCCAAAGGAAATATCCTCCGAAAAAAAGAGAAAGAGGCTTTCTGAGAAACTTCTTTGTGTTCTGTGAAATCATCTGACCGAGTTACAGCTTTCCCCTCAAGAAGCTTTTCGCTAAGACAGATCTTGTGAAATTGGCGAAGTGATATTTGGAAGCCCATAGAGGGCTATGGTGAAAAAGGAAATATCCTCAGATGAAATCTGGAAAGAAGCTTTCTGAGAAACTGCTTAGTGTTCTGTTAATTCATCTCACAGAGTTACATGTGTATTTCGTGGATCACTTTGCTAGCCTTATTTCTGTGGAATCTGAGAACAGATATTTCGGATAGCTTGGAAGACTATAGGGCCAAAGGAAATATTCAACGATAACAAAGAGAAAGAAGCTTTCTGAGAAACTTCTTTGTGTTCTGTGAAATCATCTCACAGAGTTATAGCTTTCCCCTCAAGAAGCCTTTCGCCAAGACAGTTCTTGTGGAATTGGCAAAGTGATATTTGGAAGCCCATAGAAGGCTATGGTGAAAAAGGAAATATCCTCAGATGAAATCTGGAAAGAAGCTTTCTGAGAAACTGCTTAGTGTTCTGTTAATTCATCTCACAGAGTTACATCTGTATTTCGTCGATCTCTTTGCTAGCCTTATTTCTGTGGAATCTGAGAACAGATACTTCGGATCCCTTGGAAGACTATAGGGCCAAAGGAAATATCCTCCGATAACAAAGAGAAAGAAGCTTTCTGAGAAACTTCTTTGTGTTCTGTGAAATCATCTCACAGAGTTACAGCTTTCCCCTCAAGAACCCTTTCGCTGAGACAGTTCTTGTGGAATTGGCAAAGTGATATTTGGAAGCCCATAAAGGGCTACGGTGAAAAAGGATATATCCTCCGATGAAATCTGGAAAGAAGCTTTCTCAGAAACTGCTTAGTGTTCTGTTAATTCATCTCACAGAGTTACATCTGTATTTCGTGGATCTCTTTGCTAGCCTTATTTCTGTGGAATCTGAGAACAGATATTTCGGATCCCTTGGAAGACTATAGGGCCAAAGGAAATATCCTCCGATAACAAAGAGAAAGAAGCTTTCTGAGAAACTTCTTTGTGTTCTGTGAAATCATCTCACAGAGGTACAGCTTTCCCCTCAATAATCCTTTCGCCAAGACAGTTCTTGTGGAATTGGGAAAGTGATATTTGGAAGCCCATAGAGGGCTATGGTGAAAAAGGAAATATCCTCAGATGAAATCTGGAAAGAAGCTTTCTGAGAAACTGCTTAGTGTTCTGTTAATTCATCTCACAGAGTTACATCTGTATTTCGTGAATCTCTTTGCTAGCCTTATTTCTGTGCAATCTGAGAACAGATATTTCGGATCCCTTGGAAGACTATAGGGCCAAAGGAAATATCCTCCGATAACAAACAGAAAGAAGCTTTCTGAGAAACTTCTTTGTGTTCTTTGAAATCATCTCACAGAGTTACAGCTTTCCCCTCAAGAACCCTTTCGCTGAGACAGTTCTTGTGGAATTGGCAAAGTGATATATGGAAGCCGATAGTGGGCTATTGTGAAAAAGGAAATATCCTCAGATGAAATCTGGAAAGAAGCTTTCTGAGAAACTGCTTAGTGTTCTGTTAATTCATCTCACAGAGTTACATCTGTATTTCGTCGATCTCTTTGCTAGCCTTATTTCTGTGGAAGCTGAGAACACATATTTCGGATCCCTTGGAAGACTATAGGGCCAAAGGAAATATTCTCCGATAACAAAGAGAAAGAAGTTTTCTGAGAAACTTCTTTGTGTTCTGTGAAATCATCTCACAGAGTTACAGCTTTCCCCTCAAGAAGCCTTTCGCCAAGACAGTTCTTGTGGAATTGGCAGAGTGATATTTGGAAGCCCATAGAGGGCTATGGTGAAAAAGGAAATATCCTCAGATGAAATCTGGAAAGAAGCTTTCTGAGAAACTGCTTAGTGTTCTGTTAATTCATCTCACAGAGTTACATCTGTATTTCGTGGATCTCTTTGCTAGCCTTATTTCTGTGGAATCTGAGAACAGATATTTCGGATCCCTTGGAAGACTATAGGGCCAAAGGAAATATCCTCCGATAACAAAGAGAAAGAAGCTTTCTGAGAAACTTCTTTGTGTTCTGTGAAATCATCTGACAGAGTTACAGCTTTCCCCTCAAGAAGCCTTTCGCTAAGACAGTTCTTGTGGAATTGGCAAAGTGATATTTGGAAGCCCATAGAGGGCTATGGTGAAAAAGGAAATATCCTCAGATGAAATCTGGAAAGAAGCTTTCTGAGAAACTGCTGAGTGTTCTGTTAATTCATCTCACAGAGTTACATGTGTATTTCGTGAATCACTTTGCTAGCCTTATTTCTCTGGAATCTGAGAACAGATATTTCGGATCCCTTGGAAGTCTATAGGGCCAAAGGAAATATCCTCCGATAACAAAGAGAAAGAAGCTTTCTGAGAAACTTCTTTGTGTTCTTTGAAATCATCTCACAGAGTTACAGCTTTCCCCTCAAGAACCCTTTCGCTGAGACAGTTCTTGTGGAATTGGCAAAGTGATATATGGAAGCCCATAGTGGGCTATGGTGAAAAAGGAAATATCCTCATATGAAATCTGGAAAGAAGCTTTCTGAGAAACTGCTTAGTGTTCTGTTAATTCATCTCACAGAGTTACATCTGTATTTCGTCCATCTCTTTGCTAGCCTTATTTCTGTGGAATCTGAGAACAGATATTTCGGATCCCTTGGAAGACTCTAGGGCCAAAGGAAATATTCTCCGATAACAAAGAGAAAGAAGTTTTCTGAGAAACTTCTTTGTGTTCTGTGAAATCATCTCACAGAGTTACAGCTTTCCCCTCAAGAAGCCTTTCGCCAAGACAGTTCTTGTGGAATTGGCAAAGTGATATTTGGAAGCCCATAGTGGGCTATGGTGAAAAAGGAAATATCCTCAGATGAAATCTGGAAAGAAGCTTTCTGAGAAACTGCTTAGTGTTCTGTTAATTCATTTCACAGAGTTACATCTGTATTTCGTCGATCTCTTTGCTAGCCTTATTTCTGTGGAATCTGAGAACAGATACTTCGGATCCTTTGGAAGACTATAGGGCCAAAGGAAATATCCTCCGATAACAAAGAGAAAGAAGCTTTCTGAGAAACTTCTTTGTGTTCTTTGAAATCATCTCACAGAGTTACAGCTTTCCCCTCAAGAAGCCTTCAGCTAAGACAGTTCTTGTGGAATTGGCAAAGTGATATTTGGAAGCCCATAGAGGGCTATGGTAAAAAAGGAAATATCCTCCGATGAAATCCGGAAAGAAGCTTTCTGAGAAACTGTTAGTGTTCTGTTAATTCATCTCACAGAGTTACATCTGTATTTCGTCCATCTCTTTGCTAGCCTTATTTCTGTGGAATCTGAGAACAGATATTTCGGATCCCTTGGAAGACTATAGGGCCAAAGGAAATATCCGCCGACAACAAAGAGAAAGAAGCTTTCTGAGAAACTTCTTTGTTTTCTGTGAAATCATCTCACAGAGTTACAGCTTTCCCCTCAAGAAGGCTTTCGCCAAGACAGTTCTTGTGGAATTGGCAAAGTGATATTTGGAAGCCCATAGAGGGCTATGGTGAAAAAGGAAATATTCACAGATGAAATCTGGAAAGAAGCTTTCTGAGAAACTGCTTAGTGTTCTGTTAATTCATCTCACAGAGTTACATCTGTATTTCGTGGATCTCTTTGCTAGCCTTATTTCTGTGGAATCTGAGAACAGATATTTTGGATCCCTTGGAAGGCTATAGGGCCAAAGGAAATATCCTCCGATAACAAAGAGAAAGAAGCTTTCTGAGAAACTTCTTTGTGTTCTGTGAAATCATCTCACAGAATTACAGCTTTCCCCTCAAGAACCCTTTCGCCAAGACAGTTCTTGCGGAATTGGCAAAGTGATATTTGGAAGCCCATAGAGGGCTATGGTGAAAAAGGAAATATCCTCCGATGAAATCTGGAAAGAAGCTTTCTGAGAAACTGCTTAGTGTTCTGTTAATTCATCTCACAGAGTTACATCTGTATTTCGTCGATCTCTTTGCTAGCCTTATTTCTGTGGAATCTGAGAACAGATATTTTGGATCCCTTGGAAGACTATAGGGCCAAAGGAAATATCCGCCGATAACAAAGAGAAAGAAGCTTACTGAGAAACTTCTTTGTGTTCTGTGAAATCATCTCACAGAGTTACAGCTTTCCCCTCAAGAAGTCTTTCGCCAAGACAGTTCTTGTGGAATTGGCAAAGTGATATTTGGAAGCCCATAGAGGGGTATAGTGAAAAAGGAAATATCCTCAGATGAAATCTGGAAAGAAGCTTTCTGAGAAACTGCTTAGTGTTCTGTTAATTCATCTCACAGAGTTACATCTGTATTTCGTCGATTTCTTTGCTAGCCTTATTTCTGTGGAATCTGAGAACAGATATTTCGGATCCCTTGGAAGACTATAGGGCCAAAGGAAATATCCTCCGAAAACAAAGAGAAAGAAGCTTTCTGAGAAACTTCTTTTTGTTCTTGGAAATCATCTCACATAGTTACAGCTTTCCACCAAGAAGCCTTTCGCTAAGACAGTTCTTGTGGAATTGGCAAAGTGATATTTGGAAGCCCATAGAGGGCTATGGTGAAAAGGATATATACTCCGATGAAATCTGGAAAGAAGCTTTCTGAGAAACAGCTTAGTGTTCTGTTAATTCATCTCACAGAGTTACATCTGTATTTCGTGGATCTCTTTGCTACCCTTATTTCTGTGGAATCTGAGAACAGATATTTTGGATCCCTTGGAAGACTATAGGGCCAAAGGAAATATCCTCCGATAACAAAGAGAAAGAAGCTTTCTGAGAAACTTCTTTGTGTTCTGTGAAATCATCTCACAGAGGTACAGCTTTCCCCTCAAGAATCCTTTCGCCAAGACAGTTCTTGTGGAATTGGGAAAGTGATATTTGGAAGCCCATAGAGGGCTATGGTGAAAAAGGAAATATTCACAGATGAAATCTGGAAAGAAGCTTTCTGAGAAACTGCTTAGTGTTCTGTTAAATCATCTCACAGAGTTACATCTGTATTTCGTCGATCTCTTTGCTAGCCTTATTTCTGTGGAATCTGAGATCAGATATTTCGGATCCCTTGGAAGACTATAGAGCCAAAGGAAATATCCTCCGATAACAAAGAGAAAGAAGCTTTCTGAGAAACTTCTTTGTGTTCTTTGAAATCATCTCACAGAGTTACAGCTTTCCCGTCAAGAAACCTTTCGCTAAGACAGTTCTTGTGGAATTGGCAAAGTGATATTTGGAAGCCCATAGAGGGCTATGGTGAAAAAGGAAATATCATTCGATGAAATCTGGAAACAAGCTTTCTGAGAAACTGCTTAGTGTTCTGTTAATTCATCTCACAGAGTTAAATCTGTATTTCGTCTATCTCTTTGCTAGCCTTATTTCTGTGGAATCTGAGAACAGATATTTCGGATCCCTTGGAAGACTATAGGGCCAAAGGAAATATCCTCCGATAACAAAGAGAAAGAAACTTTCTGAGAAACTTTCTTTGTGTTCTTTGAAATCATCTCACAGAGTCACAGCTTTCCCCTCAAGAAGCCTTTCGTTAAGACAGTTCTTGTGGAAATGGCAAAGTGATATTTGGAAGCCCATAGATGGCTATGGTGAAAAAGGAAATATCCTCAGATGAAATCTGGAAAGAAGCTTTCTGAGAAACTGCTTAGTGTTCTGTTAATTCATCTCACAGAGTTACATCTGTATTTCGTCGATCTCTTTGCTAGCCTTATTTCTGTGGAATCTGAGAACAGATATTTCGGATCCCTTGGAAGACTATAGGGCCAAAGGAAATATCCTCCGATAACAAACAGAAAGAAGCTTTCTGAGAAACTTCTTTGTGTTCTTTGAAATCATCTCACAGAGTTACAGCTTTCCCCTCAAGAAGCCTTTCGCTAAGACACTTCTTGTGGAATTGGCAAAGTGATATTTGGAAGCCCATAGAGGGCTATGGTGAAAAAGGAAATATCCTCAGATGAAATCTGGAAAGAAGCTTTCTGAGAAACTGCTTAGTGTTCTGTTAATTCATCTCACAGAGTTACATCTGTATTTCGTGGATCTCTTTGCTAGCCTTATTTCTGTGGAATCTGAGAACAGATATTTCGGATCCCTTGGAAGACTATAGGGCCAAAGGAAATATCCTCCGATAACAAAGAGAAAGAAGCTTTCTGAGAAACTTCTTTGTGTTCTGTGAAATCATCTGACAGAGTTACAGCTTTCCCCTCAAGAAGCCTTTAGCTAAGACAGATCTTGTGAAATTGGCAAAGTGATATTTGGAAGCCCATAGAGGGCTATGGTGAAAAAGGAAATATCCTCAGATGAAATCTGGAAAGAAGCTTTCTGAGAAACTGCTTAGTGTTCTGTTAATTCATCTCACAGAGTTACATGTGTATTTCGTGGATCTCTTTGCTAGCCTTATTTCTGTGGAATCTGAGAACAGATATTTCGGATCCCAATGAAGACTATAGGGCCAAAGGAAATATTCTCCGATAACAAAGAGAAAGAAGCTTTCTGAGAAACTTCTTTGTGTTCTGTGAAATCATCTCACAGAGTTACAGCTTTCTCCTCAAGAAGCCTTTCGCCAAGACAGGTCTTGTGCAATTGGCAAAGTGATATTTGGAAGCCCATAGAGGGCTATGGTGATAAAGGAAATATCCTCAGATGAAATCTGGAAAGAAGCTTTCTGAGAAACTGCTTAGTGTTCTGTTAATTCATCTCACAGAGTTACATCTGTATTTCGTGGATCACTTTGCAAGCCTTATTTCTGTGGAATCTGAGAAGAGATATTTCGGATCCCTTGGAAGACTATAGGGCCAAAGGAAATATTCTCCCATAACAAAGAGAAAGAAGCTTTCTGAGAAACTTCTTTGTGTTCTGTGAAATCATCTCACAGAGTTACAGCTTTCCCCTCAAGAAGCCTTTCGCCAAGACAGTTCTTGTGGAATTGGCAAAGTGATATTTGGAAGCCCATAGAGGGCTAGGGTGAAAAAGGAAATATTCACAGATGAAATCTGGAAAGAAGCTTTCTGAGAAACTGCTTAGTGTTCTGTTAATTCATCTCACAGAGTTACATCTGTATTTCGTCGATCTCTTTGCTAGCCTTATTTCTGTGGAATCTGAGAACAGATATTTCGGATCCCATGGAAGACTATAGGGCCAAAGGAAATATCCTCCGATAACAAAGAGAAAGAAGCTTTCTGAGAAACTTCTTTGTGTTCTGTGAAATCACCTCACAGAATTACAGCTTTCCCCTCAAGAACCCTTTCGCCAAGACAGTTCTTGTGGAATTGGCAAAGTGATATTTGGAAGCCCATAGAGGGCTATGGTGAAAAAGGAAATATCCTCAGATGAAATCTGGAAAGAAGCTTTCTCAGAAACTGCTTAGTGTTCTGTTAATTCATCTCACAGAGTTACATGTGTATTTCGTGGATCTCTTTGCTAGCCTTATTTCTGTGGAATCTGAGAACAGATATTTCGGATCCCTTGGAAGACTATAGGGCCAAAGGAAATATCCGCCGATAACAAAGAGAAAGAAGCTTTCTGAGAAACTTCTTTGTTTTCTGTGAAATCATCTCACAGAGTTACAGCTTTCCCCTCAAGAAGGCTTTCGCCAAGACAGTTCTTGTGGAATTGGCAAAGTGATATTTGGAAGCCCATAGAGGGCTATGGTGAAAAAGGAAATATTCACAGATGAAATCTGGAAAGAAGCTTTCTGAGAAACTGCTTAGTGTTCTGTTAATTCATCTCACAGAGTTACATCTGTATTTCGTCGATCTCTTTGCTAGCCTTATTTCTGTGGAATCTGAGAACAGATATTTTGGATCCATTGGAAGACTATAGGGCCAAAGGAAATATCCTCCGATAACAAAGAGAAAGAAGCTTTCTGAAAAACTTCTTTGTGTTCTGTGAAATCATCTCACAGAATTACAGCTTTCCCCTCAAGAACCCTTTAGCCAAGACAGTTCTTGCGGAATTGGCAAAGTGATATTTGGAAGCCCATAGAGGGCTATGGTGAAAAAGGAAATATCCTCCGATGAAATCTGGAAAGAAGCTTTCTGAGAAACTGCTTAGTGTTCTGTTAATTCTTCTCACAGAGTTACATCTGTATTTCGTCGATCTCTTTGCTAGCCTTATTTCTGTGGAATCTGAGAACAGATATTTAGGATCCCTTGGAAGACTATACGGCCAAAGGAAATATCCGCCGATAACAAAGAGAAAGAAGCTTTCTGAGAAACTTCTTTGTGTTCTGTGAAATCATCTCACAGAGTTATAGCTTTCCCCTCAAGAAGTCTTTCGCCAAGACGGTTCTTGTGGAATTGGCAAAGTGATATTTGGAAGCCCATAGAGGGGTATTGTGAAAAGGAAATATCCTCAGATGAAATCTGGAAAGAAGCTTTCTGAGAAACTGCTTAGTGTTCTGTTAATTCATCTCACAGAGTTACATCTGTATTTCGTCGATTTCTTTGCTAGCCTTATTTCTGTGGAATCTGAGAACAGATATTTCGGATCCCTTGGAAGACTATAGGGCCAAGGAAATATCCTCCGAAAACAAAGAGAAAGAAGCTTTCTGAGAAACTTCTTTTGTTCTTGGAAATCATCTCACATAGTTACAGCTTTCCACACAAGAAGCCTTTCGCTAAGACAGTTCTTGTGGAATTGGCAAAGTGATATTTGGAAGCCCATAGAGGGCTATGGTGAAAAGGATATATACTCCGATGAAATCTGGAAAGAAGCTTTCTGAGAAACTGCTTAGTGTTCTGTTAATTCATCTCACAGAGTTACATCTGTATTTCGTGGATCTCTTTGCTAGCCTTATTTCTGTGGAATCTGAGAACAGATATTTCGGATCCCTTGGAAGACTATAGGGCCAAAGGAAATATCCTCCGATAACAAAGAGAAAGAAGCTTTCTGAGAAACTTCTTTGTGTTCTGTGAAATCATCTCACAGAGGTACAGCTTTCCCCTCAAGAATCCTTTCGCCAAGACAGTTCTTGTGGAATTGGGAAAGTGATATTTGGAAGCCCATAGAGGGCTATGGTGAAAAAGGAAATATTCACAGATGAAATCTGGAAAGAAGCTTTCTGAGAAACTGCTTAGGGTTCTGTTAATTCATCTCACAGAGTTACATCTGTATTTCGTGGATCTCTTTGCTAGCCTTATTTCTGTGGAGTCTGAGAACAGATATTTTGGATCCCTTGGAAGACTCTAGGGCCAAAGGAAATATCCTCCGATAACAAAGAGAAAGAAGCTTTCTGAGAAACTTCATTGTGTTCTGTGAAATCAACACACAGAGTTACAGCTTTCCCCTCAAGAATCCTTTCGCCAAGACAGTTCTTGTGGAATTGGCAAAGTGATGTTTGGAATCCCATAGAGGGCTATGGTGAAAAAGGAAATATCATTCGATGAAATCTAGAAAGAAGCTTTCTGAGAAACTGCTTATTGTTCTGTTAATTCATCTCACAGAGTTACATCTGTATTTCGTCGATCTCTTTGCTAGCCTTATTTCTGTGGAATCTGAGATCAGATATTTCGGATCCCTTGGAAGACTATAGGGCCAAAGGAAATATCCTCCGATAACAAAGAGAAAGAAGCTTTCTGAGAAACTTCTTTGTGTTCTTTGAAATCATCTCACGGAGTTACAGCTTTCCCGTCAAGAAGCCTATCATTAAGACAGTTCTTGTGGAATTGGCAAAGTGATATTTGGAAGCCCATAGAGGGCTATGGTGAAAAAGGAAATATCCTTCGATGAAATCTGGAAACAAGCTTTCTGAGAAACTGCTTAGTGTTCTGTTAATTCATCTCACAGAGTTAAATCTGTATTTCGTCTATCTCTTTGCTAGCCTTATTTCTGTGGAATCTGAGAACACATATTTCGGATCCCTTGGAAGACCTAGGGCCAAAGGAAATATCCTCCGATAACAAAGAGAAAGAAACTTTCTGAGAAACTTTCTTTGTGTTCTTGGAAATCATCTCACAGAGTCACAGCTTTCCCCTCAAGAAGCCTTTCGTTAAGACAGTTCTTGTGGAAATGGCAAACTGATATTTGGAAACCCATAGAGGGCTATGGTGAAAAAGGAAATATCCTCAGATGAAATCTGGAAAGAAGCTTTCTGAGAAACTGCTTAGTGTTCTGTTAATTCATCTCACAGAGTTACATCTGTATTTCGTCGATCTCTTTGCTAGCCTTATTTCTGTGGAATCTGAGAACAGATATTTCGGATCCCTTGGAAGACTACAGGGCCAAAGGAAATATCCTCCGATAACAAACAAAAAGAAGCTTTCTGAGAAACTTCTTTGTGTTCTTTGAAATCATCTCACAGAGTTACAGCTTTCCACACAAGAAGCCTTTCGCTAAGACACTTCTTGTGGAATTGGCAAAGTGATATTTGGAAGCCCATAGAGGGCTATGGTGAAAAAGGAAATATCCTCAAATGAAATCTGGAAAGAAGCTTTCTGAGAAACTGCTTAGTGTTCTGTTAATTCATCTCACAGAGTTACATCTGTATTTCGTCGATCTCTTTGCTAGCCTTATTTCTGTGGAATCTGAGAACAGATATTTCGGATCCCTTGGAAGACTATAGGGCCAAAGGAAATATCCTCCGATAACAAAGAGAAAGAAGCTTTCTGAGAAACTTCTTTGTGTTCTGTGAAATCATCTGACAGAGTTACAGCTTTCCCCTCAAGAAGCCTTTCGCTAAGACAGATCTTGTGAAATTGGCAAAGTGATATTTGGAAGCCCATAGAGGGCTATGGTGAAAAAGGAAATATCCTCAGATGAAATCTGGAAAGAAGCTTTCTGAGAAACTGCTTAGTGTTCTGTTAATTCATCTCACAGAGTTACATCTGTATTTCGTGGATCTCTTTGCTAGCCTTATTTCTGTGGAATCTGAGAACAGATATTTCGGATCCCTTGGAAGACTATAGGGCCAAAGGAAATATTCTCCGATAACAAAGAGAAAGAAGCTTTCTGAGAAACTTCTTTGTGTTCTGTGAAATCATCTCACAGAGTTACAGCTTTCCCCTCAAGAAGCCTTTCGCCAAGACAGTTCTTGTTGAATTGGCAAAGTGATATTTGGAAGCCCATAGAGGGCTATGGTGAAAAAGGAAATATCCTCAGATGAAATCTGGAAAGAAGCATTCTGAGAAACTGCTTAGTGTTCTGTTAATTCATCTCACAGAGTTACATCTGTATTTCGTCGATCTCTTTGCTAGCCTTATTTCTCTGGAATCTGAGAACAGATACTTCGGATCCCTTGGAAGACTATAGGGCCAAAGGAAATATCCTCCGATAACAAAGAGAAAGAAGCTTTCTGAGAAACTACTTTGTGTTCTGTGAAATCATCTGACAGAGTTACAACTTTCCCCTCAAGAAGCCTTTCGCTAAGACAGTTCTTGTGGAATTGGCAAAGTGATATTTGGAAGCCCATAGAGGGCTATTGTGAAAAAGGAAATATCCTCAGATGAAATCTGGAAAGAAGCTTACTGAGAAACTGCTTAGTGTTCTGTTAATTCATCTCACAGAGTTACATCTGTATTTCGTCGATCTCTTTGCTAGCCTTATTTCTGTGGAATCTGAGAACAGATATTTCGGATCCCTTGGAAGACTATAGGGCCAAAGGAAATATCCTCCGATAACAAACAGAAAGAAGCTTTCTGAGAAACTTCTTTGTGTTCTTTGAAATCATCTCACAGAGTTACAGCTTTCCCCTCAAGAAGCCTTTCGCTAAGACACTTCTTGTGGAATTGGCAAAGTGATATTTGGAAGCCCATAGAGGGCTATGGTGAAAAAGGAAATATCCTCAGATGAAATCTGGAAAGAAGCTTTCTGAGAAACTGCTTAGTGTTCTGTTAATTCATCTCACAGAGTTACATCTGTATTTCGTGGATCTCTTTGCTAGCCTTATTTCTGTGGAATCTGAGAACAGATATTTCGGATCCCTTGGAAGACTATAGGGCCAAAGGAAATATCCTCCGATAACAAAGAGAAAGAAGCTTTCTGAGAAACTTCTTTGTGTTCTGTGAAATCATCTGACAGAGTTACAGCTTTCCCCTCAAGAAGCCTTTAGCTAAGACAGATCTTGTGAAATTGGCAAAGTGATATTTGGAAGCCCATAGAGGGCTATGGTGAAAAAGGAAATATCCTCAGATGAAATCTGGAAAGAAGCTTTCTGAGAAACTGCTTAGTGTTCTGTTAATTCATCTCACAGAGTTACATGTGTATTTCGTGGATCTCTTTGCTAGCCTTATTTCTGTGGAATCTGAGAACAGATATTTCGGATCCCAATGAAGACTATAGGGCCAAAGGAAATATTCTCCGATAACAAAGAGAAAGAAGCTTTCTGAGAAACTTCTTTGTGTTCTGTGAAATCATCTCACAGAGTTACAGCTTTCTCCTCAAGAAGCCTTTCGCCAAGACAGGTCTTGTGCAATTGGCAAAGTGATATTTGGAAGCCCATAGAGGGCTATGGTGATAAAGGAAATATCCTCAGATGAAATCTGGAAAGAAGCTTTCTGAGAAACTGCTTAGTGTTCTGTTAATTCATCTCACAGAGTTACATCTGTATTTCGTGGATCACTTTGCAAGCCTTATTTCTGTGGAATCTGAGAAGAGATATTTCGGATCCCTTGGAAGACTATAGGGCCAAAGGAAATATTCTCCCATAACAAAGAGAAAGAAGCTTTCTGAGAAACTTCTTTGTGTTCTGTGAAATCATCTCACAGAGTTACAGCTTTCCCCTCAAGAAGCCTTTCGCCAAGACAGTTCTTGTGGAATTGGCAAAGTGATATTTGGAAGCCCATAGAGGGCTAGGGTGAAAAAGGAAATATTCACAGATGAAATCTGGAAAGAAGCTTTCTGAGAAACTGCTTAGTGTTCTGTTAATTCATCTCACAGAGTTACATCTGTATTTCGTCGATCTCTTTGCTAGCCTTATTTCTGTGGAATCTGAGAACAGATATTTCGGATCCCATGGAAGACTATAGGGCCAAAGGAAATATCCTCCGATAACAAAGAGAAAGAAGCTTTCTGAGAAACTTCTTTGTGTTCTGTGAAATCACCTCACAGAATTACAGCTTTCCCCTCAAGAACCCTTTCGCCAAGACAGTTCTTGTGGAATTGGCAAAGTGATATTTGGAAGCCCATAGAGGGCTATGGTGAAAAAGGAAATATCCTCAGATGAAATCTGGAAAGAAGCTTTCTCAGAAACTGCTTAGTGTTCTGTTAATTCATCTCACAGAGTTACATGTGTATTTCGTGGATCTCTTTGCTAGCCTTATTTCTGTGGAATCTGAGAACAGATATTTCGGATCCCTTGGAAGACTATAGGGCCAAAGGAAATATCCGCCGATAACAAAGAGAAAGAAGCTTTCTGAGAAACTTCTTTGTTTTCTGTGAAATCATCTCACAGAGTTACAGCTTTCCCCTCAAGAAGGCTTTCGCCAAGACAGTTCTTGTGGAATTGGCAAAGTGATATTTGGAAGCCCATAGAGGGCTATGGTGAAAAAGGAAATATTCACAGATGAAATCTGGAAAGAAGCTTTCTGAGAAACTGCTTAGTGTTCTGTTAATTCATCTCACAGAGTTACATCTGTATTTCGTGGATCTCTTTGCTAGCCTTATTTCTGTGGAATCTGAGAACAGATATTTTGGATCCCTTGGAAGACTATAGGGCCAAAGGAAATATCCTCCGATAACAAAGAGAAAGAAGCTTTCTGAGAAACTTCTTTGTGTTCTGTGAAATCATCTCACAGAATTACAGCTTTCCCCTCAAGAACCCTTTCGCCAAGACAGTTCTTGCGGAATTGGCAAAGTGATATTTGGAAGCCCATAGAGGGCTATGGTGAAAAAGGAAATATCCTCCGATGAAATCTGGAAAGAAGCTTTCTGAGAAACTGCTTAGTGTTCTGTTAATTCTTCTCACAGAGTTACATCTGTATTTCGTCGATCTCTTTGCTAGCCTTATTTCTGTGGAATCTGAGAACAGATATTTAGGATCCCTTGGAAGACTATAGGGCCAAAGGAAATATCCGCCGATAACAAAGAGAAAGAAGCTTTCTGAGAAACTTCTTTGTGTTCTGTGAAATCATCTCACAGAGTTATAGCTTTCCCCTCAAGAAGTCTTTCGCCAAGACGGTTCTTGTGGAATTGGCAAAGTGATATTTGGAAGCCCATAGAGGGGTATTGTGAAAAGGAAATATCCTCAGATGAAATCTGGAAAGAAGCTTTCTGAGAAACTGCTTAGTGTTCTGTTAATTCATCTCACAGAGTTACATCTGTATTTCGTCGATTTCTTTGCTAGCCTTATTTCTGTGGAATCTGAGAACAGATATTTCGGATCCCTTGGAAGACTATAGGGCCAAGGAAATATCCTCCGAAAACAAAGAGAAAGAAGCTTTCTGAGAAACTTCTTTGTGTTCTTGGAAATCATCTCACATAGTTACAGCTTTCCACACAAGAAGCCTTTCGCTAAGACAGTTCTTGTGGAATTGGCAAAGTGATATTTGGAAGCCCATAGAGGGCTATGGTGAAAAGGATATATACTCCGATGAAATCTGGAAAGAAGCTTTCTGAGAAACTGCTTAGTGTTCTGTTAATTCATCTCACAGAGTTACATCTGTATTTCGTGGATCTCTTTGCTAGCCTTATTTCTGTGGAATCTGAGAACAGATATTTCGGATCCCTTGGAAGACTATAGGGCCAAAGGAAATATCCTCCGATAACAAAGAGAAAGAAGCTTTCTGAGAAACTTCTTTGTGTTCTGTGAAATCATCTCACAGAGGTACAGCTTTCCCCTCAAGAATCCTTTCGCCAAGACAGTTCTTGTGGAATTGGGAAAGTGATATTTGGAAGCCCATAGAGGGCTATGGTGAAAAAGGAAATATTCACAGATGAAATCTGGAAAGAAGCTTTCTGAGAAACTGCTTAGTGTTCTGTTAATTCATCTCACAGAGTTACATCTGTATTTCGTGGATCTCTTTGCTAGCCTTATTTCTGTGGAGTCTGAGAACAGATATTTTGGATCCCTTGGAAGACTCTAGGGCCAAAGGAAATATCCTCCGATAACAAAGAGAAAGAAGCTTTCTGAGAAACTTCATTGTGTTCTGTGAAATCAACACACAGAGTTACAGCTTTCCCCTCAAGAATCCCTTCGCCAAGACAGTTCTTGTGGAATTGGCAAAGTGATGTTTGGAATCCCATAGAGGGCTATGGTGAAAAAGGAAATATCATTCGATGAAATCTAGAAAGAAGCTTTCTGAGAAACTGCTTATTGTTCTGTTAATTCATCTCACAGAGTTACATCTGTATTTCGTCGATCTCTTTGCTAGCCTTATTTCTGTGGAATCTGAGATCAGATATTTCGGATCCCTTGGAAGACTATAGGGCCAAAGGAAATATCCTCCGATAACAAAGAGAAAGAAGCTTTCTGAGAAACTTCTTTGTGTTCTTTGAAATCATCTCACGGAGTTACAGCTTTCCCGTCAAGAAGCCTATCATTAAGACAGTTCTTGTGGAATTGGCAAAGTGATATTTGGAAGCCCATAGAGGGCTATGGTGAAAAAGGAAATATCCTTCGATGAAATCTGGAAACAAGCTTTCTGAGAAACTGCTTAGTGTTCTGTTAATTCATCTCACAGAGTTAAATCTGTATTTCGTCTATCTCTTTGCTAGCCTTATTTCTGTGGAATCTGAGAACACATATTTCGGATCCCTTGGAAGACCTAGGGCCAAAGGAAATATCCTCCGATAACAAAGAGAAAGAAACTTTCTGAGAAACTTTCTTTGTGTTCTTGGAAATCATCTCACAGAGTCACAGCTTTCCCCTCAAGAAGCCTTTCGTTAAGACAGTTCTTGTGGAAATGGCAAACTGATATTTGGAAACCCATAGAGGGCTATGGTGAAAAAGGAAATATCCTCAGATGAAATCTGGAAAGAAGCTTTCTGAGAAACTGCTTAGTGTTCTGTTAATTCATCTCACAGAGTTACATCTGTATTTCGTCGATCTCTTTGCTAGCCTTATTTCTGTGGAATCTGAGAACAGATATTTCGGATCCCTTGGAAGACTACAGGGCCAAAGGAAATATCCTCCGATAACAAACAGAAAGAAGCTTTCTGAGAAACTTCTTTGTGTTCTTTGAAATCATCTCACAGAGTTACAGCTTTCCACACAAGAAGCCTTTCGCTAAGACACTTCTTGTGGAATTGGCAAAGTGATATTTGGAAGCCCATAGAGGGCTATGGTGAAAAAGGAAATATCCTCAAATGAAATCTGGAAAGAAGCTTTCTGAGAAACTGCTTAGTGTTCTGTTAATTCATCTCACAGAGTTACATCTGTATTTCGTCGATCTCTTTGCTAGCCTTATTTCTGTGGAATCTGAGAACAGATATTTCGGATCCCTTGGAAGACTATAGGGCCAAAGGAAATATCCTCCGATAACAAAGAGAAAGAAGCTTTCTGAGAAACTTCTTTGTGTTCTGTGAAATCATCTGACAGAGTTACAGCTTTCCCCTCAAGAAGCCTTTCGCTAAGACAGATCTTGTGAAATTGGCAAAGTGATATTTGGAAGCCCATAGAGGGCTATGGTGAAAAAGGAAATATCCTCAGATGAAATCTGGAAAGAAGCTTTCTGAGAAACTGCTTAGTGTTCTGTTAATTCATCTCACAGAGTTACATCTGTATTTCGTGGATCTCTTTGCTAGCCTTATTTCTGTGGAATCTGAGAACAGATATTTCGGATCCCTTGGAAGACTATAGGGCCAAAGGAAATATTCTCCGATAACAAAGAGAAAGAAGCTTTCTGAGAAACTTCTTTGTGTTCTGTGAAATCATCTCACAGAGTTACAGCTTTCCCCTCAAGAAGCCTTTCGCCAAGACAGTTCTTGTTGAATTGGCAAAGTGATATTTGGAAGCCCATAGAGGGCTATGGTGAAAAAGGAAATATCCTCAGATGAAATCTGGAAAGAAGCATTCTGAGAAACTGCTTAGTGTTCTGTTAATTCATCTCACAGAGTTACATCTGTATTTCGTCGATCTCTTTGCTAGCCTTATTTCTCTGGAATCTGAGAACAGATACTTCGGATCCCTTGGAAGACTATAGGGCCAAAGGAAATATCCTCCGATAACAAAGAGAAAGAAGCTTTCTGAGAAACTACTTTGTGTTCTGTGAAATCATCTGACAGAGTTACAACTTTCCCCTCAAGAAGCCTTTCGCTAAGACAGTTCTTGTGGAATTGGCAAAGTGATATTTGGAAGCCCATAGAGGGCTATTGTGAAAAAGGAAATATCCTCAGATGAAATCTGGAAAGAAGCTTTCTGAGAAACTGCTTAGTGTTCTGTTAATTCATCTCACAGAGTTACATGTGTATTTCGTGAATCTCTTTGCTAGCCTTATTTCTGTGGAATCTGAGAACAGATATTTCGGATCCCTTGGAAGACTATAGGGCCAAAGGAAATATCCTCCGATAACAAAGAGAAAGAAGCTTTCTGAGAAACTTCTTTGTGTTCTTTGAAATCATCTCACAGAGTTACAGCTTTCCCCTCAAGAACCCTTTCGCTGAGACAGTTCTTGTGGAATTGGCAAAGTGATATATCGAAGCCCATAGTGGGCTATGGTGAAAAAGGAAATATCCTCAGATGAAATCTGGAAAGAAGCTTTCTGAGAAACTGCTTAGTGTTCTGTTAATTCATCTCACAGAGTTACATCTGTATTTCGTAGATCTCTTTCCTAGCCTTATTTCTGTGGAATCTGAGAACAGATATTTCGGATCCCTTGGAAGACTATAGGGCCAAAGGAAATATCCTCCGAAAACAAAGAGAAAGAAGCTTTCTGAGAAACTTCTTTGTGTTCTTGGAAATCATCTCACATAGTTACAGCTTTCCACACAAGAAGCTTTTCGCTAAGACAGTTCTTGTGGAATTGGCAAAGTGATATTTGGAAGCCCATAGAGGGCTATGGTGAAAAGGATATATACTCCGATGAAATCTGGAAAGAAGCTTTCTGAGAAACTGCTTAGTGTTCTGTTAATTCATCTCACAGAGTTACATCTGTATTTCGTGGATCTCTTTGCTAGCCTTATTTCTGTGGAATCTGAGAACAGATATTTCGGATCCCTTGGAAGACTATAGGGCCAAAGGAAATATCCTCCGATAACAAAGAGAAAGAATCTTTCTGAGAAACTTCTTTGTGTTCTGTGAAATCATCTCACAGAGGTACAGCTTTCCCCTCAAGAATCCTTTCGCCAAGACAGTTCTTGTGGAATTGGCAAAGTGATATTTGGAAGCCCATAGAGGGCTATGGTGAAAAAGGAAATATTCACAGATGAAATCTGGAAAGAAGCTTTCTGAGAAACTGCTTAGTGTTCTGTTAATTCATCTCACAGAGTTACATCTGTATTTCGTCGATTTCTTTGCTAGCCTTATTTCTGTGGAATCTGAGATCAGATATTTCGGATCCCTTGGAAGACTATAGAGCCAAGGGAAATATCCTCCGATAACAAAGAGAAAGAAGCTTTCTGAGAAACTTCTTTGTGTTCTTTGAAATCATGTCACAGAGTTACAGCTTTCCCGTCAAGAAGCCTTTCGCTAAGACAGTTCTTGTGAAATTGGCAAAGTGATATTTGGAAGCCCATAGAGGGCTATGGTGAAAAAGGAAATATCCTTCGATGAAATCTGGAAAAAAGTTTTCTGAGAAACTGCTTAGTGTTCTGTTAATTCATCTCACAGAGTTAAATCTGTATTTCGTCTATCTCTTTGCTAGCCTTATTTCTGTGGAATCTGAGAACAGATATTTCGGATCCCTTGGAAGACTATAGGGCCAAAGGAAATATCCTCCGATAACAAAGAGAAAGAAACTTTCTGAGAAACTTTCTTTGTGTTCTTGGAAATCATCTCACAGAGTCACAGCTTTCCCCTCAAGAAGCCTTTCGTTAAGACAGTTCTTGTGGAAATGGCAAAGTGATATTTGGAAGCCCATAGAGGGCTATGGTGAAAAAGGAAATATCCTCAGATGAAATCTGGAAAGAAGCTTTCTGAGAAACTGCTTAGTGTTCTGTTAATTCATCTCACAGAGTTACATCTGTATTTCGTCGATCTCTTTGCTAGCCTTATTTCTGTGGAATCTGAGAACAGATATTTCGGATCCCTTGGTAGACTATAGGGCCAAAGGAAATATCCTCCGAAAACAAAGAGAAAGAAGCTTTCTGAGAAACTTCTTCGTGTTCTTGGAAATCATCTCACATAGTTACAGCTTTCCCCTCAAGAAGCCTTTCGCCCAGACAGTTCTTGTGGAATTGGCAAAGTGATATTTGGAAGCCCATAGAGGGCTATGGTGAAAAGGATATATACTCCGATGAAATCTGGAAAGAAGCTTTCTGAGAAACTGCTTAGTGTTCTGTTAATTCATCTCACAGAGTTACATCTGTATTTCGTGGATCTCTTTGCTAGCCTTATTTCTGTGGAATCTGAGAACAGATATTTCGGATCCCTTGGAAGACTATAGGGCCAAAGGAAATATCCTCCTATAACAAAGAGAAAGAAGCTTTCTGAGAAACTTCTTTGTGTTCTGTGAAATCATCTCACAGAGGTACAGCTTTCCTCTCATGAATCCTTTCGCCAAGACAGTTCTTGTGGAATTGGGAAAGTGATATTTGGAAGCCCATAGAGGGCTATGGTGAAAAAGGAAATATTCACAGATGAAATCTGGAAAGAAGCTTTCTGAGAAACTGCTTAGTGTTCTGTTAATTCATCTCACAGAGTTACATCTGTATTTCGTCGATCTCTTTGCTAGCCTTATTTCTGTGGAATCAGAGATCAGATATTTCGGATCCCTTGGAAGACTATAGGGCCAAAGGAAATATCCTCCGATAACAAAGAGAAAGAAGCTTTCTGAGAAACTTCTTTGTGTTCTTTGAAATCATCTCACAGAGTTACAGCTTTCCCGTCAAGAAGCCTTTCGCTAAGACAGTTCTTGTGGAATTGGCAAAGTGATATTTGGAAACCCATAGAGGGCTATGGTGAAAAAGGAAATATTCTTCGATGAAATCTGGAAACAAGCTTTCTGAGAAACTGCTTAGTGTTCTGTTAATTCATCTCACAGAGTTAAATCTGTATTTCGTCTATCTCTTTGCTAGCCTTATTTCTGTGGAATCTGAGAACAGATATTTCGGATCCCTTGGAAGACTATAGGGCCAAAGGAAATATCCTCCGATAACAAAGAGAAAGAAACTTTCTGAGAAACTTTCTTTGTGTTCTTTGAAATCATCTCACAGAGTCACAGCTTTCCCCTCCAGAAGCCTTTCGTTAAGACAGTTCTTGTGGAAATGGCAAAGTGATATTTGGAAGCCCATAGAGGGCTATGGTGAAAAAGGAAATATCCTCAGATGAAATCTGGAAAGAAGCTTTCTGAGAAACTGCTTAGTGTTCTGTTAATTCATCTCACAGAGTTACATCTGTATTTCGTCGATCTCTTTGCTAGCCTTATTTCTGTGGAATCTGAGAACAGATATTTCGGATCCCTTGGAAGACTATAGGGCCAAAGGAAATATCCTCTGATAACAAACAGAAAGAAGCTTTCTGAGAAACTTCTTTGTGTTCTTTGAAATCATCTCACAGAGTTACAGCTTTCCCCTCAAGAAGCCTTTCGCTAAGACACTTCTTGTGGAATTGGCAAAGTGATATTTGGAAGCCCATAGAGGGCTATGGTGAAAAAGGAAATATCCTCAGATGAAATCTTTAAAGAAGCTTTCTGAGAAACTGCTTAGTGTTCTGTTAATTCATCTCACAGAGTTACATCTGTATTTCGTCGATCTCTTTGCTAGCCTTATTTCTGTGGAATCTGAGAACAGATATTTCGGATCCTTTGGAAGACTATAGGGCCAAAGGAAATATCCTCCGATAACAAAGAGAAAGAAGCTTTCTGAGAAACTTCTTTGTGTTCTTTGAAATCATGTCACAGAGTTACAGCTTTCCCCTCAAGAAGCATTTCGCTAAGACAGTTCTTGTGGAATTGGCAAAGTGATATTTGGAAGCCCATAGAGGGCTATGGTGAAAAAGGAAATATCCTCAGATGAAATCTGGAAAGAAGCTTTCTGAGAAACTGCTTAGTGTTCTGTTAATTCATCTCACAGAGTTACATCTGTATTTCGTGGATCTCTTTGCTAGCCTTATTTCTGTGGAATCTGAGAACAGATATTTCGGATCCCTTGGAAGACTATAGGGCCAAAGGAAATATCCTCCGATAACAAAGAGAAAGAAGCTTTCTGAGAAACTTCTTTGTGTTCTGTGAAATCATCTCACAGAGTTACAGCTTTCCCCTCAAGAAGCCTTTTGCTAAGACAGTTCTTGTGGAATTGGCAAAGTGATATTTGGAAGCCCATAGAGGGCTATGGTGAAAAAGGAAATATCCTCCGATGAAATCTGGAAAGAAGCTTTCTGAGAAACTGCTTAGTGTTCTGTTAATTCATCTCACAGAGTTACATCTGTATTTCGTGGATCTCTTTGCTAGCCTTATTTCTGTGGAATCTGAGAACAGATATTTCGGATCCCTTGGAGGACTATAGGGCCAAAGGAAATATCCTCCGATAACAAAGAGAAAGAAGCTTTCTGAGAAACTGCTTTGTGTTCTGTGAAATTATCTCACAGAGGTACAGCTTTCCCCTCAATAATCCTTTCGCCAAGACAGTTCTTGTGGAATTGGGAAAGTGATATTTGGACGCCCATAGAGGGCTATGGTGAAAAAGGAAATATTCACAGGTGAAATCTGGAAAGAAGCTTTATGAGAAACTGCTTAGTGTTCTGTTAATTCATCTCACAGAGTTACATGTGTATTTCGTGAATCTCTTTGCTAGCCTTATTTCTGTGGAATCTGAGAACAGATATTTCGGATCCCTTGGAAGACTATAGGGCCAAAGGAAATATCCTCCGATAACAAAGAGAAAGAAGCTTTCTGAGAAACTTCTTTGTGTTCTTTGAAATCATCTCACAGAGTTACAGCTTTCCCCTCAAGAACCCTTTCGCTGAGACAGTTCTTGTGGAATTGGCAAAGTGATATATGGAAGCCCTTAGTGGGCTATGGTGAAAAAGGAAATATCCTCAGATGAAATCTGGAAAGAAGCTTTCTGAGAAACTGTTAAGTGTTCTGTTAATTCATCTCACAGAGTTACATCTGTATTTCGTCGATCTCTTTGCTAGCCTTATTTCTGTGGAATCTGAGAACACATATTTCGGATCCCTTGGAAGACTATAGGGCCAAAGGAAATATCCTCCGATAACAAAGAGAAAGAAGCTTTCTGAGAAACTTCTTTGTGTTCTGTGAAATCATCTCACAGAGTTACAGCTTTCCCCTCAAGAAGCCTTTCGCCCAGACAGTTCTTGTGGAATTGGCAAAGTGATATTTGGAAGCCCATAGAGGGCTATGGTGAAAAAGGAAATATCCTCAGATGAAATCTGGAAAGAAGCTTTCTGAGAAACTGCTTAGTGTTCTGTTAATTCATCTCACAGAGTTACATCTGTATTTCGTCGATCTCTTTGCTAGCCTTATTTCTGTGGAATCTGAGAACAGATACTTCGGATCCCTTGGAAGACTATAGGGCCAAACGAAATATCCTCCGATAACAAAGAGAAAGAAGCTTTCTGAGAAACTTCTTTGTGTTCTGTGAAATCATCTCACAGAGTTACAGCTTTCCCCTCAAGAAGCCATTCGCTAAGACAGTTCTTGTGGAATTGGCAAAGTGATATTTGGAAGCCCATAGAGGGCTATGGTGAAAAAGGAAATATCCTCAGATGAAATCTGGAAAGAAGCTTTCTGAGAAACTGCTTAGTGTTCTGTTAATTCATCTCACAGAGTTACATGTGTATTTCGTGAATCTCTTTGCTAGCCTTATTTCTCTGGAATCTGAGAACAGATATTTCGGATCCCTTGGAAGTCTATAGGGCCAAAGGAAATATCCTCCGATAACAAAGAGAAAGAAGCTTTGAGAAACTTCTTTGTGTTCTTTGAAATCATCTCACAGAGTTACAACTTTCCCCTCAAGAACCCTTTCGCTGAGACAGTTCTTGTGGAATTCGCAAAGTGATATATGGAAGCCCATAGTGGGCTATGGTGAAAAAGGAAATATCCTCATATGAAATCTGGAAAGAAGCTTTCTGAGAAACTGCTTAGTGTTCTGTTAATTCATCTCACAGAGTTACATCTGTATTTCGTCGATCTCTTTGCTAGCCTTATTTCTGTGGAATCTGAGAACAGATATTTCGGATCCCTTGGAAGACTCTAGGGCCAAAGGAAATATTCTCCGATAACAAAGAGAAAGAAGTTTTCTGAGAAACTTCTTTGTGTTCTGTGAAATCATCTCACAGAGTTACAGCTTTCCCCTCAAGAAGCCTTTCGCCAAGACAGTTCTTGTGGAATTGGCAAAGTGATATTTGGAAGCCCATAGAGGGCTATGTTGAAAAAGGAAGTATCCTAAGATGAAATCTGGAAAGAAGCTTTCTGAGAAACTGCTTAGTGTTCTGTTAATTCATCTCACAGAGTTACATCTGTATTTCGTAGATCTCTTTGCTAGCCTTATTTCTGTGGAATCTGAGAACAGATATTTCGGATCCCTTGGAAGACTATAGGGCCAAAGGAAATATCCTCCGAAAACAAAGAGAAAGAAGCTTTCTGAGAAACTTCTTTGTGTTCTTGGAAATCATCTCACATAGTTACAGCTTTCCACACAAGAAGCTTTTCGCTAAGACAGTTCTTGTGGAATTGGCAAAGTGATATTTGGAAGCCCATAGAGGGCTATGGTGAAAAGGATATATACTCCGATGAAATCTGGAAAGAAGCTTTCTGAGAAACTGCTTAGTGTTCTGTTAATTCATCTCACAGAGTTACATCTGTATTTCGTCTATCTCTTTGCTAGCCTTATTTCTGTGGAATCTGAGAACAGATATTTCGGATCCCTTGGAAGACTATAGGGCCAAAGGAAATATCCTCCGATAACAAAGAGAAAGAAACTTTCTGAGAAACTTTCTTTGTGTTCTTGGAAATCATCTCACAGAGTCACAGCTTTCCCCTCAAGAAGCCTTTCGTTAAGACAGTTCTTGTGGAAATGGCAAAGTGATATTTGGAAGCCCATAGAGGGCTATGGTGAAAAAGGAAATATCCTCAGATGAAATCTGGAAAGAAGCTTTCTGAGAAACTGCTTAGTGTTCTGTTAATTCATCTCACAGAGTTACATCTGTATTTCGTCGATCTCTTTGCTAGCCTTATTTCTGTGGAATCTGAGAACAGATATTTCGGATCCCTTGGAAGACTATAGGGCCAAAGGAAATATCCTCCGAAAACAAAGAGAAAGAAGCTTTCTGAGAAACTTCTTCGTGTTCTTGGAAATCATCTCACATAGTTACAGCTTTCCACACAAGAAGCCTTTCGCCCAGACAGTTCTTGTGGAATTGGCAAAGTGATATTTGGAAGCCCATAGAGGGCTATGGTGAAAAGGATATATCCTCAGATGAAATCTGGAAAGAAGCTTTCTGAGAAACTGCTTAGTGTTCTGTTAATTCATCTCACAGAGTTACATCTGTATTTCGTGGATCTCTTTGCTAGCCTTATTTCTGTGGAATCTGAGAACAGATATTTCGGATCCCTTGGAAGACTATAGGGCCAAAGGAAATATCCTCCGATAACAAAGAGAAAGAAGCTTTCTGAGAAACTTCTTTGTGTTCTGTGAAATCATCTCACAGAGGTACAGCTTTCCTCTCAAGAATCCTTTCGCCAAGACAGTTCTTGTGGAATTGGGAAAGTGATATTTGGAAGCCCATAGAGGGCTATGGTGAAAAAGGAAATATTCACAGATGAAATCTGGAAAGAAGCTTTCTGAGAAACTGCTTAGTGTTCTGTTAATTCATCTCACAGAGTTACATCTGTATTTCGTCGATCTCTTTGCTAGCCTTATTTCTGTGGAATCAGAGATCAGATATTTCGGATCCCTTGGAAGACTATAGGGCCAAAGGAAATATCCTCCGATAACAAAGAGAAAGAAGCTTTCTGAGAAACTTCTTTGTGTTCTTTGAAATCATCTCACAGAGTTACAGCTTTCCCGTCAAGAAGCCTTTCGCTAAGACCGTTCTTGTGGAATTGGCAAAGTGATATTTGGAAACCCATAGAGGGCTATGGTGAAAAAGGAAATATTCTTCGATGAAATCTGGAAACAAGCTTTCTGAGAAACTGCTTAGTGTTCTGTTAATTCATCTCACCGAGTTACATGTGTATTTCGTCTATCTCTTTGCTAGCCTTATTTCTGTGGAATCTGAGAACAGATATTTCGGATCCCTTGGAAGACTATAGGGCCAAAGGAAATATCCTCCGATAACAAAGAGAAAGAAACTTTCGGAGAAACTTTCTTTGTGTTCTTTGAAATCACCTCACAGAGTCACAGCTTTCCCCTCCAGAAGCCTTTCGTTAAGACAGTTCTTGTGGAAATGGCAAAGTGATATTTGGAAGCCCATAGAGGGCTATGGTGAAAAAGGAAATATCCTCAGATGAAATCTGGAAAGAAGCTTTTTGAGAAACTGCTTAGTGTTCTGTTAATTCATCTCACAGAGTTACATCTGTATTTCGTCGATCTCTTTGCTAGCCTTATTTCTGTGGAATCTGAGAACAGATATTTCGGATCCCTTGGAAGACTATAGGGCCAAAGGAAATATCCTCTGATAACAAACAGAAAGAAGCTTTCTGAGAAACTTCTTTGTGTTCTTTGAAATCATTTCACAGAGTTACAGCTTTCCCCTCAAGAAGCCTTTCGCTAAGACACTTCTTGTGGAATTGGCAAAGTGATATTTGGAAGCCCATAGAGGGCTATGGTGAAAAAGGAAATATCCTCAGATGAAATCTGGAAAGAAGCTTTCTGAGAAACTGCTTAGTGTTCTGTTAATTCATCTCACAGAGTTACATCTGTATTTCGTAGATCTCTTTGCTAGCCTTATTTCTGTGGAATCTGAGAACAGATATTTCTGATCCCTTGGAAGACTATAGGGCCAAAGGAAATATCCTCCGAAAACAAAGAGAAAGAAGCTTTCTGAGAAACTTCTTTGTGTTCTTGGAAATCATCTCACATAGTTACAGCTTTCCACACAAGAAGCTTTTCGCTAAGACAGTTCTTGTGGAATTGGCAAAGTGATATTTGGAAGCCCATAGAGGGCTATGGTGAAAAGGATATATACTCCGATGAAATCTGGAAAGAAGCTTTCTGAGAAACTGCTTAGTGTTCTGTTAATTCATCTCACAGAGTTACATCTGTATTTCGTGGATCTCTTTGCTAGCCTTATTTCTGTGGAATCTGAGAACAGATATTTCGGATCCCTTGGAAGACTATAGGGCCAAAGGAAATATCCTCCGATAACAAAGAGAAAGAAGCTTTCTGAGAAACTTCTTTGTGTTCTGTGAAATCATCTCACAGAGGTACAGCTTTCCCCTCAAGAATCCTTTCGCCAAGACAGTCCTTGTGGAATTGGGAAAGTGATATTTGGAAGCCCATAGAGGGCTATGGTGAAAAAGGAAATATTCACAGATGAAATCTGGAAAGAAGCTTTCTGAGAAACTGCTTAGTGTTCTGTTAATTCATCTCACAGAGTTACATCTGCATTTCGTCGATCTCTTTGCTAGCCTTATTTCTGTGGAATCTGAGATCAGATATTTCGGATCCCTTGGAAGACTATAGAGCCAAAGGAAATATCCTCCGATAACAAAGAGAAAGAAGCTTTCTGAGAAACTTCTTTGTGTTCTTTGAAATCATCTCACAGAGTTACAGCTTTCGCGTCAAGAAGCCTTTCGCTAAGACAGTTCTTGTGGAATTGGCAAAGTGATATTTGGAAACCCATAGAGGGCTATGGTGAAAAAGGAAATATCCTTCGATGAAATCTGGAAAAAAGTTTTCTGAGAAACTGCTTAGTGTTCTGTTAATTCATCTCACAGAGTTAAATCTGTATTTCGTCTATCTCTTTGCTAGCCTTATTTCTGTGGAATCTGAGAACAGATATTTCGGATCCCTTGGAAGACTATAGGGCCAAAGGAAATATCCTCCGATAACAAAGAGAAAGAAACTTTCTGAGAAACTTTCTTTGTGTTCTTGGAAATCATCTCACAGAGTCACAGCTTTCCCCTCAAGAAGCCTTTCGTTAAGACAGTTCTTGTGGAAATGGCAAAGTGATATTTGGAAGCCCATAGAGGGCTATGGTGAAAAAGGAAATATCCTCAGATGAAATCTGGAAAGAAGCTTTCTGAGAAACTGCTTAGTGTTCTGTTAATTCATCTCACAGAGTTACATCTGTATTTCGTCGATCTCTTTGCTAGCCTTATTTCTGTGGAATCTGAGAACAGATATTTCGGATCCCTTGGAAGACTATAGGGCCAAAGGAAATATCCTCCGAAAACAAAGAGAAAGAAGCTTTCTGAGAAACTTCTTCGTGTTCTTGGAAATCATCTCACATAGTTACAGCTTTCCACACAAGAAGCCTTTCGCCCAGACAGTTCTTGTGGAATTGGCAAAGTGATATTTGGAAGCCCATAGAGGGCTATGGTGAAAAGGATATATACTCCGATGAAATCTGGAAAGAAGCTTTCTGAGAAACTGCTTAGTGTTCTGTTAATTCATCTCACAGAGTTACATCTGTATTTCGTGGATCTCTTTGCTAGCCTTATTTCTGTGGAATCTGAGAACAGATATTTCGGATCCTTTGTAAGACTATAGGGCCAAAGGAAATATCCTCCGATAACAAAGAGAAAGAAGCTTCCTGAGAAACTTCTTTGTGTTCTGTGAAATCATCTCACAGAGGTAAAGCTTTCCTCTCAAGAATCCTTTCGCCAAGACAGTTCTTGTGGAATTGGGAAAGTGATATTTGGAAGCCCATAGAGGGCTATGGTGAAAAAGGAAATATTCACAGATGAAATCTGGAAAGAAGCTTTCTGAGAAACTGCTTAGTGTTCTGTTAATTCATCTCACAGAGTTACATCTGTATTTCGTTGATCTCTTTGCTAGCCTTATTTCTGTGGAATCAGAGATCAGATATTTCGGATCCCTTGGAAGACTATAGGGCCAAAGGAAATATCCTCCGATAACAAAGAGAAAGAAGCTTTCTGAGAAACTTCTTTGTGTTCTTTGAAATCATCTCACAGAGTTACAGCTTTCCCGTCAAGAAGCCTTTCGCTAAGACAGTTCTTGTGGAATTGGCAAAGTGATATTTGGAAACCCATAGAGGGCTATGGTGAAAAAGGAAATATTCTTCGATGAAATCTGGAAACAAGCTTTCTGAGAAACTGCTTAGTGTTCTGTTAATTCATCTCACAGAGTTAAATCTGTATTTCGTCTATCTCTTTGCTAGCCTTATTTCTGTGGAATCTGAGAACAGATATTTCGGATCCCTTGGAAGACTATAGGGCCAAAGGAAATATCCTCCGATAACAAAGAGAAAGAAACTTTCTGAGAAACTTTCTTTGTGTTCTTTGAAATCATCTCACAGAGTCACAGCTTTCCCCTCCAGAAGCCTTTCGTTAAGACAGTTCTTGTGGAAATGGCAAAGTGATATTTGGAAGCCCATAGAGGGCTATGGTGAAAAAGGAAATATCCTCAGATGAAATCTGGAAAGAAGCTTTCTGAGAAACTGCTTAGTGTTCTGTTAATTCATCTCACAGAGTTACATCTGTATTTCGTCGATCTCTTTGCTAGCCTTATTTCTGTGGAATCTGAGAACAGATATTTCGGATCCCTTGGAAGACTATAGGGCCAAAGGAAATATCCTCTGATAACAAACAGAAAGAAGCTTTCTGAGAAACTTCTTTGTGTTCTTTGAAATCATCTCACAGAGTTACAGCTTTCCCCTCAAGAAGCCTTTCGCTAAGACACTTCTTGTGGAATTGGCAAAGTGATATTTGGAAGCCCATAGAGGGCTATGGTGAAAAAGGAAATATCCTCAGATGAAATCTGGAAAGAAGCTTTCTGAGAAACTGCTTAGTGTTCTGTTAATTCATCTCACAGAGTTACATCTGTATTTCGTCGATCTCTTTGCTAGCCTTATTTCTGTGGAATCTGAGAACAGATATTTCGGATACTTTGTAAGACTATAGGGCCAAAGGAAATATCCTCCGATAACAAAGAGAAAGAAGCTTTCTGAGAAACTTCTTTGTGTTCTTTGAAATCATGTCACAGAGTTACAGCTTTCCCCTCAAGAAGCATTTCGCTAAGACAGTTCTTGTGGAATTGGGAAAGTGATATTTGGAAGCCCATAGAGGGCTAGGGTGAAAAAGGAAATATTCACAGATGAAATCTGGAAAGAAGCTTTCTGAGAAACTGCTCAGTGTTCTGTTAATTCATCTCACAGTGTTACATGTGTATTTCGTGAATCTCTTTGCTAGCCTTATTTCTGTGGAATCTGAGAACAGATATTTCGGATACCTTGGAAGACTATAGGGCCAAAGGAAATATCCTCCGATAAAAAAGAGAAAGAAGCTTTCTGAGAAACTTCTTTGTGTTCTTTGAAATCATCTCACAGAGTTACAGCTTTCCCCTCAAGAAGCCTTTCGCTGAGACAGTTCTTGTGGAATTGGCAAAGTGATATATGGAAGCCCATAGTGGGCTATGGTGAAAAAGGAAATATCCTCAGATGAAATCTGGAAAGAAGCTTTCTGAGAAACTGCTTAGTGTTCTGTTAATTCATCTCACAGAGTTACATCTGTATTTCGTCGATCTCTTTGCTAGCCTTATTTCTGTGGAATCTGAGAACAGATATTTCGGATCCCTTGGAAGACTATAGGGCCAAAGGAAATATCCTCCGATAACAAAGAGAAAGAAGCTTTCTGAGAAACTCCTTAGTGTTCTGTTAATTCATCTCACAGACTTGCATGTGTATTTCGTGGATCTCTTTGCTAGCCTTATTTCTGTGGAATCTGAGAACAGATATTTCGGATCCCTTGGAGGACTATAGGGCCAAAGGAAATATCCTCCGATAACAAAGAGAAAGAAGCTTTCTGAGAAACTGCTTTGTGTTCTGTGAAATCATCTCACAGAGGTACAGCTTTCCCCTCAATAATCCTTTCGCCAAGACAGTTCTTGTGGAATTGGGAAAGTGATATTTGGAAGCCCATAGAGGGCTATGGTGAAAAAGGAAATATTCACAGATGAAATCTGGAAAGAAGCTTTCTGAGAAACTGCTTAGTGTTCTGTTAATTCATCTCACAGAGTTACATCTGTATTTCATCGATCTCTTTGCTAGCCTTATTTCTGTGCAATCTGAGAACAGATATTTCGGATCCCTTGGAAGACTATAGGGCCAAAGGAAATATCCTCTGATAACAAACAGAAAGAAGCTTTCTGAGAAACTTCTTTGTGTTCTTTGAAATCATCTCACAGTGTTACAGCTTTCCCCTCAAGAAGCCTTTCGCTAAGACACTTCTTGTGGAATTGGCAAAGTGATATTTGGAAGCCCATAGAGGGCTATGGTGAAAAAGGAAATATCCTCAGATGAAATCTGGAAAGAAGCTTTCTGAGAAACTGCTTAGTGTTCTGTTAATTCATCTCACAGAGTTACACCTGTATTTCGTGGATCTCTTTGCTAGCCTTATTTCTGTGGAATCTGAGAACAGATATTTCGGATCCCTTGGAAGACTATAGGGCCAAAGGAAATATCCTCCGATAACAAAGAGAAAGAAGCTTTCTGAGAAACTTCTTTGTGTTCTTTGAAATCATCTCACAGAGTTACAGCTTTCCCGTCAAGAAGCCTTTCGCTAAGACAGTTCTTGTGGAATTGGCAAAGTGATATTTGGAAACCCATAGAGGGCTATGGTGAAAAAGGAAATATTCTTCGATGAAATCTGGAAACAAGCTTTCTGAGAAACTGCTTAGTGTTCTGTTAATTCATCTCACAGAGTTAAATCTGTATTTCGTCTATCTCTTTGCTAGCCTTATTTCTGTGGAATCTGAGAACAGATATTTCGGATCCCTTGGAAGACTATAGGGCCAAAGGAAATATCCTCCGATAACAAAGAGAAAGAAACTTTCTGAGAAACTTTCTTTGTGTTCTTTGAAATCATCTCACAGAGTCACAGCTTTCCCCTCCAGAAGCCTTTCGTTAAGACAGTTCTTGTGGAAATGGCAAAGTGATATTTGGAAGCCCATAGAGGGCTATGGTGAAAAAGGAAATATCCTCAGATGAAATCTGGAAAGAAGCTTTCTGAGAAACTGCTTAGTGTTCTGTTAATTCATCTCACAGAGTTACATCTGTATTTCGTCGATCTCTTTGCTAGCCTTATTTCTGTGGAATCTGAGAACAGATATTTCGGATCCCTTGGAAGACTATAGGGCCAAAGGAAATATCCTCTGATAACAAACAGAAAGAAGCTTTCTGAGAAACTTCTTTGTGTTCTTTGAAATCATCTCACAGAGTTACAGCTTTCCCCTCAAGAAGCCTTTCGCTAAGACACTTCTTGTGGAATTGGCAAAGTGATATTTGGAAGCCCATAGAGGGCTATGGTGAAAAAGGAAATATCCTCAGATGAAATCTGGAAAGAAGCTTTCTGAGAAACTGCTTAGTGTTCTGTTAATTCATCTCACAGAGTTACATCTGTATTTCGTCGATCTCTTTGCTAGCCTTATTTCTGTGGAATCTGAGAACAGATATTTCGGATACTTTGTAAGACTATAGGGCCAAAGGAAATATCCTCCGATAACAAAGAGAAAGAAGCTTTCTGAGAAACTTCTTTGTGTTCTTTGAAATCATGTCACAGAGTTACAGCTTTCCCCTCAAGAAGCATTTCGCTAAGACAGTTCTTGTGGAATTGGGAAAGTGATATTTGGAAGCCCATAGAGGGCTAGGGTGAAAAAGGAAATATTCACAGATGAAATCTGGAAAGAAGCTTTCTGAGAAACTGCTCAGTGTTCTGTTAATTCATCTCACAGTGTTACATGTGTATTTCGTGAATCTCTTTGCTAGCCTTATTTCTGTGGAATCTGAGAACAGATATTTCGGATCCCTTGGAAGACTATAGGGCCAAAGGAAATATCCTCCGATAACAAAGAGAAAGAAGCTTTCTGAGAAACTTCTTTGTGTTCTTTGAAATCATCTCACAGAGTTACAGCTTTCCCCTCAAGAAGCCTTACGCTGAGACAGTTCTTGTGGAATTGGCAAAGTGATATATGGAAGCCCATAGTGGGCTATGGTGAAAAAGGAAATATCCTCAGATGAAATCTGGAAAGAAGCTTTCTGAGAAACTGCTTAGTGTTCTGTTAATTCATCTCACAGAGTTACATCTGTATTTCGTCGATCTCTTTGCTAGCCTTATTTCTGTGGAATCTGAGAACAGATATTTCGGATCCCTTGGAAGACTATAGGGCCAAAGGAAATATCCTCCGATAACAAAGAGAAAGAAGCTTTCTGAGAAACTCCTTAGTGTTCTGTTAATTCATCTCACAGACTTGCATGTGTATTTCGTGGATCTCTTTGCTAGCCTTATTTCTGTGGAATCTGAGAACAGATATTTCGGATCCCTTGGAGGACTATAGGGCCAAAGGAAATATCCTCCGATAACAAAGAGAAAGAAGCTTTCTGAGAAACTGCTTTGTGTTCTGTGAAATCATCTCACAGAGGTACAGCTTTCCCCTCAATAATCCTTTCGCCAAGACAGTTCTTGTGGAATTGGGAAAGTGATATTTGGAAGCCCATAGAGGGCTATGGTGAAAAAGGAAATATTCACAGATGAAATCTGGAAAGAAGCTTTCTGAGAAACTGCTTAGTGTTCTGTTAATTCATCTCACAGAGTTACATCTGTATTTCATCGATCTCTTTGCTAGCCTTATTTCTGTGCAATCTGAGAACAGATATTTCGGATCCCTTGGAAGACTATAGGGCCAAAGGAAATATCCTCTGATAACAAACAGAAAGAAGCTTTCTGAGAAACTTCTTTGTGTTCTTTGAAATCATCTCACAGAGTTACAGCTTTCCCCTCAAGAAGCCTTTCGCTAAGACACTTCTTGTGGAATTGGCAAAGTGATATTTGGAAGCCCATAGAGGGCTATGGTGAAAAAGGAAATATCCTCAGATGAAATCTGGAAAGAAGCTTTCTGAGAAACTGCTTAGTGTTCTGTTAATTCATCTCACAGAGTTACACCTGTATTTCGTGGATGTCTTTGCTAGCCTTATTTCTGTGGAATCTGAGAACAGATATTTCGGATCCCTTGGAAGACTATAGGGCCAAAGGAAATATCCTCCGATAACAAAGAGAAAGAAGCTTTCTGAGAAACTTCTTTGTGTTCTGTGAAATCATCTGACAGAGTTACAGCTTTCCCCTCAAGAAGCCTTTGGCTAAGACACATCTTGTGAAATTGGCAAAGTGATATTTGGAAGCCCATAGAGGGCTATGGTGAAAAAGGAAATATCCTCAGATGAAATCTGGAAAGAAGCTTTCTGAGAAACTGCTTAGTGTTCTGTTAATTCATCTCACAGAGTTACATGTGTATTTCGTGGATCTCTTTGCTAGCCTTATTTCTGTGGAATCTGAGAACAGATATTTCGGATTCCTTGGAAGACTATAGGGCCAAAGGAAATATTCTCCGATAACAAAGAGAAAGAAGCTTTCTGAGAAACCTCTTTGTGTTCTGTGAAATCATCTCACAGAGTTACAGCTTTCCCCTCAAGAAGCCTTTAGCCAAGACAGTTCTTGTGGAATTGGCAAAGTGATATTTGGAAGCCCATAGAGGGCTATGGTGAAAAAGGAAATATCCTCAGATGAAATCTGGAAAGAAGCTTTCTGAGAAACTGCTTAGTGTTCTGTTAATTCATCTCACAGAGTTACATCTGTATTTCGTCGATCTCTTTGCTAGCCTTATTTCTGTGGAATCTGAGAACAGATACTTCGGATCCCTTGGAAGACTATAGGGCCAAACGAAATATCCTCCGATAACAAAGAGAAAGAAGCTTTCTGAGAAACTTCTTTGTGTTCTGTGAAATCATCTCACAGAGTTACAGCTTTCCCCTCAAGAAGCCTTTCGCTAAGACAGTTCTTGTGGAATTGGCAAAGTGATATTTGGAAGCCCTTAGAGGGCTATGGTGAAAAAGGAAATATCCTCAGATGAAATCTGGAAAGAAGCTTTCTGAGAAACTGCTTAGTGTTCTGTTAATTCATCTCACAGAGTTACATGTGTATTTCGTGAATCTCTTTGCTAGCCTTATTTCTCTGGAATCTGAGAACAGATATTTCGGATCCCTTGGAAGTCTATAGGGCCAAAGGAAATATCCTCCGATAACAAAGAGAAAGAAGCTTTCTGAGAAACTTCTTTGTGTTCTTTGAAATCATCTCACAGAGTTACAGCTTTCCCCTCAAGAACCCTTTCGCTGAGACAGTTCTTGTGGAATTCGCAAAGTGATATATGGAAGCCCATAGTGGGCTATGGTGAAAAAGGAAATATCCTCATATGAAATCTGGAAAGAAGCTTTCTGAGAAACTGCTTAGTGTTCTGTTAATTCATCTCACAGAGTTACATCTGTATTTCGTCGATCTCTTTGCTAGCCTTATTTCTGTGGAATCTGAGAACAGATATTTCGGATCCCTTGGAAGACTCTAGGGCCAAAGGAAATATTCTCCGATAACAAAGAGAAAGAAGTTTTCTGAGAAACTTCTTTGTGTTCTGTGAAATCATCTCACAGAGTTACAGCTTTCCCCTCAAGAAGCCTTTCGCCAAGACAGTTCTTGTGGAATTGGCAAAGTGATATTTGGAAGCCCATAGAGGGCTATGTTGAAAAAGGAAGTATCCTAAGATGAAATCTGGAAAGAAGCTTTCTGAGAAACTGCTTAGTGTTCTGTTAATTCATCTCACAGAGTTACATCTGTATTTCGTCGATCTCTTTGCTAGCCTTATTTCTGTGGAATCTGAGAACAGATATTTCGGATCCCTTGGAAGACTATAGGGCCAAAGGAAATATCCTCCGATAACAAAGAGAAAGAAGCTTTCTGAGAAACTTCTTTGTGTTCTGTGAAATCATCTCACAGAGTTACAGCTTTCCCCTCAAGAAGCCTTTCGCTAAGACAGTTCTTGTGCAATTGGCAAAGTGATATTTGGAAGCCCATAGAGGGCTATGGTGAAAAAGGAAATATCCTCAGATGAAATCTGGAAAGAAGCTTTCTGAGAAACTGCTTAGTGTTCTGTTAATTCATCTCACCGAGTTACATCTGTATTTCGTGGATCTCTTTGCTAGCCTTATTTCTGTGGAATCTGAGAACAGATATTTCGGATCCCTTGGAAGACTATAGGGCCAAAGGAAATATCCTCCGATAACAAAGAGGAAGAAGCTTTCTGAGAAACTTCTTTGTGTTCTGTGAAATCATCTCACAGAGGTACAGCTTTCCACTCAAGAAACCTTTCGCCAGGACAGTTCTTGTGGAATTGGCAAAGTGATATTTGGAAGCCCTTAGAGGGCTATGGTGAAAAAGGAAATATTCACAGATGAAATCTGGAAAGAAGCTTTCTGAGAAACTGCTTAGTGTTCTGTTAATTCATCTCACAGAGTTACATCTGTATTTCGTGGATCTCTTTGCTAGCCTTATTTCTGTGGAATCTGAGAACAGATATTTCGGATCCCTTGGAAGACTATAGGGCCAAAGGAAATATCCTCCGATAACAAAGAGAAAGAAGCTTTCTGAGAAACTTCTTTGTGTTGTGTGAAATCATCTGACAGAGTTACAGCTTTCCCCTCAAGAAGCCTTTCGCTAAGACAGATCTTGTGAAATTGGCAAAGTGATATTTGGAAGCCCATAGTGGGCTATGGTGAAAAAGGAAATATCCTCAGATGAAATCTGGAAAGAAGCTTTCTGAGAAACTGCTTAGTGTTCTGTTAATTCATCTCACAGAGTTACATGTGTATTTCGTGGATCACTTTGCTACCCTTATTTCTGTGGAATCTGAGAACAGATATTTCGGATCCCTTGGAAGACTATAGGGCCAAAGGAAGTATTCTCCGATAACAAAGAGAAAGAAGCTTTCTGAGAAACTTCTTTGTGTTCTGTGAAATCATCTCACAGAGTAACAGCTTTCCCCTCAAGAAGCCTTTCGCCAAGACAGTTCTTGTGGAATTGGCAAAGTGATATTTGGAAGCCCATAGAGGGCTATGGTGAAAAAGGAAATATCCTCAGATGAAATCTGGAAAGAAGCTTTCTGAGAAACTGCTTAGTGTTCTGTTAATTCATTTCACAGAGTTACATCTGTATTTCGTCGATCTCTTTGCTAGCCTTATTTCTGTGGAATCTGAGAACAGATACTTCGGATCCTTTGGAAGACTATAGGGCCAAAGGAAATATCCTCCGATAACAAAGAGAAAGAAGCTTTCTGAGAAACTCCTTTGTGTTCTTTGAAATCATCTCACAGAGTTACAGCTTTCCCCTCAAGAAGCCTTTAGCTAAGACAGTTCTTGTGGAATTGGCAAAGTGATATTTGGAAGCCCATAGAGGGCTATGGTGAAAAAGGAAATATCCTCCGATGAAATCCGGAAAGAAGCTTTCTGAGAAACTGCTTAGTGTTCTGTTAATTCATCTCACAGAGTTATATCTGTATTTCGTCCATCTCTTTGCTAGCCTTATTTCTGTGGAATCTGAGAACAGATATTTCGGATCCCTTGGTAGACTATAGGGCCAAAGGAAATATCCGCCGACAACAAAGAGAAAGAAGCTTTCTGAGAAACTTCTTTGTTTTCTGTGAAATCATCTCACAGAGTTACAGCTTTCCCCTCAAGAAGGCTTTCGCCAAGACAGTTCTTGTGGAATTGGCAAAGTGATATTTGGAAGCCCATAGAGGGCTATGGTGAAAAAGGAAATATTCACAGATGAAATCTGGAAAGAAGCTTTCTGAGAAACTGCTTAGTGTTCTGTTAATTCATCTCACAGAGTTACATCTGTATTTCGTGGATCTCTTTGCTAGCCTTATTTCTGTGGAATCTGAGAACAGATATTTTGGATCCCTTGGAAGACTATAGGGCCAAAGGAAATATCCTCCGATAACAAAGAGAAAGAAGCTTTCTGAGAAACTTCTTTGTGTTCTGTGAAATCATCTCACAGAATTACAGCTTTCCCCTCAAGAACCCTTTCGCCAAGACAGTTCTTGCGGAATTGGCAAAGTGATATTTGGAAGCCCATAGAGGGCTATGGTGAAAAAGGAAATATTCACAGATGAAATCTGGAAAGAAGCTTTCTGAGAAACTGCTTAGTGTTCTGTTAATTCATCTCACAGAGTTACATCTGTATTTCGTGGATCTCTTTGCTAGCCTTATTTCTGTGGAATCTGAGAACAGATATTTTGGATCCCTTGGAAGACTATAGGGCCAAAGGAAATATCCTCCGATAACAAAGAGAAAGAAGCTTTCTGAGAAACTTCTTTGTGTTCTGTGAAATCATCTCACAGAATTACAGCTTTCCCCTCAAGAACCCTTTCGCCAAGACAGTTCTTGCGGAATTGGCAAAGTGATATTTGGAAGCCCATAGAGGGCTATGGTGAAAAAGGAAATATCCTCCGATGAAATCTGGAAAGAAGCTTTCTGAGAAACTGCTTAGTGTTCTGTTAATTCATCTCACAGAGTTACATCTGTATTTCGTCGATCTCTTTGCTAGCCTTATTTCTGTGGAATCTGAGAACAGATATTTAGGATCCCTTGGAAGACTATAGGGCCAAAGGAAATATCCGCCGATAACAAAGAGAAAGAAGCTTTCTGAGAAACTTCTTTGTGTTCTGTGAAAACATCTCACAGAGTTACAGCTTTCCCCTCAAGAAGTCTTTCGCCAAGACGGTTCTTGTGGAATTGGCAAAGTGATATTTGGAAGCCCATAGAGGGGTATAGTGAAAAAGGAAATATCCTCAGATGAAATCTGGAAAGAAGCTTTCTGAGAAACTGCTTAGTGTTCTGTTAATTCATCTCACAGAGTTACATCTGTATTTCGTCGATTTCTCTGCTAGCCTTATTTCTGTGGAATCTGAGAACAGATATTTCGGATCCCTTGGAAGACTATAGGGCCATAGGAAATATCCTCCGAAAACAAAGAGAAAGAAGCTTTCTGAGAAACTTCTTTTTGTTCTTGGAAATCATCTCACATAGTTACAGCTTTCCACCAAGAAGCCTTTCGCTAAGACAGTTCTTGTGGAATTGGCAAAGTGATATTTGGAAGCTCATAGAGGGCTATGGTGAAAAGGATATATACTCCGATGAAATCTGGAAAGAAGCTTTCTGAGAAACAGCTTAGTGTTCTGTTAATACATCTCACAGAGTTACATCTGTATTTCGTGGATCTCTTTGCTACCCTTATTTCTGTGGAATCTGAGAACAGATATTTCGGATCCCTTGGAAGACTATAGGGCCAAAGGAAATATCCTCCGATAACAAAGAGAAAGAAGCTTTCTGAGAAACTTCTTTGTGTTCTGTGAAATCATCTCACAGAGGTACAGCTTTCCCCTCAAGAATCCTTTCGCCAAGACAGTTCTTGTGGAATTGGGAAAGTGATATTTGGAAGCCCATAGAGGGCTATGGTGAAAAAGGAAATATTCACAGATGAAATCTGGAAAGAAGCTTTCTGAGAAACTGCTTAGTGTTCTGTTAATTCATCTCACAGAGTTACATCTGTATTTCGTCGATCTCTTTGCTAGCCTTATTTCTGTGGAATCTGAGATCAGATATTTCGGATCCCTTGGAAGACTATAGGGCCAAAGGAAATATCCTCCGATAACAAAGAGAAAGAAGCTTTCTGAGAAACTTCTTTGTGTTCTTTGAAATCATCTCACAGAGTTACAGCTTTCCCGTCAAGAAGCCTTTCGCTAAGACAGTTCTTGTGGAATTGGCAAAGTGATATTTGGAAGCCCATAGAGGGCTATGGTGAAAAAGGAAATATCATTCGATGAAATCTGGAACCAAGCTTTCTGAGAAACTGCTTAGTGTTCTGTTAATTCATCTCATAGAGTTAAATCTGTATTTCGTCTATCTCTTTGCTAGCCTTATTTCTGTGGAATCTGAGAACAGATATTTCGGATCCCTTGGAAGACTATAGGGCCAAAGGAAATATCCTCCGATAACAAAGAGAAAGAAACTTTCTGAGAAACTTTCTTTGTGTTCTTTGAAATCATCTCACAGAGTCACAGCTTTCCCCTCAAGAAGCCTTTCGTTAAGACAGTTCTTGTGGAAATGGCAAAGTGATATTTGGAAGCCCATAGAGGGCTATGGTGAAAAAGGAAATATCCTCAGATGAAATCTGGAAAGAAGCTTACTGAGAAACTGCTTAGTGTTCTGTTAATTCATCTCACAGAGTTACATCTGTATTTCGTCGATCTCTTTGCTAGCCTTATTTCTGTGGAATCTGAGAACAGATATTTCGGATCCCTTGGAAGACTATAGGGCCAAAGGAAATATCCTCCGATAACAAACAGAAAGAAGCTTTCTGAGAAACTTCTTTGTGTTCTTTGAAATCATCTCACAGAGGTACAGCTTTCCCATCAAGAAGCCTTTCGCTAAGACACTTCTTGTGGAATTGGCAAAGTGATATTTGGAAGCCCATAGAGGGCTATGGTGAAAAAGGAAATATCCTCAGATGAAATCTGGAAAGAAGCTTTCTGAGAAACTGCTTAGTGTTCTGTTAATTCATCTCACAGAGTTACATCTGTATTTCGTGGATCTCTTTGCTAGCCTTATTTCTGTGGAAAATGAGAACAGATATTTCGGATCCCTTGGAAGACTATAGGGCCAAAGGAAATATCCTCCGATAACAAAGAGAAAGAAGCTTTCTGAGAAACTTCTTTGTGTTCTGTGAAATCATCTGACAGAGTTACAGCTTTCCCCTCAAGAAGCCTTTCGCTAAGACAGATCTTGTGAAATTGGCAAAGTGATATTTGGAAGCCCATAGAGGGCTATGGTGAAAAAGGAAATATCCTCAGATGAAATCTGGAAAGAAGCTTTCTGAGAAACTGCTTAGTGTTCTGTTAATTCATCTCACAGAGTTACATGTGTATTTCGTGGATCTCTTTGCTAGCCTTATTTCTGTGGAATCTGAGAACAGATATTTCGGATCCCTTTGAAGACTATAGGGCCAAAGGAAATATTCTCCGATAACAAAGAGAAAGAAGCTTTCTGAGAAACTTCTTTGTGTTCTGTGAAATCATCTCACAGAGTTACAGCTTTCCCCTCAAGAAGCCTTTCGCCAAGACAGTTCTTGTGCAATTGGCAAAGTGATATTTGGAAGCCCATAGAGGGCTATGGTGAAAAAGGAAATATCCTCAGATGAAATCTGGAAAGAAGCTTTCTGAGAAACTGCTTAGTGTTCTGTTAATTCATCTCACAGAGTTACATGTGTATTTCGTGGATCTCTTTGCTAGCCTTATTTCTGTGGAATCTGAGAACAGATATTTCGGATCCCTTGGAAGACTATAGGGCCAAAGGAAGTATTCTCCGATTACAAAGAGAAAGAAGCTTTCTGAGAAACCTATTTGTGTTCTTTGAAATCGTCTCACAGAGTTACAGCTTTCCCCTCAAGAACCCTTTCGCTGAGACAGTTCTTGTGGAATTGGCAAAGTGATATTTGGAAGCCCATAGAGGGCTATGGTGATAAAGGAAATATCCTCAGATGAAATCTGGAAAGAAGCTTTCTGAGAAACTGCTTAGTGTTCTGTTAATTCATCTCACAGAGTTACATCTGTATTTCGTGGATCACTTTGCTAGCCTTATTTCTGTGGAATCTGAGAAGAGATATTTCGGATCCCTTGGAAGACTATAGGGCCAAAGGAAATATTCTCCGATAACAAAGAGAAAGAAGCTTTCTGAGAAACTTCTTTGTGTTCTGTGAAATCATCTCACAGAGTTACAGCTTTCCCCTCAAGAAGCCTTTCGCCAAGACAGTTCTTGTGGAATTGGCAAAGTGATATTTGGAAGCCCATAGAGGGCTAGGGTGAAAAAGGAAATATTCACAGATAAAATCTGGAAAGAAGCTTTCTGAGAAACTGCTTAGTGTTCTGTTAATTCATCTCACAGATTTACATGTGTATTTCGTGGATCATTTTGCTAGCCTTATTTCTGTGGAATCTGAGAACAGATATTTCGGATCCCTTCGAAGACTATAGGGCCAAAGGAAATATTCTCCGATAACAAAGAGAAAGAAGCTTTCTGAGAAACTTCTTTGTGTTCTGTGAAATCATCTCACAGAGTTACAGCTTTCCCCTCAAGAAACCTTTCGCCAAGACAGTTCTCGTGGAATTGGCAAAGTGATATTTGGAAGCCCATAGAGGGCTATGGTGAAAAAGGAAATATCCTCCGACGAAATCCGGAAAGAAGCTTTCTGAGAAACTGCTTAGTGTTCTGTTAATTCATCTCACAGAGTTACATCTGTATTTCGTCGATCTCTTTGCTAGCCTTATTTCTGTGGAATCTGAGAACAGATATTTCGGATCCCTTGGAAGACTATAGGGCCAAAGGAAATATCCGCCGATAACAAAGAGAAAGAAGCTTTCTGAGAAACTTCTTTGTTTTCTCTGAAATCATCTGACAGACTTACAGCTTTCCCCTCAAGAAGGCTTTCGCCAAGACAGTTCTTGTGGAATTGGCAAAGTGATATTTGGAAGCCCATAGAGGGCTATGGTGAAAAAGGAAATATTCACAGATGAAATCTGGAAAGAAGCTTTCTGAGAAACTGCTTAGTGTTCTGTTAATTCATCTCACAGAGTTACATCTGTATTTCGTGGATCTCTTTGCTAGCCTTATTTCTGTGGAATCTGAGAACAGATATTTTGGATCCCTTGGAAGACTGTAGGGCCAAAGGAAATATCCTCCGATAACAAAGAGAAAGAAGCTTTCTGAGAAACTTCTTTGTGTTCTGTGAAATCATCTCACAGAATTACAGCTTTCCCCTCAAGAACCCTTTCGCCAAGACAGTTCTTGCGGAATTGGCAAAGTGATATTTGGAAGCCCGTAGAGGGCTATGGTGAAAAAGGAAATATCCTCCGATGAAATCTGGAAAGAAGCTTTCTGAGAAACTGCTTAGTGTTCTGTTAATTCTTCTAACAGAGTTACATCTGTATTTCGTCGATCTCTTTGCTAGCCTTATTTCTGTGGAATCTGAGAACAGATATTTAGGATCCCTTGGAAGACTATAGGGCCAAAGGAAATATCCGCCGATAACAAAGAGAAAGAAGCTTTCTGAGAAACTTCTTTGTGTTCTTTGAAATCATCTCACAGAGTTAAAGCTTTCCCCTCAAGAAGTCTTTCGCCAAGACGGTTCTTGTGGAATTGGCAAAGTGATATTTGGAAGCCCATAGAGGGGTATTGTGAAAAGGAAATATCCTCAGATGAAATCTGGAAAGAAGCTTTCTGAGAAAGTGCTTAGTGTTCTGTTAATTCATCTCACAGAGTTACATCTGTATTTCGTCGATTTCTTTGCTAGCCTTATTTCTGTGGAATCTGAGAACAGATATTTCGGATCCCTTGGAAGACTATAGGGCCAAGGAAATATCCTCCGAAAACAAAGAGAAAGAAGCTTTCTGAGAAACTTCTTTGTGTTCTTGGAAATCATCTCACATAGTTACAGCTTTCCACACAAGAAGCCTTTCGCTAAGACAGTTCTTGTGGAATTGGCAAAGTGATATTTGGAAGCCCATAGAGGGCTATGGTGAAAAGGATATATACTCCGATGAAATCTGGAAAGAAGCTTTCTGAGAAACTGCTTAGTGTTCTGTTAATTCATCTCACAGAGTTACATCTGTATTTCGTGGATCTCTTTGCTAGCCTTATTTCTGTGGAATCTGAGAACAGATATTTCGGATCCCTTGGAACACTATAGGGCCAAAGGAAATATCCTCCGATAACAAAGAGAAAGAAGCTTTCTGAGAAACTTCTTTGTGTTCTGTGAAATCATTTCACAGAGGTACAGCTTTCCCCTCAAGAATCCTTTCGCCAAGACAGTTCTTGTGGAATTGGGAAAGTGATATTTGGAAGCCCATAGAGGGCTATGGTGAAAAAGGAAATATTCACAGATGAAATCTGGAGAGAAGCTTTCTGAGAAACTGCTTAGTGTTCTGTTAATTCATCTCACAGAGTTACATCTGTATTTCGTGGATCTCTTTGCTAGCCTTATTTCTGTGGAATCTGAGAACAGATATTTCGGATCCCTTGGAAGACTCTAGGGCCAAAGGAAATATCCTCCGATAACAAAGAGAAAGAAACTTTCTGAGAAACTTTCTTTGTGTTCTTGGAAATCATCTCACAGAGTCACAGCTTTCCCCTCAAGAAGCCTTTCGTTAAGACAGTTCTTGTGGAAATGGCAAACTGATATTTGGAAGCCCATAGAGGGCTATGGTGAAAAAGGAAATATCCTCAGATGAAATCTGGAAAGAAGCTTTCTGAGAAACTGCTTAGTGTTCTGTTAATTCATCTCACAGAGTTACATCTGTATTTCGTCGATCTCTTTGCTAGCCTTATTTCTGTGGAATCTGAGAACAGATATTTCGGATCCCTTGGAAGACTATAGGGCCAAAGGAAATATCCTCCGATAACAAACAGAAAGAAGCTTTCTGAGAAACTTCTTTGTGTTCTTTGAAATCATCTCACAGAGTTACAGCTTTCCACACAAGAAGCCTTTCGCTAAGACACTTCTTGTGGAATTGGCAAAGTGATATTTGGAAGCCCATAGAGGGCTATGGTGAAAAAGGAAATATCCTCAGATGAAATCTGGAAAGAAGCTTTCTGAGAAACTGCTTAGTGTTCTGTTAATTCATCTCACAGAGTTACATCTGTATTTCGTGGATCTCTTTGCTAGCCTTATTTCAGTGGAATCTGAGAACAGATATTTCGGATCCCTTGGAAGACTATAGGGCCAAAGGAAATATTCTCCGATAACAAAGAGAAAGAAGCTTTCTGAGAAACTTCTTTGTGTTCTGTGAAATCATCTCACAGAGTTACAGCTTTCCCCTCAAGAATCCTTTCGCCAAGACAGTTCTTGTTGAATTGGCAAAGTGATATTTGGAAGCCCATAGAGGGCTATGGTGAAAAAGGAAATATCCTCAGATGAAATCTGGAAAGAAGCATTCTGAGAAACTGCTTTGTGTTCTGTTAATTCATCTCACAGAGTTACATCTGTATTTCGTCGATCTCTTTGCTAGCCTTATTTCTCTGGAATCTGAGAACAGATACTTCGGATCCCTTGGAAGACTATAGGGCCAAAGGAAATATCCTCCGATAACAAAGAGAAAGAAGCTTTCTGAGAAACTTCTTTGTGTTCTGTGAAATCATCTCACAGAGTTACAACTTTCCCTTCAAGAAGCCTTTCGCTAAGACAGTTCTCTTGGAATTGGCAAAGTGATATTTGGAAGCCCATAGAGGGCTATTGTGAAAAAGGAAATATCCTCAGATGAAATCTGGAAAGAAGCTTTCTGAGAAACTGCTTAGTGTTCTGTTAATTCATCTCACAGAGTTACATGTGTATTTCGTGAATCTCTTTGCTAGCCTTATTTCTGTGGAATCTGAGAACAGATATTTCGGATCCCTTGGAAGACTATAGGGCCAAAGGAAATATCCTCCGATAACAAAGAGAAAGAAGCTTTCTGAGAAACTTCTTTGTGTTCTTTGAAATCATCTCACAGAGTTACAGCTTTCCCCTCAAGAACCCTTTCGCTGAGACAGTTCTTGTGGAATTGGCAAAGTGATATATGAAAGCCCATAGTGGGCTATGGTGAAAAAGGAAATATCCTCAGATGAAATCTGGAAAGAAGCTTTCTGAGAAACTGCTTAGTGTTCTGTTAATTCATCTCACAGAGTTACATCTGTATTTCGTAGATCTCTTTGCTAGCCTTATTTCTGTGGAATCTGAGAACAGATATTTCGGATCCCTTGGAAGACTATAGGGCCAAAGGAAATATCCTCCGAAAACAAAGAGAAAGAAGCTTTCTGAGAAACTTCTTTGTGTTCTTGGAAATCATCTCACATAGTTACAGCTTTCCACACAAGAATCCTTTCGCTAAGACAGTTCTTGTGGAATTGGCAAAGTGATATTTGGAAGCCCATAGAGGGCTATGGTGAAAAGGATATATACTCCGATGAAATCTGGAAAGAAGCTTTCTGAGAAACTGCTTAGTGTTCTGTTAATTCATCTCACAGAGTTACATCTGTATTTCGTGGATCTCTTTGCTAGCCTTATTTCTGTGGAATCTGAGAACAGATATTTCGGATCCCTTGGAAGACTATAGGGCCAAAGGAAATATCCTCCGATAACAAAGAGAAAGAAGCTTTCTGAGAAACTTCTTTGTGTTCTGTGAAATCATCTCACAGAGGTACAGCTTTCCCCTCAAGAATCCTTTCGCCAAGACAGTTCTTGTGGAATTGGGAAAGTGATATTTGGAAGCCCCTAGAGGGCTATGGTGAAAAAGGAAATATTCACAGATGAAATCTGGAAAGAAGCTTTCTGAGAAACTGCTTAGTGTTCTGTTAATTCATCTCACAGAGTTACATCTGTATTTCGTCGATCACTTTGCTAGCCTTATTTCTGTGGAATCTGAGATCAGATATTTCGGATCCCTTGGAAGACTATAGGGCCAAAGGAAATATCCTCCGATAACAAAGAGAAAGAAGCTTTCTGAGAAACTTCTTTGTGTTCTTTGAAATCATCTCACAGAGTTACAGCTTTCCCGTCAAGAAGCCTTTCGCTAAGACAGTTCTTGTGGAATTGGCAAAGTGATATTTGGAAGCCCATAGAGGGCTATGGTGAAAAAGGAAATATCCTTCGATGAAATCTGGAAAAAAGTTTTCTGAGAAACTGCTTAGTGTTCTGTTATTCATCTCACAGAGTTAAATCTGTATTTCGTCGATCTCTTTGCTAGCCTTATTTCTGTGGAATCTGAGAACAGATATTTCGGATCCCTTGGAAGACTATAGGGGCAAAGGAAATATCCTCCGATAACAAAGAGAAAGAAACTTTCTGAGAAACTTTCTTTGTGATCTTGGAAATCATCTCACAGAGTCACAGCTTTCCCCTCAAGAAGCCTTTCGTTAAGACAGTTCTTGTGGAAATGGCAAAGTGATATTTGGAAGCCCATAGAGGGCTATGGTGAAAAAGGAAATATCCTCAGATGAAATCTGGAAAGAAGCTTTCTGAGAAACTGCTTAGTGTTCTGTTAATTCATCTCACAGAGTTACATCTGTATTTCGTCGATCTCTTTGCTAGCCTTATTTCTGTGGAATCTGAGAACAGATATTTCGGATCCCTTGGAAGACTATAGGGCCAAAGGAAATATCCTCCGAAAACAAAGAGAAAGAAGCTTTCTGAGAAACTTCTTCGTGTTCTTGGAAATCATCTCACATAGTTACAGCTTTCCACACAAGAAGCCTTTCGCCCAGACAGTTCTTGTGGAATTGGCAAAGTGATATTTGGAAGCCCATAGAGGGCTATGGTGAAAAGGATATATACTCCGATGAAATCTGGAAAGAAGCTTTCTGAGAAACTGCTTAGTGTTCTGTTAATTCATCTCACAGAGTTACATCTGTATTTCGTGGATCTCTTTGCTAGCCTTATTTCTGTGGAATCTGAGAACAGATATTTCGGATCCCTTGGAAGACTATAGGGCCAAAGGAAATATCCTCCGATAACAAAGAGAAAGAAGCTTTCTGAGAAACTTCTTTGTGTTCTGTGAAATCATTTCACAGAGGTACAGCTTTCCCCTCAAGAATCCTTTCGCCAAGACAGTTCTTGTGGAATTGGGAAAGTGATATTTGGAAGCCCATAGAGGGCTATGGTGAAAAAGGAAATATTCACAGATGAAATCTGGAAAGAAGCTTTCTGAGAAACTGCTTAGTGTTCTGTTAATTCATCTCACAGAGTTACATCTGTATTTCGTGGATCTCTTTGCTAGCCTTATTTCTGTGGAGTCTGAGAACAGATATTTCGGATCCCTTGGAAGACTCTAGGGCCAAAGGAAATATCCTCCGATAACAAAGAGAAAGAAACTTTCTGAGAAACTTTCTTTGTGTTCTTGGAAATCATCTCACAGAGTCACAGCTTTCCCCTCAAGAAGCCTTTCGTTAAGACAGTTCTTGTGGAAATGGCAAACTGATATTTGGAAGCCCATAGAGGGCTATGGTGAAAAAGGAAATATCCTCAGATGAAATCTGGAAAGAAGCTTTCTGAGAAACTGCTTAGTGTTCTGTTAATTCATCTCACAGAGTTACATCTGTATTTCGTGGATCTCTTTGCTAGCCTTATTTCTGTGGAATCTGAGAACAGATATTTCGGATCCCTTGGAAGACTATAGGGCCAAAGGAAATATTCTCCGATAACAAAGAGAAAGAAGCTTTCTGAGAAACTTCTTTGTGTTCTGTGAAATCATCTCACAGAGTTACAGCTTTCCCCTCAAGAATCCTTTCGCCAAGACAGTTCTTGTTGAATTGGCAAAGTGATATTTGGAAGCCCATAGAGGGCTATGGTGAAAAAGGAAATATCCTCAGATGAAATCTGGAAAGAAGCATTCTGAGAAACTGCTTTGTGTTCTGTTAATTCATCTCACAGAGTTACATCTGTATTTCGTCGATCTCTTTGCTAGCCTTATTTCTCTGGAATCTGAGAACAGATACTTCGGATCCCTTGGAAGACTATAGGGCCAAAGGAAATATCCTCCGATAACAAAGAGAAAGAAGCTTTCTGAGAAACTTCTTTGTGTTCTGTGAAATCATCTCACAGAGTTACAACTTTCCCTTCAAGAAGCCTTTCGCTAAGACAGTTCTCTTGGAATTGGCAAAGTGATATTTGGAAGCCCATAGAGGGCTATGGTGAAAAAGGAAATATCCTCAGATGAAATCTGGAAAGAAGCTTTCTGAGAAACTGCTTAGTGTTCTGTTAATTCATCTCACAGAGTTACATGTGTATTTCGTGAATCTCTTTGCTAGCCTTATTTCTGTGGAATCTGAGAACAGATATTTCGGATCCCTTGGAAGACTATAGGGCCAAAGGAAATATCCTCCGATAACAAAGAGAAAGAAGCTTTCTGAGAAACTTCTTTGTGTTCTTTGAAATCATCTCACAGAGTTACAGCTTTCCCCTCAAGAACCCTTTCGCTGAGACAGTTCTTGTGGAATTGGCAAAGTGATATATGAAAGCCCATAGTGGGCTATGGTGAAAAAGGAAATATCCTCAGATGAAATCTGGAAAGAAGCTTTCTGAGAAACTGCTTAGTGTTCTGTTAATTCATCTCACAGAGTTACATCTGTATTTCGTAGATCTCTTTGCTAGCCTTATTTCTGTGGAATCTGAGAACAGATATTTCGGATCCCTTGGAAGACTATAGGGCCAAAGGAAATATCCTCCGAAAACAAAGAGAAAGAAGCTTTCTGAGAAACTTCTTTGTGTTCTTGGAAATCATCTCACATAGTTACAGCTTTCCACACAAGAATCCTTTCGCTAAGACAGTTCTTGTGGAATTGGCAAAGTGATATTTGGAAGCCCATAGAGGGCTACGGTGAAAAGGATATATACTCCGATGAAATCTGGAAAGAAGCTTTCTGAGAAACTGCTTAGTGTTCTGTTAATTCATCTCACAGAGTTACATCTGTATTTCGTGGATCTCTTTGCTAGCCTTATTTCTGTGGAATCTGAGAACAGATATTTCGGATCCCTTGGAAGACTATAGGGCCAAAGCAAATATCCTCCGATAACAAAGAGAAAGAAGCTTTCTGAGAAACTTCTTTGTGTTCTGTGAAATCATCTCACAGAGGTACAGCTTTCCCCTCAAGAATCCTTTCGCCAAGACAGTTCTTGTGGAATTGGGAAAGTGATATTTGGAAGCCCCTAGAGGGCTATGGTGAAAAAGGAAATATTCACAGATGAAATCTGGAAAGAAGCTTTCTGAGAAACTGCTTAGTGTTCTGTTAATTCATCTCACAGAGTTACATCTGTATTTCGTCGATCACTTTGCTAGCCTTATTTCTGTGGAATCTGAGATCAGATATTTCGGATCCCTTGGAAGACTATAGGGCCAAAGGAAATATCCTCCGATAACAAAGAGAAAGAAGCTTTCTGAGAAACTTCTTTGTGTTCTTTGAAATCATCTCACAGAGTTACAGCTTTCCCGTCAAGAAGCCATTCGCTAAGACAGTTCTTGTGGAATTGGCAAAGTGATATTTGGAAGCCCATAGAGGGCTATGGTGAAAAAGGAAATATCCTTCGATGAAATCTGGAAAAAAGTTTTCTGAGAAACTGCTTAGTGTTCTGTTAATTCATCTCACAGAGTTAAATCTGTATTTCGTGGATCTCTTTGCTAGCCTTATTTCTGTGGAATCTGAGAACAGATATTTCGGATCCCTTGGAAGACTATAGGGCCAAAGGAAATATCCTCCGATAACAAAGAGAAAGAAGCTTTCTGAGAAACTTCTTTGTGTTCTGTGAAATCATTTCACAGAGGTACAGCTTTCCCCTCAAGAATCCTTTCGCCAAGACAGTTCTTGTGGAATTGGGAAAGTGATATTTGGAAGCCCATAGAGGGCTATGGTGAAAAAGGAAATATTCACAGATGAAATCTGGAAAGAAGCTTTCTGAGAAACTGCTTAGTGTTCTGTTAATTCATCTCACAGAGTTACATCTGTATTTCGTGGATCTCTTTGCTAGCCTTATTTCTGTGGAGTCTGAGAACAGATATTTCGGATCCCTTGGAAGACTCTAGGGCCAAAGGAAATATCCTCCGATAACAAAGAGAAAGAAACTTTCTGAGAAACTTTCTTTGTGTTCTTGGAAATCATCTCACAGAGTCACAGCTTTCCCCTCAAGAAGCCTTTCGTTAAGACAGTTCTTGTGGAAATGGCAAACTGATATTTGGAAGCCCATAGAGGGCTATGGTGAAAAAGGAAATATCCTCAGATGAAATCTGGAAAGAAGCTTTCTGAGAAACTGCTTAGTGTTCTGTTAATTCATCTCACAGAGTTACATCTGTATTTCGTGGATCTCTTTGCTAGCCTTATTTCTGTGGAATCTGAGAACAGATATTTCGGATCCCTTGGAAGACTATAGGGCCAAAGGAAATATTCTCCGATAACAAAGAGAAAGAAGCTTTCTGAGAAACTTCTTTGTGTTCTGTGAAATCATCTCACAGAGTTACAGCTTTCCCCTCAAGAATCCTTTCGCCAAGACAGTTCTTGTTGAATTGGCAAAGTGATATTTGGAAGCCCATAGAGGGCTATGGTGAAAAAGGAAATATCCTCAGATGAAATCTGGAAAGAAGCATTCTGAGAAACTTCTTTGTGTTCTGTTAATTCATCTCACAGAGTTACATCTGTATTTCGTCGATCTCTTTGCTAGCCTTATTTCTCTGGAATCTGAGAACAGATACTTCGGATCCCTTGGAAGACTATAGGGCCAAAGGAAATATCCTCCGATAACAAAGAGAAAGAAGCTTTCTGAGAAACTTCTTTGTGTTCTGTGAAATCATCTCACAGAGTTACAACTTTCCCTTCAAGAAGCCTTTCGCTAAGACAGTTCTCTTGGAATTGGCAAAGTGATATTTGGAAGCCCATAGAGGGCTATTGTGAAAAAGGAAATATCCTCAGATGAAATCTGGAAAGAAGCTTTCTGAGAAACTGCTTAGTGTTCTGTTAATTCATCTCACAGAGTTACATGTGTATTTCGTGAATCTCTTTGCTAGCCTTATTTCTGTGGAATCTGAGAACAGATATTTCGGATCCCTTGGAAGACTATAGGGCCAAAGGAAATATCCTCCGATAACAAAGAGAAAGAAGCTTTCTGAGAAACTTCTTTGTGTTCTTTGAAATCATCTCACAGAGTTACAGCTTTCCCCTCAAGAACCCTTTCGCTGAGACAGTTCTTGTGGAATTGGCAAAGTGATATATGAAAGCCCATAGTGGGCTATGGTGAAAAAGGAAATATCCTCAGATGAAATCTGGAAAGAAGCTTTCTGAGAAACTGCTTAGTGTTCTGTTAATTCATCTCACAGAGTTACATCTGTATTTCGTAGATCTCTTTGCTAGCCTTATTTCTGTGGAATCTGAGAACAGATATTTCGGATCCCTTGGAAGACTATAGGGCCAAAGGAAATATCCTCCGAAAACAAAGAGAAAGAAGCTTTCTGAGAAACTTCTTTGTGTTCTTGGAAATCATCTCACATAGTTACAGCTTTCCACACAAGAATCCTTTCGCTAAGACAGTTCTTGTGGAATTGGCAAAGTGATATTTGGAAGCCCATAGAGGGCTATGGTGAAAAGGATATATACTCCGATGAAATCTGGAAAGAAGCTTTCTGAGAAACTGCTTAGTGTTCTGTTAATTCATCTCACAGAGTTACATCTGTATTTCGTGGATCTCTTTGCTAGCCTTATTTCTGTGGAATCTGAGAACAGATATTTCGGATCCCTTGGAAGACTATAGGGCCAAAGGAAATATCCTCCGATAACAAAGAGAAAGAAGCTTTCTGAGAAACTTCTTTGTGTTCTGTGAAATCATCTCACAGAGGTACAGCTTTCCCCTCAAGAATCCTTTCGCCAAGACAGTTCTTGTGGAATTGGGAAAGTGATATTTGGAAGCCCCTAGAGGGCTATGGTGAAAAAGGAAATATTCACAGATGTAATCTGGAAAGAAGCTTTCTGAGAAACTGCTTAGTGTTCTGTTAATTCATCTCACAGAGTTACATCTGTATTTCGTCGATCACTTTGCTAGCCTTATTTCTGTGGAATCTGAGATCAGATATTTCGGATCCCTTGGAAGACTATAGGGCCAAAGGAAATATCCTCCGATAACAAAGAGAAAGAAGCTTTCTGAGAAACTTCTTTGTGTTCTTTGAAATCATCTCACAGAGTTACAGCTTTCCCGTCAAGAAGCCTTTCGCTAAGACAGTTCTTGTGGAATTGGCAAAGTGATATTTGGAAGCCCATAGAGGGCTATGGTGAAAAAGGAAATATCCTTCGATGAAATCTGGAAAAAAGTTTTCTGAGAAACTGCTTAGTGTTCTGTTAATTCATCTCACAGAGTTAAATCTGTATTTCGTCGATCTCTTTGCTAGCCTTATTTCTGTGGAATCTGAGAACAGATATTTCGGATCCCTTGGAAGACTATAGGGCCAAAGGAAATATCCTCCGATAACAAAGAGAAAGAAACTTTCTGAGAAACTTTCTTTGTGATCTTGGAAATCATCTCACAGAGTCACAGCTTTCCCCTCAAGAAGCCTTTCGTTAAGACAGTTCTTGTGGAAATGGCAAAGTGATATTTGGAAGCCCATAGAGGGCTATGGTGAAAAAGGAAATATCCTCAGATGAAATCTGGAAAGAAGCTTTCTGAGAAACTGCTTAGTGTTCTGTTAATTCATCTCACAGAGTTACATCTGTATTTCGTCGATCTCTTTGCTAGCCTTATTTCTGTGGAATCTGAGAACAGATATTTCGGATCCCTTGGAAGACTATAGGGCCAAAGGAAATATCCTCCGAAAACAAAGAGAAAGAAGCTTTCTGAGAAACTTCTTCGTGTTCTTGGAAATCATCTCACATAGTTACAGCTTTCCACACAAGAAGCCTTTCGCCCAGACAGTTCTTGTGGAATTGGCAAAGTGATATTTGGAAGCCCATAGAGGGCTATGGTGAAAAGGATATATACTCCGATGAAATCTGGAAAGAAGCTTTCTGAGAAACTGCTTAGTGTTCTGTTAATTCATCTCACAGAGTTACATCTGTATTTCGTGGATCTCTTTGCTAGCCTTATTTCTGTGGAATCTGAGAACAGATATTTCGGATCCCTTGGAAGACTATAGGGCCAAAGGAAATATCCTCCGATAACAAAGAGAAAGAAGCTTTCTGAGAAACTTCTTTGTGTTCTGTGAAATCATTTCACAGAGGTACAGCTTTCCCCTCAAGAATCCTTTCGCCAAGACAGTTCTTGTGGAATTGGGAAAGTGATATTTGGAAGCCCATAGAGGGCTATGGTGAAAAAGGAAATATTCACAGATGAAATCTGGAAAGAAGCTTTCTGAGAAACTGCTTAGTGTTCTGTTAATTCATCTCACAGAGTTACATCTGTATTTCGTGGATCTCTTTGCTAGCCTTATTTCTGTGGAGTCTGAGAACAGATATTTCGGATCCCTTGGAAGACTCTAGGGCCAAAGGAAATATCCTCCGATAACAAAGAGAAAGAAACTTTCTGAGAAACTTTCTTTGTGTTCTTGGAAATCATCTCACAGAGTCACAGCTTTCCCCTCAAGAAGCCTTTCGTTAAGACAGTTCTTGTGGAAATGGCAAACTGATATTTGGAAGCCCATAGAGGGCTATGGTGAAAAAGGAAATATCCTCAGATGAAATCTGGAAAGAAGCTTTCTGAGAAACTGCTTAGTGTTCTGTTAATTCATCTCACAGAGTTACATCTGTATTTCGTGGATCTCTTTGCTAGCCTTATTTCTGTGGAATCTGAGAACAGATATTTCGGATCCCTTGGAAGACTATAGGGCCAAAGGAAATATCCTCCGATAACAAACAGAAAGAAGCTTTCTGAGAAACTTCTTTGTGTTCTTTGAAATCATCTCACAGAGTTACAGCTTTCCACACAAGAAGCCTTTCGCTAAGACACTTCTTGTGGAATTGGCAAAGTGATATTTGGAAGCCCATAGAGGGCTATGGTGAAAAAGGAAATATCCTCAGATGAAATCTGGAAAGAAGCTTTCTGAGAAACTGCTTAGTGTTCTGTTAATTCATCTCACAGAGTTACATCTGTATTTCGTGGATCTCTTTGCTAGCCTTATTTCTGTGGAATCTGAGAACAGATATTTCGGATCCCTTGGAAGACTATAGGGCCAAAGGAAATATTCTCCGATAACAAAGAGAAAGAAGCTTTCTGAGAAACTTCTTTGTGTTCTGTGAAATCATCTCACAGAGTTACAGCTTTCCCCTCAAGAAGCCTTTCGCCAAGACAGTTCTTGTTGAATTGGCAAAGTGATATTTGGAAGCCCATAGAGGGCTATGGTGAAAAAGGAAATATCCACAGATGAAATCTGGAAAGAAGCATTCTGAGAAACTGCTTAGTGTTCTGTTAATTCATCTCACAGAGTTACATCTGTATTTCGTCGATCTCTTTGCTAGCCTTATTTCTGTGGAATCTGAGAACAGATACTTCGGATCCCTTGGAAGACTATAGGGCCAAAGGAAATATCCTCCGATAACAAAGAGAAAGAAGCTTTCTGAGAAACTTCTTTGTGTTCTGTGAAATCATCTCACAGAGTCACAGCTTTCCCCTCAAGAAGCCTTTCGTTAAGACAGTTCTTGTGGAAATGGCAAAGTGATATTTGGAAGCCCATTGAGGGCTATGGTGAAAAAGGAAATATCCTCAGATGAAATCTGGAAAGAAGCTTTCTGAGAAACTGCTTAGTGTTCTGTTAATTCATCTCACAGAGTTACATCTGTATTTCGTCGATCTCTTTGCTAGCCTTATTTCTGTGGAATCTGAGAACAGATATTTCGGATCCCTTGGAAGACTATAGGGCCAAAGGAAATATCCTCCGAAAACAAAGAGAAAGAAGCTTTCTGAGAAACTTCTTCGTGTTCTTGGAAATCATCTCACATAGTTACAGCTTTCCACACAAGAAGCCTTTCGCCCAGACAGTTCTTTTGGAATTGGCAAAGTGATATTTGGAAGCCCATAGAGGGCTATGGTGAAAAGGATATATACTCCGATGAAATCTGGAAAGAAGCTTTCTGAGAAACTGCTTAGTGTTCTGTTAATTCATCTCACAGAGTTACATCTGTATTTCGTGGATCTCTTTGCTAGCCTTATTTCTGTGGAATCTGAGAACAGATATTTCGGATCCCTTGGAAGACTATAGGGCCAAAGGAAATATCCTCCGATAACAAAGAGAAAGAAGCTTTCTGAGAAACTTCTTTGTGTTCTGTGAAATCATTTCACAGAGGTACAGCTTTCCCCTCAAGAATCCTTTCGCCAAGACAGTTCTTGTGGAATTGGGAAAGTGATATTTGGAAGCCCATAGAGGGCTATGGTGAAAAAGGAAATATTCACAGATGAAATCTGGAAAGAAGCTTTCTGAGAAACTGCTTAGTGTTCTGTTAATTCATCTCACAGAGTTACATCTGTATTTCGTGGATCTCTTTGCTAGCCTTATTTCTGTGGAGTCTGAGAACAGATATTTCGGATCCCTTGGAAGACTCTAGGGCCAAAGGAAATATCCTCCGATAACAAAGAGAAAGAAACTTTCTGAGAAACTTTCTTTGTGTTCTTGGAAATCATCTCACAGAGTCACAGCTTTCCCCTCAAGAAGCCTTTCGTTAAGACAGTTCTTGTGGAAATGGCAAACTGATATTTGGAAGCCCATAGAGGGCTATGGTGAAAAAGGAAATATCCTCAGATGAAATCTGGAAAGAAGCTTTCTGAGAAACTGCTTAGTGTTCTGTTAATTCATCTCACAGAGTTACATCTGTATTTCGTGGATCTCTTTGCTAGCCTTATTTCTGTGGAATCTGAGAACAGATATTTCGGATCCCTTGGAAGACTATAGGGCCAAAGGAAATATCCTCCGATAACAAACAGAAAGAAGCTTTCTGAGAAACTTCTTTGTGTTCTTTGAAATCATCTCACAGAGTTACAGCTTTCCACACAAGAAGCCTTTCGCTAAGACACTTCTTGTGGAATTGGCAAAGTGATATTTGGAAGCCCATAGAGGGCTATGGTGAAAAAGGAAATATCCTCAGATGAAATCTGGAAAGAAGCTTTCTGAGAAACTGCTTAGTGTTCTGTTAATTCATCTCACAGAGTTACATCTGTATTTCGTGGATCTCTTTGCTAGCCTTATTTCTGTGGAATCTGAGAACAGATATTTCGGATCCCTTGGAAGACTATAGGGCCAAAGGAAATATTCTCCGATAACAAAGAGAAAGAAGCTTTCTGAGAAACTTCTTTGTGTTCTGTGAAATCATCTCACAGAGTTACAGCTTTCCCCTCAAGAAGCCTTTCGCCAAGACAGTTCTTGTTGAATTGGCAAAGTGATATTTGGAAGCCCATAGAGGGCTATGGTGAAAAAGGAAATATCCTCAGATGAAATCTGGAAAGAAGCATTCTGAGAAACTGCTTAGTGTTCTGTTAATTCATCTCACAGAGTTACATCTGTATTTCGTCGATCTCTTTGCTAGCCTTATTTCTCTGGAATCTGAGAACAGATACTTCGGATCCCTTGGAAGACTATAGGGCCAAAGGAAATATCCTCCGATAACAAAGAGAAAGAAGCTTTCTGAGAAACTTCTTTGTGTTCTGTGAAATCATCTCACAGAGTTACAACTTTCCCTTCAAGAAGCCTTTCGCTAAGACAGTTCTCTTGGAATTGGCAAAGTGATATTTGGAAGCCCATAGAGGGCTATTGTGAAAAAGGAAATATCCTCAGATGAAATCTGGAAAGAAGCTTTCTGAGAAACTGCTTAGTGTTCTGTTAATTCATCTCACAGAGTTACATGTGTATTTCGTGAATCTCTTTGCTAGCCTTATTTCTGTGGAATCTGAGAACAGATATTTCGGATCCCTTGGAAGACTATAGGGCCAAAGGAAATATCCTCCGATAACAAAGAGAAAGAAGCTTTCTGAGAAACTTCTTTGTGTTCTTTGAAATCATCTCACAGAGTTACAGCTTTCCCCTCAAGAACCCTTTCGCTGAGACAGTTCTTGTGGAATTGGCAAAGTGATATATGGAAGCCCATAGTGGGCTATGGTGAAAAAGGAAATATCCTCAGATGAAATCTGGAAAGAAGCTTTCTGAGAAACTGCTTAGTGTTCTGTTAATTCATCTCACAGAGTTACATCTGTATTTCGTCGATCTCTTTGCTAGCCTTATTTCTGTGGAATCTGAGATCAGATATTTCGGATCCCTTGGAAGACTATAGGGCCAAAGGAAATATCCTCCGATAACAAAGAGAAAGAAGCTTTCTGAGAAACTTCTTTGTGTTCTTTGAAATCATCTCACAGAGTTACAGCTTTCCCGTCAAGAAGCCTTTCGCTAAGACAGTTCTTGTGGAATTGGCAAAGTGATATTTGGAAGCCCATAGAGGGCTATGGTGAAAAAGGAAATATCCTTCGATGAAATCTGGAAAAAAGTTTTCTGAGAAACTGCTTAGTGTTCTGTTAATTCATCTCACAGAGTTAAATCTGTATTTCGTCGATCTCTTTGCTAGCCTTATTTCTGTGGAATCTGAGAACAGATATTTCGGATCCCTTGGAAGACTATAGGGCCAAAGGAAATATCCTCCGATAACAAAGAGAAAGAAACTTTCTGAGAAACTTTCTTTGTGTTCTTGGAAATCATCTCACAGAGTCACAGCTTTCCCCTCAAGAAGCCTTTCGTTAAGACAGTTCTTGTGGAAATGGCAAAGTGATATTTGGAAGCCCATAGAGGGCTATGGTGAAAAAGGAAATATCCTCAGATGAAATCTGGAAAGAAGCTTTCTGAGAAACTGCTTAGTGTTCTGTTAATTCATCTCACAGAGTTACATCTGTATTTCGTCGATCTCTTTGCTAGCCTTATTTCTGTGGAATCTGAGAACAGATATTTCGGATCCCTTGGAAGACTATAGGGCCAAAGGAAATATCCTCCGAAAACAAAGAGAAAGAAGCTTTCTGAGAAACTTCTTCGTGTTCTTGGAAATCATCTCACATAGTTACAGCTTTCCACACAAGAAGCCTTTCGCCCAGACAGTTCTTGTGGAATTGGCAAAGTGATATTTGGTAGCCCATAGAGGGCTATGGTGAAAAGGATATATACTCCGATGAAATCTGGAAAGAAGCTTTCTGAGAAACTGCTTAGTGTTCTGTTAATTCATCTCACAGAGTTACATCTGTATTTCGTGGATCTCTTTGCTAGCCTTATTTCTGTGGAATCTGAGAACAGATATTTCGGATCCCTTGGAAGACTATAGGGCCAAAGGAAATATCCTCCGATAACAAAGAGAAAGAAGCTTTCTGAGAAACTTCTTTGTGTTCTGTGAAATCATCTCACAGAGGTACAGCTTTCCTCTCAAGAATCCTTTCGCCAAGACAGTTCTTGTGGAATTGGGAAAGTGATATTTGGAAGCCCATAGAGGGCTATGGTGAAAAAGGAAATATTCACAGATGAAATCTGGAAAGAAGCTTTCTGAGAAACTGCTTAGTGTTCTGTTAATTCATCTCACAGAGTTACATCTGTATTTCGTCGATCTCTTTGCTAGCCTTATTTCTGTGGAATCAGACATCAGATATTTCGGATCCCTTGGAAGACTATAGGGCCAAAGGAAATATCCTCCGATAACAAAGAGAAAGAAGCTTTCTGAGAAACTTCTTTGTGTTCTTTGAAATCATCTGACAGAGTTACAGCTTTCCCGTCAAGAAGCCTTTCGCTAAGACAGTTCTTGTGGAATTGGCAAAGTGATATTTGGAAACCCATAGAGGGCTATGGTGAAAAAGGAAATATTCTTCGATGAAATCTGGAAACAAGCTTTCTGAGAAACTGCTTAGTGTTCTGTTAATTCATCTCACAGAGTTAAATCTGTATTTCGTCTATCTCTTTGCTAGCCTTATTTCTGTGGAATCTGAGAACAGATATTTCGGATCCCTTGGAAGACTATAGGGCCAAAGGAAATATCCTCCGATAACAAAGAGAAAGAAACTTTCTGAGAAACTTTCTTTGTGTTCTTTGAAATCATCTCACAGAGTTACAGCTTTCCCGTCAAGAAGCCTTTCGCTAAGACAGTTCTTGTGGAATTGGCAAAGTGATATTTGGAAACCCATAGAGGGCTATGGTGAAAAAGGAAATATTCTTCGATGAAATCTGGAAACAAGCTTTCTGAGAAACTGCTTAGTGTTCTGTTAATTCATCTCACAGAGTTAAATCTGTATTTCGTCTATCTCTTTGCTAGCCTTATTTCTGTGGAATCTGAGAACAGATATTTCGGATCCCTTGGAAGACTATAGGGCCAAAGGAAATATCCTCCGATAACAAAGAGAAAGAAGCTTTCTGAGAAACTTCTTTGTGTTCTGTGAAATCATCTGACAGAGTTACAGCTTTCCCCTCAAGAAGCCTTTCGCTAAGACAGATCTTGTGAAATTGGCAAAGTGATATTTGGAAGCCCATAGTGGGCTATGGTGAAAAAGGAAATATCCTCAGATGAAATCTGGAAAGAAGCTTTCTGAGAAACTGCTTAGTGTTCTGTTAATTCATCTCACAGAGTTACATGTGTATTTCGTGGATCATTTTGCTAGCCTTATTTCTGTGGAATCTGAGAACAGATATTTCGGATCCCTTCGAAGACTATAGGGCCAAAGGAAATATTCTCCGATAACAAAGAGAAAGAAGCTTTCTGAGAAACTTCTTTGTGTTCTGTGAAATCATCTCACAGAGTTACAGCTTTCCCCTCAAGAAACCTTTCGCCAAGACAGTTCTCGTGGAATTGGCAAAGTGATATTTGGAAGCCCATAGAGGGCTATGGTGAAAAAGGAAATATCCTCAGATGAAATCTGGAAAGAAGCTTTCTGAGAAACTGCTTAGTGTTCTGTTAATTCATCTCACAGAGTTACATCTGTATTTCGTCCATCTCTTTGCTAGCCTTATTTCTGTGGAATCTGAGAACAGATACTTCGGATCCCTTGGAAGACTATAGGGCCAAAGGAAATATCCTCCGATAACAAAGAGAAAGAAGCTTTCTGAGAAACTTCTTTGTGTTCTTTGAAATCATCTCACAGAGTTACAGCTTTCCCCTCAAGAAGCCTTTAGCTAAGACAGTTCTTGTGGAATTGGCAAAGTGATATTTGGAAGCCCATAGAGGGCTATGGTGAAAAAGGAAATATCCTCAGATGAAATCTGGAAAGAAGCTTTCTGAGAAACTGCTTAGTGTTCTGTTAATTCATCTCACAGAGTTACATCTGTATTTCGTCCATCTCTTTGCTAGCCTTATTTCTGTGGAATCTGAGAACAGATACTTCGGATCCCTTGGAAGACTATAGGGCCAAAGGAAATATCCTCCGATAACAAAGAGAAAGAAGCTTTCTGAGAAACTTCTTTGTGTTCTTTGAAATCATCTCACAGAGTTACAGCTTTCCCCTCAAGAAGCCTTTAGCTAAGACAGTTCTTGTGGAATTGGCAAAGTGATATTTGGAAGCCCATAGAGGGCTATGGTGAAAAAGGAAATATCCTCCGATGAAATCCGGAAAGAAGCTTTCTGAGAAACTGCTTAGTGTTCTGTTAATTCATCTCACAGAGTTACATCTGTATTTTGTCGATCTCTTTGCTAGCCTTATTTCTGTGGAATCTGAGAACAGATATTTCGGATCCCTTGGAAGACTATAGGGCCAAAGGAAATATCCGCCGATAACAAAGAGAAAGAAGCTTTCTGAGAAACTTCTTTGTTTTCTCTGAAATCATCTGACAGAGTTACAGCTTTCCCCTCAAGAAGGCTTTCGCCAAGACAGTTCTTGTGGAATTGGCAAAGTGATATTTGGAAGCCCTTAGAGGGCTATGGTGAAAAAGGAAATATTCACAGATGACATCTGGAAAGAAGCTTTCTGAGAAACTGCTTAGTGTTCTGTTAATTCATCTCACAGAGTTACATCTGTATTTCGTGGATCTCTTTGCTAGCCTTATTTCTGTGGAATCTGAGAACAGATATTTTGGATCCCTTGGAAGACTATAGGGCCAAAGGAAATATCCTCCGATAACAAAGAGAAAGAAGCTTTCTGAGAAACTTCTTTGTGTTCTGTGAAATCATCTCACAGAATTACAGCTTTCCCCTCAAGAACCCTTTCGCCAAGACAGTTCTTGCGGAATTGGCAAAGTGATATTTGGAAGCCCGTAGAGGGCTATGGTGAAAAAGGAAATATCCTCCGATGAAATCTGGAAAGAAGCTTTCTGAGAAACTGCTTAGTGTTCTGTTAATTCTTCTAACAGAGTTACATCTGTATTTCGTCGATCTCTTTGCTAGCCTTATTTCTGTGGAATCTGAGAACAGATATTTAGGATCCCTTGGAAGACTATAGGGCCAAAGGAAATATCCGCCGATAACAAAGAGAAAGAAGCTTTCTGAGAAACTTCTTTGTGTTCTGTGAAATCATCTCACAGAGTTACAGCTTTCCCCTCAAGAAGTCTTTCGCCAAGACGGTTCTTGTGGAATTGGCAAAGTGATATTTGGAAGCCCATAGAGGGGTATTGTGAAAAGGAAATATCCTCAGATGAAATCTGGAAAGAAGCTTTCTGAGAAAGTGCTTAGTGTTCTGTTAATTCATCTCACAGAGTTACATCTGTATTTCGTCGATTTCTTTGCTAGCCTTATTTCTGTGGAATCTGAGAACAGATATTTCGGATCCCTTGGAAGACTATAGGGCCAAGGAAATATCCTCCGAAAACAAAGAGAAAGAAGCTTTCTGAGAAACTTCTTTGTGTTCTTGGAAATCATCTCACATAGTTACAGCTTTCCACACAAGAAGCCTTTCGCTAAGACACTTCTTGTGGAATTGGCAAAGTGATATTTGGAAGCCCATAGAGGGCTATGGTGAAAAAGGAAATATCCTCAGATGAAATCTGGAAAGAAGCTTTCTGAGAAACTGCTTAGTGTTCTGTTAATTCATCTCACAGAGTTACATCTGTATTTCGTGGATCTCTTTGCTAGCCTTATTTCTGTGGAATCTGAGAACAGATATTTCGGATCCCTTGGAAGACTATAGGGCCAAAGGAAATATTCTCCGATAACAAAGAGAAAGAAGCTTTCTGAGAAACTTCTTTGTGTTCTGTGAAATCATCTCACAGAGTTACAGCTTTCCCCTCAAGAATCCTTTCGCCAAGACAGTTCTTGTTGAATTGGCAAAGTGATATTTGGAAGCCCATAGAGGGCTATGGTGAAAAAGGAAATATCCTCAGATGAAATCTGGAAAGAAGCATTCTGAGAAACTGCTTTGTGTTCTGTTAATTCATCTCACAGAGTTACATCTGTATTTCGTCGATCTCTTTGCTAGCCTTATTTCTCTGGAATCTGAGAACAGATACTTCGGATCCCTTGGAAGACTATAGGGCCAAAGGAAATATCCTCCGATAACAAAGAGAAAGAAGCTTTCTGAGAAACTTCTTTGTGTTCTGTGAAATCATCTCACAGAGTTACAACTTTCCCTTCAAGAAGCCTTTCGCTAAGACAGTTCTCTTGGAATTGGCAAAGTGATATTTGGAAGCCCATAGAGGGCTATTGTGAAAAAGGAAATATCCTCAGATGAAATCTGGAAAGAAGCTTTCTGAGAAACTGCTTAGTGTTCTGTTAATTCATCTCACAGAGTTACATGTGTATTTCGTGAATCTCTTTGCTAGCCTTATTTCTGTGGAATCTGAGAACAGATATTTCGGATCCCTTGGAAGACTATAGGGCCAAAGGAAATATCCTCCGATAACAAAGAGAAAGAAGCTTTCTGAGAAACTTCTTTGTGTTCTTTGAAATCATCTCACAGAGTTACAGCTTTCCCCTCAAGAACCCTTTCGCTGAGACAGTTCTTGTGGAATTGGCAAAGTGATATATGAAAGCCCATAGTGGGCTATGGTGAAAAAGGAAATATCCTCAGATGAAATCTGGAAAGAAGCTTTCTGAGAAACTGCTTAGTGTTCTGTTAATTCATCTCACAGAGTTACATCTGTATTTCGTAGATCTCTTTGCTAGCCTTATTTCTGTGGAATCTGAGAACAGATATTTCGGATCCCTTGGAAGACTATAGGGCCAAAGGAAATATCCTCCGAAAACAAAGAGAAAGAAGCTTTCTGAGAAACTTCTTTGTGTTCTTGGAAATCATCTCACATAGTTACAGCTTTCCACACAAGAATCCTTTCGCTAAGACAGTTCTTGTGGAATTGGCAAAGTGATATTTGGAAGCCCATAGAGGGCTATGGTGAAAAGGATATATACTCCGATGAAATCTGGAAACAAGCTTTCTGAGAAACTGCTTAGTGTTCTGTTAATTCATCTCACAGAGTTACATCTGTATTTCGTGGATCTCTTTGCTAGCCTTATTTCTGTGGAATCTGAGAACAGATATTTCGGATCCCTTGGAAGACTATAGGGCCAAAGGAAATATCCTCCGATAACAAAGAGAAAGAAGCTTTCTGAGAAACTTCTTTGTGTTCTGTGAAATCATCTCACAGAGGTACAGCTTTCCCCTCAAGAATCCTTTCGCCAAGACAGTTCTTGTGGAATTGGGAAAGTGATATTTGGAAGCCCCTAGAGGGCTATGGTGAAAAAGGAAATATTCACAGATGAAATCTGGAAAGAAGCTTTCTGAGAAACTGCTTAGTGTTCTGTTAATTCATCTCACAGAGTTACATCTGTATTTCGTGGATCTCTTTGCTAGCCTTATTTCTGTGGAATCTGAGATCAGATATTTCGGATCCCTTGGAAGACTATAGGGCCAAAGGAAATATCCTCCGATAACAAAGAGAAAGAAGCTTTCTGAGAAACTTCTTTGTGTTCTTTGAAATCATCTCACAGAGTTACAGCTTTCCCGTCAAGAAGCCTTTCGCTAAGACAGTTCTTGTGGAATTGGCAAAGTGATATTTGGAAGCCCATAGAGGGCTATGGTGAAAAAGGAAATATCCTTCGATGAAATCTGGAAAAAAGTTTTCTGAGAAACTGCTTAGTGTTCTGTTAATTCATCTCACAGAGTTAAATCTGTATTTCGTCGATCTCTTTGCTAGCCTTATTTCTGTGGAATCTGAGAACAGATATTTCGGATCCCTTGGAAGACTATAGGGCCAAAGGAAATATCCTCCGATAACAAAGAGAAAGAAACTTTCTGAGAAACTTTCTTTGTGATCTTGGAAATCATCTCACAGAGTCACAGCTTTCCCCTCAAGAAGCCTTTCGTTAAGACAGTTCTTGTGGAAATGGCAAAGTGATATTTGGAAGCCCATAGAGGGCTATGGTGAAAAAGGAAATATCCTCAGATGAAATCTGGAAAGAAGCTTTCTGAGAAACTGCTTAGTGTTCTGTTAATTCATCTCACAGAGTTACATCTGTATTTCGTCGATCTCTTTGCTAGCCTTATTTCTGTGGAATCTGAGAACAGATATTTCGGATCCCTTGGAAGACTATAGGGCCAAAGGAAATATCCTCCGAAAACAAAGAGAAAGAAGCTTTCTGAGAAACTTCTTCGTGTTCTTGGAAATCATCTCACATAGTTACAGCTTTCCACACAAGAAGCCTTTCGCCCAGACAGTTCTTGTGGAATTGGCAAAGTGATATTTGGAAGCCCATAGAGGGCTATGGTGAAAAGGATATATACTCCGATGAAATCTGGAAAGAAGCTTTCTGAGAAACTGCTTAGTGTTCTGTTAATTCATCTCACAGAGTTACATCTGTATTTCGTGGATCTCTTTGCTAGCCTTATTTCTGTGGAATCTGAGAACAGATATTTCGGATCCCTTGGAAGACTATAGGGCCAAAGGAAATATCCTCCGATAACAAAGAGAAAGAAGCTTTCTGAGAAACTTCTTTGTGTTCTGTGAAATCATTTCACAGAGGTACAGCTTTCCCCTCAAGAATCCTTTCGCCAAGACAGTTCTTGTGGAATTGGGAAAGTGATATTTGGAAGCCCATAGAGGGCTATGGTGAAAAAGGAAATATTCACAGATGAAATCTGGAAAGAAGCTTTCTGAGAAACTGCTTAGTGTTCTGTTAATTCATCTCACAGAGTTACATCTGTATTTCGTGGATCTCTTTGCTAGCCTTATTTCTGTGGAGTCTGAGAACAGATATTTCGGATCCCTTGGAAGACTCTAGGGCCAAAGGAAATATCCTCCGATAACAAAGAGAAAGAAACTTTCTGAGAAACTTTCTTTGTGTTCTTGGAAATCATCTCACAGAGTCACAGCTTTCCCCTCAAGAAGCCTTTCGTTAAGACAGTTCTTGTGGAAATGGCAAACTGATATTTGGAAGCCCATAGAGGGCTATGGTGAAAAAGGAAATATCCTCAGATGAAATCTGGAAAGAAGCTTTCTGAGAAACTGCTTAGTGTTCTGTTAATTCATCTCACAGAGTTACATCTGTATTTCGTGGATCTCTTTGCTAGCCTTATTTCTGTGGAATCTGAGAACAGATATTTCGGATCCCTTGGAAGACTATAGGGCCAAAGGAAATATCCTCCGATAACAAACAGAAAGAAGCTTTCTGAGAAACTTCTTTGTGTTCTTTGAAATCATCTCACAGAGTTACAGCTTTCCACACAAGAAGCCTTTCGCTAAGACACTTCTTGTGGAATTGGCAAAGTGATATTTGGAAGCCCATAGAGGGCTATGGTGAAAAAGGAAATATCCTCAGATGAAATCTGGAAAGAAGCTTTCTGAGAAACTGCTTAGTGTTCTGTTAATTCATCTCACAAGGTTACATCTGTATTTCGTGGATCTCTTTGCTAGCCTTATTTCTGTGGAATCTGAGAACAGATATTTCGGATCCCTTGGAAGACTATAGGGCCAAAGGAAATATTCTCCGATAACAAAGAGAAAGAAGCTTTCTGAGAAACTTCTTTGTGTTCTGTGAAATCATCTCACAGAGTTACAGCTTTCCCCTCAAGAAGCCTTTCGCCAAGACAGTTCTTGTTGAATTGGCAAAGTGATATTTGGAAGCCCATAGAGGGCTATGGTGAAAAAGGAAATATCCTCAGATGAAATCTGGAAAGAAGCTTTCTGAGAAACTGCTTAGTGTTCTGTTAATTCATCTCACAGAGTTACATCTGTATTTCGTCCATCTCTTTGCTAGCCTTATTTCTGTGGAATCTGAGAACAGATACTTCGGATCCCTTGGAAGACTATAGGGCCAAAGGAAATATCCTCCGATAACAAAGAGAAAGAAGCTTTCTGAGAAACTTCTTTGTGTTCTTTGAAATCATCTCACAGAGTTACAGCTTTCCCCTCAAGAAGCCTTTAGCTAAGACAGTTCTTGTGGAATTGGCAAAGTGATATTTGGAAGCCCATAGAGGGCTATGGTGAAAAAGGAAATATCCTCCGATGAAATCCGGAAAGAAGCTTTCTGAGAAACTGCTTAGTGTTCTGTTAATTCATCTCACAGAGTTACATCTGTATTTTGTCGATCTCTTTGCTAGCCTTATTTCTGTGGAATCTGAGAACAGATATTTCGGATCCCTTGGAAGACTATAGGGCCAAAGGAAATATCCGCCGATAACAAAGAGAAAGAAGCTTTCTGAGAAACTTCTTTGTTTTCTCTGAAATCATCTGACAGAGTTACAGCTTTCCCCTCAAGAAGGCTTTCGCCAAGACAGTTCTTGTGGAATTGGCAAAGTGATATTTGGAAGCCCTTAGAGGGCTATGGTGAAAAAGGAAATATTCACAGATGACATCTGGAAAGAAGCTTTCTGAGAAACTGCTTAGTGTTCTGTTAATTCATCTCACAGAGTTACATCTGTATTTCGTGGATCTCTTTGCTAGCCTTATTTCTGTGGAATCTGAGAACAGATATTTTGGATCCCTTGGAAGACTATAGGGCCAAAGGAAATATCCTCCGATAACAAAGAGAAAGAAGCTTTCTGAGAAACTTCTTTGTGTTCTGTGAAATCATCTCACAGAATTACAGCTTTCCCCTCAAGAACCCTTTCGCCAAGACAGTTCTTGCGGAATTGGCAAAGTGATATTTGGAAGCCCGTAGAGGGCTATGGTGAAAAAGGAAATATCCTCCGATGAAATCTGGAAAGAAGCTTTCTGAGAAACTGCTTAGTGTTCTGTTAATTCTTCTAACAGAGTTACATCTGTATTTCGTCGATCTCTTTGCTAGCCTTATTTCTGTGGAATCTGAGAACAGATATTTAGGATCCCTTGGAAGACTATAGGGCCAAAGGAAATATCCGCCGATAACAAAGAGAAAGAAGCTTTCTGAGAAACTTCTTTGTGTTCTGTGAAATCATCTCACAGAGTTACAGCTTTCCCCTCAAGAAGTCTTTCGCCAAGACGGTTCTTGTGGAATTGGCAAAGTGATATTTGGAAGCCCATAGAGGGGTATTGTGAAAAGGAAATATCCTCAGATGAAATCTGGAAAGAAGCTTTCTGAGAAAGTGCTTAGTGTTCTGTTAATTCATCTCACAGAGTTACATCTGTATTTCGTCGATTTCTTTGCTAGCCTTATTTCTGTGGAATCTGAGAACAGATATTTCGGATCCCTTGGAAGACTATAGGGCCAAGGAAATATCCTCCGAAAACAAAGAGAAAGAAGCTTTCTGAGAAACTTCTTTGTGTTCTTGGAAATCATCTCACATAGTTACAGCTTTCCACACAAGAAGCCTTTCGCTAAGACACTTCTTGTGGAATTGGCAAAGTGATATTTGGAAGCCCATAGAGGGCTATGGTGAAAAAGGAAATATCCTCAGATGAAATCTGGAAAGAAGCTTTCTGAGAAACTGCTTAGTGTTCTGTTAATTCATCTCACAGAGTTACATCTGTATTTCGTGGATCTCTTTGCTAGCCTTATTTCTGTGGAATCTGAGAACAGATATTTCGGATCCCTTGGAAGACTATAGGGCCAAAGGAAATATTCTCCGATAACAAAGAGAAAGAAGCTTTCTGAGAAACTTCTTTGTGTTCTGTGAAATCATCTCACAGAGTTACAGCTTTCCCCTCAAGAATCCTTTCGCCAAGACAGTTCTTGTTGAATTGGCAAAGTGATATTTGGAAGCCCATAGAGGGCTATGGTGAAAAAGGAAATATCCTCAGATGAAATCTGGAAAGAAGCATTCTGAGAAACTGCTTTGTGTTCTGTTAATTCATCTCACAGAGTTACATCTGTATTTCGTCGATCTCTTTGCTAGCCTTATTTCTCTGGAATCTGAGAACAGATACTTCGGATCCCTTGGAAGACTATAGGGCCAAAGGAAATATCCTCCGATAACAAAGAGAAAGAAGCTTTCTGAGAAACTTCTTTGTGTTCTGTGAAATCATCTCACAGAGTTACAACTTTCCCTTCAAGAAGCCTTTCGCTAAGACAGTTCTCTTGGAATTGGCAAAGTGATATTTGGAAGCCCATAGAGGGCTATTGTGAAAAAGGAAATATCCTCAGATGAAATCTGGAAAGAAGCTTTCTGAGAAACTGCTTAGTGTTCTGTTAATTCATCTCACAGAGTTACATGTGTATTTCGTGAATCTCTTTGCTAGCCTTATTTCTGTGGAATCTGAGAACAGATATTTCGGATCCCTTGGAAGACTATAGGGCCAAAGGAAATATCCTCCGATAACAAAGAGAAAGAAGCTTTCTGAGAAACTTCTTTGTGTTCTTTGAAATCATCTCACAGAGTTACAGCTTTCCCCTCAAGAACCCTTTCGCTGAGACAGTTCTTGTGGAATTGGCAAAGTGATATATGAAAGCCCATAGTGGGCTATGGTGAAAAAGGAAATATCCTCAGATGAAATCTGGAAAGAAGCTTTCTGAGAAACTGCTTAGTGTTCTGTTAATTCATCTCACAGAGTTACATCTGTATTTCGTAGATCTCTTTGCTAGCCTTATTTCTGTGGAATCTGAGAACAGATATTTCGGATCCCTTGGAAGACTATAGGGCCAAAGGAAATATCCTCCGAAAACAAAGAGAAAGAAGCTTTCTGAGAAACTTCTTTGTGTTCTTGGAAATCATCTCACATAGTTACAGCTTTCCACACAAGAATCCTTTCGCTAAGACAGTTCTTGTGGAATTGGCAAAGTGATATTTGGAAGCCCATAGAGGGCTATGGTGAAAAGGATATATACTCCGATGAAATCTGGAAAGAAGCTTTCTGAGAAACTGCTTAGTGTTCTGTTAATTCATCTCACAGAGTTACATCTGTATTTCGTGGATCTCTTTGCTAGCCTTATTTCTGTGGAATCTGAGAACAGATATTTCGGATCCCTTGGAAGACTATAGGGCCAAAGGAAATATCCTCCGATAACAAAGAGAAAGAAGCTTTCTGAGAAACTTCTTTGTGTTCTGTGAAATCATCTCACAGAGGTACAGCTTTCCCCTCAAGAATCCTTTCGCCAAGACAGTTCTTGTGGAATTGGGAAAGTGATATTTGGAAGCCCCTAGAGGGCTATGGTGAAAAAGGAAATATTCACAGATGAAATCTGGAAAGAAGCTTTCTGAGAAACTGCTTAGTGTTCTGTTAATTCATCTCACAGAGTTACATCTGTATTTCGTGGATCTCTTTGCTAGCCTTATTTCTGTGGAATCTGAGATCAGATATTTCGGATCCCTTGGAAGACTATAGGGCCAAAGGAAATATCCTCCGATAACAAAGAGAAAGAAGCTTTCTGAGAAACTTCTTTGTGTTCTTTGAAATCATCTCACAGAGTTACAGCTTTCCCGTCAAGAAGCCTTTCGCTAAGACAGTTCTTGTGGAATTGGCAAAGTGATATTTGGAAGCCCATAGAGGGCTATGGTGAAAAAGGAAATATCCTTCGATGAAATCTGGAAAAAAGTTTTCTGAGAAACTGCTTAGTGTTCTGTTAATTCATCTCACAGAGTTAAATCTGTATTTCGTCGATCTCTTTGCTAGCCTTATTTCTGTGGAATCTGAGAACAGATATTTCGGATCCCTTGGAAGACTATAGGGCCAAAGGAAATATCCTCCGATAACAAAGAGAAAGAAACTTTCTGAGAAACTTTCTTTGTGATCTTGGAAATCATCTCACAGAGTCACAGCTTTCCCCTCAAGAAGCCTTTCGTTAAGACAGTTCTTGTGGAAATGGCAAAGTGATATTTGGAAGCCCATAGAGGGCTATGGTGAAAAAGGAAATATCCTCAGATGAAATCTGGAAAGAAGCTTTCTGAGAAACTGCTTAGTGTTCTGTTAATTCATCTCACAGAGTTACATCTGTATTTCGTCGATCTCTTTGCTAGCCTTATTTCTGTGGAATCTGAGAACAGATATTTCGGATCCCTTGGAAGACTATAGGGCCAAAGGAAATATCCTCCGAAAACAAAGAGAAAGAAGCTTTCTGAGAAACTTCTTCGTGTTCTTGGAAATCATCTCACATAGTTACAGCTTTCCACACAAGAAGCCTTTCGCCCAGACAGTTCTTGTGGAATTGGCAAAGTGATATTTGGAAGCCCATAGAGGGCTATGGTGAAAAGGATATATACTCCGATGAAATCTGGAAAGAAGCTTTCTGAGAAACTGCTTAGTGTTCTGTTAATTCATCTCACAGAGTTACATCTGTATTTCGTGGATCTCTTTGCTAGCCTTATTTCTGTGGAATCTGAGAACAGATATTTCGGATCCCTTGGAAGACTATAGGGCCAAAGGAAATATCCTCCGATAACAAAGAGAAAGAAGCTTTCTGAGAAACTTCTTTGTGTTCTGTGAAATCATTTCACAGAGGTACAGCTTTCCCCTCAAGAATCCTTTCGCCAAGACAGTTCTTGTGGAATTGGGAAAGTGATATTTGGAAGCCCATAGAGGGCTATGGTGAAAAAGGAAATATTCACAGATGAAATCTGGAAAGAAGCTTTCTGAGAAACTGCTTAGTGTTCTGTTAATTCATCTCACAGAGTTACATCTGTATTTCGTGGATCTCTTTGCTAGCCTTATTTCTGTGGAGTCTGAGAACAGATATTTCGGATCCCTTGGAAGACTCTAGGGCCAAAGGAAATATCCTCCGATAACAAAGAGAAAGAAACTTTCTGAGAAACTTTCTTTGTGTTCTTGGAAATCATCTCACAGAGTCACAGCTTTCCCCTCAAGAAGCCTTTCGTTAAGACAGTTCTTGTGGAAATGGCAAACTGATATTTGGAAGCCCATAGAGGGCTATGGTGAAAAAGGAAATATCCTCAGATGAAATCGGGAAAGAAGCTTTCTGAGAAACTGCTTAGTGTTCTGTTAATTCATCTCACAGAGTTACATCTGTATTTCGTGGATCTCTTTGCTAGCCTTATTTCTGTGGAATCTGAGAACAGATATTTCGGATCCCTTGGAAGACTATAGGGCCAAAGGAAATATCCTCCGATAACAAACAGAAAGAAGCTTTCTGAGAAACTTCTTTGTGTTCTTTGAAATCATCTCACAGAGTTACAGCTTTCCACACAAGAAGCCTTTCGCTAAGACACTTCTTGTGGAATTGGCAAAGTGATATTTGGAAGCCCATAGAGGGCTATGGTGAAAAAGGAAATATCCTCAGATGAAATCTGGAAAGAAGCTTTCTGAGAAACTGCTTAGTGTTCTGTTAATTCATCTCACAGAGTTACATCTGTATTTCGTGGATCTCTTTGCTAGCCTTATTTCTGTGGAATCTGAGAACAGATATTTCGGATCCCTTGGAAGACTATAGGGCCAAAGGAAATATTCTCCGATAACAAAGAGAAAGAAGCTTTCTGAGAAACTTCTTTGTGTTCTGTGAAATCATCTCACAGAGTTACAGCTTTCCCCTCAAGAAGCCTTTCGCCAAGACAGTTCTTGTTGAATTGGCAAAGTGATATTTGGAAGCCCATAGAGGGCTATGGTGAAAAAGGAAATATCCTCAGATGAAATCTGGAAAGAAGCATTCTGAGAAACTGCTTAGTGTTCTGTTAATTCATCTCACAGAGTTACATCTGTATTTCGTCGATCTCTTTGCTAGCCTTATTTCTCTGGAATCTGAGAACAGATACTTCGGAGACCTTGGAAGACTATAGGGCAAAAGGAAATATCCTCCGATAACAAAGAGAAAGAAGCTTTCTGAGAAACTTCTTTGTGTTCTGTGAAATCATCTCACAGAGTTACAACTTTCCCTTCAAGAAGCCTTTCGCTAAGACAGTTCTCTTGGAATTGGCAAAGTGATATTTGGAAGCCCATAGAGGGCTATTGTGAAAAAGGAAATATCCTCAGATGAAATCTGGAAAGAAGCTTTCTGAGAAACTGCTTAGTGTTCTGTTAATTCATCTCACAGAGTTACATGTGTATTTCGTGAATCTCTTTGCTAGCCTTATTTCTGTGGAATCTGAGAACAGATATTTCGGATCCCTTGGAAGACTATAGGGCCAAAGGAAATATCCTCCGATAACAAAGAGAAAGAAGCTTTCTGAGAAACTTCTTTGTGTTCTTTGAAATCATCTCACAGAGTTACAGCTTTCCCCTCAAGAACCCTTTCGCTGAGACAGTTCTTGTGGAATTGGCAAAGTGATATATGGAAGCCCATAGTGGGCTATGGTGAAAAAGGAAATATCCTCAGATGAAATCTGGAAAGAAGCTTTCTGAGAAACTGCTTAGTGTTCTGTTAATTCATCTCACAGAGTTACATCTGTATTTCGTCGATCTCTTTGCTAGCCTTATTTCTGTGGAATCTGAGATCAGATATTTCGGATCCCTTGGAAGACTATAGGGCCAAAGGAAATATCCTCCGATAACAAAGAGAAAGAAGCTTTCTGAGAAACTTCTTTGTGTTCTTTGAAATCATCTCACAGAGTTACAGCTTTCCCGTCAAGAAGCCTTTCGCTAAGACAGTTCTTGTGGAATTGGCAAAGTGATATTTGGAAGCCCATAGAGGGCTATGGTGAAAAAGGAAATATCCTTCGATGAAATCTGGAAAAAAGTTTTCTGAGAAACTGCTTAGTGTTCTGTTAATTCATCTCACAGAGTTAAATCTGTATTTCGTCGATCTCTTTGCTAGCCTTATTTCTGTGGAATCTGAGAACAGATATTTCGGATCCCTTGGAAGACTATAGGGCCAAAGGAAATATCCTCCGATAACAAAGAGAAAGAAACTTTCTGAGAAACTTTCTTTGTGTTCTTGGAAATCATCTCACAGAGTCACAGCTTTCCCCTCAAGAAGCCTTTCGTTAAGACAGTTCTTGTGGAAATGGCAAAGTGATATTTGGAAGCCCATAGAGGGCTATGGTGAAAAAGGAAATATCCTCAGATGAAATCTAGAAAGAAGCTTTCTGAGAAACTGCTTAGTGTTCTGTTAATTCATCTCACAGAGTTACATCTGTATTTCGTCGATCTCTTTGCTAGCCTTATTTCTGTGGAATCTGAGAACAGATATTTCGGATCCCTTGGAAGACTATAGGGCCAAAGGAAATATCCTCCGAAAACAAAGAGAAAGAAGCTTTCTGAGAAACTTCTTCGTGTTCTTGGAAATCATCTCACATAGTTACAGCTTTCCACACAAGAAGCCTTTCGCCCAGACAGTTCTTGTGGAATTGGCAAAGTGATATTTGGAAGCCCATAGAGGGCTATGGTGAAAAGGATATATACTCCGATGAAATCTGGAAAGAAGCTTTCTGAGAAACTGCTTAGTGTTCTGTTAATTCATCTCACAGAGTTACATGTGTATTTCGTGGATCTCTTTGCTAGCCTTATTTCTGTGGAATCTGAGAACAGATATTTCGGATCCCTTGGAAGACTATAGGGCCAAAGGAAATATCCTCCGATAACAAAGAGAAAGAAGCTTTCTGAGAAACTTCTTTGTGTTCTGTGAAATCATCTCACAGAGGTACAGCTTTCCTCTCAAGAATCCTTTCGCCAAGACAGTTCTTGTGGAATTGGGAAAGTGATATTTGGAAGCCCATAGAGGGCTATGGTGAAAAAGGAAATATTCACAGATGAAATCTGGAAAGAAGCTTTCTGAGAAACTGCTTAGTGTTCTGTTAATTCATCTCACAGAGTTACATCTGTATTTCGTCGATCTCTTTGCTAGCCTTATTTCTGTGGAATCAGACATCAGATATTTCGGATCCCTTGGAAGACTATAGGGCCAAAGGAAATATCCTCCGATAACAAAGAGAAAGAAGCTTTCTGAGAAACTTCTTTGTGTTCTTTGAAATCATCTCACAGAGTTACAGCTTTCCCGTCAAGAAGCCTTTCGCTAAGACAGTTCTTGTGGAATTGGCAAAGTGATATTTGGAAACCCATAGAGGGCTATGGTGAAAAAGGAAATATTCTTCGATGAAATCTGGAAACAAGCTTTCTGAGAAACTGCTTAGTGTTCTGTTAATTCATCTCACAGAGTTAAATCTGTATTTCGTCTATCTCTTTGCTAGCCTTATTTCTGTGGAATCTGAGAACAGATATTTCGGATCCCTTGGAAGACTATAGGGCCAAAGGAAATATCCTCCGATAACAAAGAGAAAGAAACTTTCTGAGAAACTTTCTTTGTGTTCTTTGAAATCATCTCACAGAGTTACAGCTTTCCCGTCAAGAAGCCTTTCGCTAAGACAGTTCTTGTGGAATTGGCAAAGTGATATTTGGAAACCCATAGAGGGCTATGGTGAAAAAGGAAATATTCTTCGATGAAATCTGGAAACAAGCTTTCTGAGAAACTGCTTAGTGTTCTGTTAATTCATCTCACAGAGTTAAATCTGTATTTCGTCTATCTCTTTGCTAGCCTTATTTCTGTGGAATCTGAGAACAGATATTTCGGATCCCTTGGAAGACTATAGGGCCAAAGGAAATATCCTCCGATAACAAAGAGAAAGAAGCTTTCTGAGAAACTTCTTTGTGTTCTGTGAAATCATCTGACAGAGTTACAGCTTTCCCCTCAAGAAGCCTTTCGCTAAGACAGATCTTGTGAAATTGGCAAAGTGATATTTGGAAGCCCATAGTGGGCTATGGTGAAAAAGGAAATATCCTCAGATGAAATCTGGAAAGAAGCTTTCTGAGAAACTGCTTAGTGTTCTGTTAATTCATCTCACAGAGTTACATGTGTATTTCGTGGATCATTTTGCTAGCCTTATTTCTGTGGAATCTGAGAACAGATATTTCGGATCCCTTCGAAGACTATAGGGCCAAAGGAAATATTCTCCGATAACAAAGAGAAAGAAGCTTTCTGAGAAACTTCTTTGTGTTCTGTGAAATCATCTCACAGAGTTACAGCTTTCCCCTCAAGAAACCTTTCGCCAAGACAGTTCTCGTGGAATTGGCAAAGTGATATTTGGAAGCCCATAGAGGGCTATGGTGAAAAAGGAAATATCCTCAGATGAAATCTGGAAAGAAGCTTTCTGAGAAACTGCTTAGTGTTCTGTTAATTCATCTCACAGAGTTACATCTGTATTTCGTCCATCTCTTTGCTAGCCTTATTTCTGTGGAATCTGAGAACAGATACTTCGGATCCCTTGGAAGACTATAGGGCCAAAGGAAATATCCTCCGATAACAAAGAGAAAGAAGCTTTCTGAGAAACTTCTTTGTGTTCTTTGAAATCATCTCACAGAGTTACAGCTTTCCCCTCAAGAAGCCTTTAGCTAAGACAGTTCTTGTGGAATTGGCAAAGTGATATTTGGAAGCCCATAGAGGGCTATGGTGAAAAAGGAAATATCCTCAGATGAAATCTGGAAAGAAGCTTTCTGAGAAACTGCTTAGTGTTCTGTTAATTCATCTCACAGAGTTACATCTGTATTTCGTCCATCTCTTTGCTAGCCTTATTTCTGTGGAATCTGAGAACAGATACTTCGGATCCCTTGGAAGACTATAGGGCCAAAGGAAATATCCTCCGATAACAAAGAGAAAGAAGCTTTCTGAGAAACTTCTTTGTGTTCTTTGAAATCATCTCACAGAGTTACAGCTTTCCCCTCAAGAAGCCTTTAGCTAAGACAGTTCTTGTGGAATTGGCAAAGTGATATTTGGAAGCCCATAGAGGGCTATGGTGAAAAAGGAAATATCCTCCGATGAAATCCGGAAAGAAGCTTTCTGAGAAACTGCTTAGTGTTCTGTTAATTCATCTCACAGAGTTACATCTGTATTTTGTCGATCTCTTTGCTAGCCTTATTTCTGTGGAATCTGAGAACAGATATTTCGGATCCCTTGGAAGACTATAGGGCCAAAGGAAATATCCGCCGATAACAAAGAGAAAGAAGCTTTCTGAGAAACTTCTTTGTTTTCTCTGAAATCATCTGACAGAGTTACAGCTTTCCCCTCAAGAAGGCTTTCGCCAAGACAGTTCTTGTGGAATTGGCAAAGTGATATTTGGAAGCCCTTAGAGGGCTATGGTGAAAAAGGAAATATTCACAGATGACATCTGGAAAGAAGCTTTCTGAGAAACTGCTTAGTGTTCTGTTAATTCATCTCACAGAGTTACATCTGTATTTCGTGGATCTCTTTGCTAGCCTTATTTCTGTGGAATCTGAGAACAGATATTTTGGATCCCTTGGAAGACTATAGGGCCAAAGGAAATATCCTTCGATAACAAAGAGAAAGAAGCTTTCTGAGAAACTTCTTTGTGTTCTGTGAAATCATCTCACAGAATTACAGCTTTCCCCTCAAGAACCCTTTCGCCAAGACAGTTCTTGCGGAATTGGCAAAGTGATATTTGGAAGCCCGTAGAGGGCTATGGTGAAAAAGGAAATATCCTCCGATGAAATCTGGAAAGAAGCTTTCTGAGAAACTGCTTAGTGTTCTGTTAATTCTTCTAACAGAGTTACATCTGTATTTCGTCGATCTCTTTGCTAGCCTTATTTCTGTGGAATCTGAGAACAGATATTTAGGATCCCTTGGAAGACTATAGGGCCAAAGGAAATATCCGCCGATAACAAAGAGAAAGAAGCTTTCTGAGAAACTTCTTTGTGTTCTGTGAAATCATCTCACAGAGTTACAGCTTTCCCCTCAAGAAGTCTTTCGCCAAGACGGTTCTTGTGGAATTGGCAAAGTGATATTTGGAAGCCCATAGAGGGGTATTGTGAAAAGGAAATATCCTCAGATGAAATCTGGAAAGAAGCTTTCTGAGAAAGTGCTTAGTGTTCTGTTAATTCATCTCACAGAGTTACATCTGTATTTCGTCGATTTCTTTGCTAGCCTTATTTCTGTGGAATCTGAGAACAGATATTTCGGATCCCTTGGAAGACTATAGGGCCAAGGAAATATCCTCCGAAAACAAAGAGAAAGAAGCTTTCTGAGAAACTTCTTTGTGTTCTTGGAAATCATCTCACATAGTTACAGCTTTCCACACAAGAAGCCTTTCGCTAAGACAGTTCTTGTGGAATTGGCAAAGTGATATTTGGAAGCCCATAGAGGGCTATGGTGAAAAGGATATATACTCCGATGAAATCTGGAAAGAAGCTTTCTGAGAAACTGCTTAGTGTTCTGTTAATTCATCTCACAGAGTTACATCTGTATTTCGTGGATCTCTTTGCTAGCCTTATTTCTGTGGAATCTGAGAACAGATATTTCGGATCCCTTGGAAGACTATAGGGCCAAAGGAAATATCCTCCGATAACAAAGAGAAAGAAGCTTTCTGAGAAACTTCTTTGTGTTCTGTGAAATCATTTCACAGAGGTACAGCTTTCCCCTCAAGAATCCTTTCGCCAAGACAGTTCTTGTGGAATTGGGAAAGTGATATTTGGAAGCCCATAGAGGGCTATGATGAAAAAGGAAATATTCACAGATGAAATCTGGAGAGAAGCTTTCTGAGAAACTGCTTAGTGTTCTGTTAATTCATCTCACAGAGTTACATCTGTATTTCGTGGATCTCTTTGCGAGCCTTATTTCTGTGGAGTCTGAGAACAGATATTTCGGATCCCTTGGAAGACTCTAGGGCCAAAGGAAATATCCTCCGATAACAAAGAGAAAGAAACTTTCTGAGAAACTTTCTTTGTGTTCTTGGAAATCATCTCACAGAGTCACAGCTTTCCCCTCAAGAAGCCTTTCGTTAAGACAGTTCTTGTGGAAATGGCAAACTGATATTTGGAAGCCCATAGAGGGCTATGGTGAAAAAGGAAATATCCTCAGATGAAATCTGGAAAGAAGCTTTCTGAGAAACTGCTTAGTGTTCTGTTAATTCATCTCACAGAGTTACATCTGTATTTCGTCGATCTCTTTGCTAGCCTTATTTCTGTGGAATCTGAGAACAGATATTTCGGATCCCTTGGAAGACTATAGGGCCAAAGGAAATATCCCCCGATAACAAACAGAAAGAAGCTTTCTGAGAAACTTCTTTGTGTTCTTTGAAATCATCTCACAGAGTTACAGCTTTCCACACAAGAAGCCTTTCGCTAAGACACTTCTTGTGGAATTGGCAAAGTGATATTTGGAAGCCCATAGAGGGCTATGGTGAAAAAGGAAATATCCTCAGATGAAATCTGGAAAGAAGCTTTCTGAGAAACTGCTTAGTGTTCTGTTAATTCATCTCACAGAGTTACATCTGTATTTCGTGGATCTCTTTGCTAGCCTTATTTCTGTGGAATCTGAGAACAGATATTTCGGATCCCTTGGAAGACTATAGGGCCAAAGGAAATATTCTCCGATAACAAAGAGAAAGAAGCTTTCTGAGAAACTTCTTTGTGTTCTGTGAAATCATCTCACAGAGTTACAGCTTTCCCCTCAAGAAGCCTTTCGCCAAGACAGTTCTTGTTGAATTGGCAAAGTGATATTTGGAAGCCCATAGAGGGCTATGGTGAAAAAGGAAATATCCTCAGATGAAATCTGGAAAGAAGCATTCTGAGAAACTGCTTAGTGTTCTGTTAATTCATCTCACAGAGTTACATCTGTATTTCGTCGATCTCTTTGCTAGCCTTATTTCTCTGGAATCTGAGAACAGATACTTCGGATCCCTTGGAAGACTATAGGGCCAAAGGAAATATCCTCCGATAACAAAGAGAAAGAAGCTTTCTGAGAAACTTCTTTGTGTTCTGTGAAATCATCTCACAGAGTTACAACTTTCCCTTCAAGAAGCCTTTCGCTAAGACAGTTCTCTTGGAATTGGCAAAGTGATATTTGGAAGCCCATAGAGGGCTACTGTAAAAAAGGAAATATCCTCAGATGAAATCTGGAAAGAAGCTTTCTGAGAAACTGCTTAGTGTTCTGTTAATTCATCTCACAGAGTTACATGTGTATTTCGTGAATCTCTTTGCTAGCCTTATTTCTGTGGAATCTGAGAACAGATATTTCGGATCCCTTGGAAGACTATAGGGCCAAAGGAAATATCCTCCGATAACAAAGAGAAAGAAGCTTTCTGAGAAACTTCTTTGTGTTCTTTGAAATCATCTCACAGAGTTACAGCTTTCCCCTCAAGAACCCTTTCGCTGAGACAGTTCTTGTGGAATTGGCAAAGTGATATATGAAAGCCCATAGTGGGCTATGGTGAAAAAGGAAATATCCTCAGATGAAATCTGGAAAGAAGCTTTCTGAGAAACTGCTTAGTGTTCTGTTAATTCATCTCACAGAGTTACATCTGTATTTCGTAGATCTCTTTGCTAGCCTTATTTCTGTGGAATCTGAGAACAGATATTTCGGATCCCTTGGAAGACTATAGGGCCAAAGGAAATATCCTCCGAAAACAAAGAGAAAGAAGCTTTCTGAGAAACTTCTTTGTGTTCTTGGAAATCATCTCACATAGTTACAGCTTTCCACACAAGAATCCTTTCGCTAAGACTGTTCTTGTGGAATTGGCAAAGTGATATTTGGAAGCCCATAGAGGGCTATGGTGAAAAGGATATATACTCCGATGAAATCTGGAAAGAAGCTTTCTGAGAAACTGCTTAGTGTTCTGTTAATTCATCTCACAGAGTTACATCTGTATTTCGTGGATCTCTTTGCTAGCCTTATTTCTGTGGAATCTGAGAACAGATATTTCAGATCCCTTGGAAGACTATAGGGCCAAAGGAAATATCCTCCGATAACAAAGAGAAAGAAGCTTTCTGAGAAACTTCTTTGTGTTCTGTGAAATCATCTCACAGAGGTACAGCTTTCCCCTCAAGAATCCTTTCGCCAAGACAGTTCTTGTGGAATTGGGAAAGTGATATTTGGAAGCCCATAGAGGGCTATGGTGAAAAAGGAAATATTCACAGATGAAATCTGGAAAGAAGCTTTCTGAGAAACTGCTTAGTGTTCTGTTAATTCATCTCACAGAGTTACATCTGTATTTCGTCGATCTCTTTGCTAGCCTTATTTCTGTGGAATCTGAGATCAGATATTTCGGATCCCTTGGAAGACTATAGGGCCAAAGGAAATATCCTCCGATAACAAAGAGAAAGAAGCTTTCTGAGAAACTTCTTTGTGTTCTTTGAAATCATCTCACAGAGTTACAGCTTTCCCGTCAAGAAGCCTTTCGCTAAGACAGTTCTTGTGGAATTGGCAAAGTGATATTTGGAAGCCCATAGAGGGCTATGGTGAAAAAGGAAATATCCTTCGATGAAATCTGGAAAAAAGTTTTCTGAGAAACTGCTTAGTGTTCTGTTAATTCATCTCACAGAGTTAAATCTGTATTTCGTCGATCTCTTTGCTAGCCTTATTTCTGTGGAATCTGAGAACAGATATTTCGGATCCCTTGGAAGACTATAGGGCCAAAGGAAATATCCTCCGATAACAAAGAGAAAGAAACTTTCTGAGAAACTTTCTTTGTGATCTTGGAAATCATCTCACAGAGTCACAGCTTTCCCCTCAAGAAGCCTTTCGTTAAGACAGTTCTTGTGGAAATGGCAAAGTGATATTTGGAAGCCCGTAGAGGGCTATGGTGAAAAAGGAAATATCCTCAGATGAAATCTGGAAAGAAGCTTTCTGAGAAACTGCTTAGTGTTCTGTTAATTCATCTCACAGAGTTACATCTGTATTTCGTCGATCTCTTTGCTAGCCTTATTTCTGTGGAATCTGAGAACAGATATTTCGGATCCCTTGGAAGACTATAGGGCCAAAGGAAATATCCTCCGAAAACAAAGAGAAAGAAGCTTTCTGAGAAACTTCTTCGTGTTCTTGGAAATCATCTCACATAGTTACAGCTTTCCACACAAGAAGCCTTTCGCCCAGACAGTTCTTGTGGAATTGGCAAAGTGATATTTGGAAGCCCATAGAGGGCTATGGTGAAAAGGATATATACTCCGATGAAATCTGGAAAGAAGCTTTCTGAGAAACTGCTTAGTGTTCTGTTAATTCATCTCACAGAGTTACATCTGTATTTCGTGGATCTCTTTGCTAGCCTTATTTCTGTGGAATCTGAGAACAGATATTTCGGATCCCTTGGAAGACTATAGGGCCAAAGGAAATATCCTCCGATAACAAAGAGAAAGAAGCTTTCTGAGAAACTTCTTTGTGTTCTGTGAAATCATTTCACAGAGGTACAGCTTTCCCCTCAAGAATCCTTTCGCCAAGACAGTTCTTGTGGAATTGGGAAAGTGATATTTGGAAGCCCATAGAGGGCTATGGTGAAAAAGGAAATATTCACAGATGAAATCTGGAAAGAAGCTTTCTGAGAAACTGCTTAGTGTTCTGTTAATTCATCTCACAGAGTTACATCTGTATTTCGTGGATCTCTTTGCTAGCCTTATTTCTGTGGAGTCTGAGAACAGATATTTCGGATCCCTTGGAAGACTCTAGGGCCAAAGGAAATATCCTCCGATAACAAAGAGAAAGAAACTTTCTGAGAAACTTTCTTTGTGTTCTTGGAAATCATCTCACAGAGTCACAGCTTTCCCCTCAAGAAGCCTTTCGTTAAGACAGTTCTTGTGGAAATGGCAAACTGATATTTGGAAGCCCATAGAGGGCTATGGTGAAAAAGGAAATATCCTCAGATGAAATCTGGAAAGAAGCTTTCTGAGAAACTGCTTAGTGTTCTGTTAATTCATCTCACAGAGTTACATCTGTATTTCGTCGATCTCTTTGCTAGCCTTATTTCTGTGGAATCTGAGAACAGATATTTCGGATCCCTTGGAAGACTATAGGGCCAAAGGAAATATCCTCCGATAACAAACAGAAAGAAGCTTTCTGAGAAACTTCTTTGTGTTCTTTGAAATCATCTCACAGAGTTACAGCTTTCCACACAAGAAGCCTTTCGCTAAGACACTTCTTGTGGAATTGGCAAAGTGATATTTGGAAGCCCATAGAGGGCTATGGTGAAAAAGGAAATATCCTCAGATGAAATCTGGAAAGAAGCTTTCTGAGAAACTGCTTAGTGTTCTGTTAATTCATCTCACAGAGTTACATCTGTATTTCGTGGATCTCTTTGCTAGCCTTATTTCTGTGGAATCTGAGAACAGATATTTCGGATCCCTTGGAAGACTATAGGGCCAAAGGAAATATTCTCTGATAACAAAGAGAAAGAAGCTTTCTGAGAAACTTCTTTGTGTTCTGTGAAATCATCTCACAGAGTTACAGCTTTCCCCTCAAGAAGCCTTTCGCCAAGACAGTTCTTGTTGAATTGGCAAAGTGATATTTGGAAGCCCATAGAGGGCTATGGTGAAAAAGGAAATATCCTCAGATGAAATCTGGAAAGAAGCATTCTGAGAAACTGCTTAGTGTTCTGTTAATTCATCTCACAGAGTTACATCTGTATTTCGTCGATCTCTTTGCTAGCCTTATTTCTCTGGAATCTGAGAACAGATACTTCGGATCCCTTGGAAGACTATAGGGCCAAAGGAAATATCCTCCGATAACAAAGAGAAAGAAGCTTTCTGAGAAACTTCTTTGTGTTCTGTGAAATCATCTCACAGAGTTACAACTTTCCCTTCAAGAAGCCTTTCGCTAAGACAGTTCTCTTGGAATTGGCAAAGTGATATTTGGAAGCCCATAGAGGGCTATTGTGAAAAAGGAAATATCCTCAGATGAAATCTGGAAAGAAGCTTTCTGAGAAACTGCTTAGTGTTCTGTTAATTCATCTCACAGAGTTACATGTGTATTTCGTGAATCTCTTTGCTAGCCTTATTTCTGTGGAATCTGAGAACAGATATTTCGGATCCCTTGGAAGACTATAGGGCCAAAGGAAATATCCTCCGATAACAAAGAGAAAGAAGCTTTCTGAGAAACTTCTTTGTGTTCTTTGAAATCATCTCACAGAGTTACAGCTTTCCCCTCAAGAACCCTTTCGCTGAGACAGTTCTTGTGGAATTGGCAAAGTGATATATGGAAGCCCATAGTGGGCTATGGTGAAAAAGGAAATATCCTCAGATGAAATCTGGAAAGAAGCTTTCTGAGAAACTGCTTAGTGTTCTGTTAATTCATCTCAGAGAGTTACATCTGTATTTCGTCGATCTCTTTGCTAGCCTTATTTCTGTGGAATCTGAGATCAGATATTTCGGATCCCTTGGAAGACTATAGGGCCAAAGGAAATATCCTCCGATAACAAAGAGAAAGAAGCTTTCTGAGAAACTTCTTTGTGTTCTTTGAAATCATCTCACAGAGTTACAGCTTTCCCGTCAAGAAGCCTTTCGCTAAGACAGTTCTTGTGGAATTGGCAAAGTGATATTTGGAAGCCCATAGAGGGCTATGGTGAAAAAGGAAATATCCTTCGATGAAATCTGGAAAAAAGTTTTCTGAGAAACTGCTTAGTGTTCTGTTAATTCATCTCACAGAGTTACATCTGTATTTCGTCGATCTCTTTGCTAGCCTTATTTCTGTGGAATCTGAGAACAGATATTTCGGATCCCTTGGAAGACTATAGGGCCAAAGGAAATATCCTCCGATAACAAAGAGAAAGAAACTTTCTGAGAAACTTTCTTTGTGTTCTCGGAAATCATCTCACAGAGTCACAGCTTTCCCCTCAAGAAGCCTTTCGTTAAGACAGTTCTTGTGGAAATGGCAAAGTGATATTTGGAAGCCCATAGAGGGCTATGGTGAAAAAGGAAATATCCTCAGATGAAATCTGGAAAGAAGCTTTCTGAGAAACTGCTTAGTGTTCTGTTAATTCATCTCACAGAGTTACATCTGTATTTCGTCGATCTCTTTGCTAGCCTTATTTCTGTGGAATCTGAGAACAGATATTTCGGATCCCTTGGAAGACTATAGGGCCAAAGGAAATATCCGCCGAAAACAAAGAGAAAGAAGATTTCTGAGAAACTTCTTCGTGTTCTTGGAAATCATTTCACATAGTTACAGCTTTCCACACAAGAAGCCTTTCGCCCAGACAGTTCTTGTGGAATTGGCAAAGTGATATTTGGAAGCCCATAGAGGGCTATGGTGAAAAGGATATATACTCCGATGAAATCTGGAAAGAAGCTTTCTGAGAAACTGCTTAGTGTTCTGTTAATTCATCTCACAGAGTTACATCTGTATTTCGTGGATCTCTTTGCTAGCCTTATTTCTGTGGAATCTGAGAACAGATATTTCGGATCCCTTGGAAGACTATAGGGCCAAAGGAAATATCCTCCGATAACAAAGAGAAAGAAGCTTTCTGAGAAACTTCTTTGTGTTCTGTGAAATCATCTCACAGAGGTACAGCTTTCCTCTCAAGAATCCTTTCGCCAAGACAGTTCTTGTGGAATTGGGAAAGTGATATTTGGAAGCCCATAGAGGGCTATGGTGAAAAAGGAAATATTCACAGATGAAATCTGGAAAGAAGCTTTCTGAGAAACTGCTTAGTGTTCTGTTAATTCATCTCACAGAGTTACATCTGTATTTCGTCGATCTCTTTGCTAGCCTTATTTCTGTGGAATCAGACATCAGATATTTCGGATCCCTTGGAAGACTATAGGGCCAAAGGAAATATCCTCCGATAACAAAGAGAAAGAAGCTTTCTGAGAAACTTCTTTGTGTTCTTTGAAATCATCTCACAGAGTTACAGCTTTCCCGTCAAGAAGCCTTTCGCTAAGACAGTTCTTTTGGAATTGGCAAAGTGATATTTGGAAACCCATAGAGGGCTATGGTGAAAAAGGAAATATTCTTCGATGAAATCTGGAAACAAGCTTTCTGAGAAACTGCTTAGTGTTCTGTTAATTCATCTCACAGAGTTAAATCTGTGTTTCGTCTATCTCTTTGCTAGCCTTATTTCTGTGGAATCTGAGAACAGATATTTCGGATCCCTTGGAAGACTATAGGGCCAAAGGAAATATCCTCCGATAACAAAGAGAAAGAAGCTTTCTGAGAAACTTCTTTGTGTTCTGTGAAATCATCTCACAAAGTTACAGCTGTCCCCTCAAGAAGCCTTTCGCTAAGACAGTTCTTGTGGAATTGGTAAAGTGATATTTGGGAGCCCATAGAGGGCTATGGTGAAAAAGGAAATATCCTCAGATGAAATCTGGAAAGAAGCTTTCTGAGAAACTGCTTAGTGTTCTGTTAATTCATCTCACAGAGTTACATCTGTATTTCGTCGATCTCTTTGCTACCCTTATTTCTGTGGAATCTGAGAACAGATATTTCGGTTCCCTTGGAAGACTATTGGACCAAAGGAAATATCCTCTGATTACAAAGAGAAAGAAGCTTTCTGGGAAACTTCTTTGTGTTCCTTGAAATCATCTCACAGAGTTACAGCTTTCCCCTCAAGAAACCTTTCGCTAAGACAGTTCTTGTGGAATTGGCAAAGTGATATTTGGAAGCCCATAGAGGGCTATGGTGAAAAAGGAAATATCCTCCGATGAAATCTGGAAAGAAGCTTTCTGAGAAACTGCTTAGTGTTCTGTTAATTCATCTCACAGAGTTACATCTGTATTTCGTCGATCTCTTTGCTAGCCTTATTTCTGTGGAATCTGAGAACAGATATTTCGGATCCCTTGGAAGACTATAGGGCCAAAGGAAATATCCTCTGATAACAAAGAGAAAGAAGCTTTCTGAGAAACTTCTTTGTGTTCTTTGAAATCATCTCACAGAGTTAGACCTTTCCCCTCAAGAAGCCTTTCGCTAAGACAGTTCTTGTGGAATTGGCAAAGTGATATTTGGAAGCCCATAGGGGGCTATGGTGAAAAAGGAAATATCCTCCGACGAAATCTGGAAAGAAGCTTTCTGAGAAACTGCTTAGTGTTCTGTTAATTCATCTCACAGAGTTACATCTGTATTTCGTCGATCTCTTTGCTAGCCTTATTTCTGTGGAATCTGAGAACAGATATTTCGTGTCCCTTGGAAGACTATAGGGCCAAAGGAAATATCCTCCGATAACAAAGAGAAAGAAGCTTTCTGAGAAACTTCTTTGTGTTCTGTGAAATCATCTTACAGAGTTACAGCTTTCCCCTCAAGAAGCCTTTCGCCAAGACAGTTCTTGTGGAATTGGCCAAGTGATATTTGGAAGCCCATAGAGGGCTACGGTGAAAAAGGAAATATCCTCAGATGAAATCTGGAAAGAAGCTTTCTGAGAAACTGCTTAGTGTTCTGTTAACTCATCTCACAGGGTTACATCTGTATTTCGTCGATCTCTTTGCTATCCTTTTTTCTGTGGAATCTGAGAACAGATATTTCGCATCCCTTGGAAGACTATAGGGCCAAAGGAAATATCCTCCGATAACAGAGAGAAAGAAGCTTTCTGAAAAACTTCTTTGTGTTCTGTGAAATCATCTCACAGAGTTACAGCTTTCCCCTCAAGAAACCTTTCGACAAGACAGTTCTTCTGGAATTGGCAGAGTGATATTTGGAAGCCCATAGGGGGCTATGGTGAAAAAGGAAATATCCTCCGACGAAATCTGGAAAGAAGCTTTCTGAGAAATTGCTTAGTGTTCTGTTAATTCATCTCACAGAGTTACATCTGTATTTCGTCGATCTCTTTGCTAGCCTTATTTCTGTGGAATCTGAGAACAGATATTTCGCATCCCTTGGAAGACTATAGGGCCAAAGGAAATATCCTCCGATAACAGAGAGAAAGAAGCTTTCTGAAAAACTTCTTTGTGTTCTGTGAAATCATCTCACAGAGTTACAGCTTTCCCCTCAAGAAGCCTTTCGACAAGACAGTTCTTCTGGAATTGGCAGAGTGATATTTGGAAGCCCATAGAGGGCTATGGTGAAAAAGGAAATATCCTCCGATGAAATCTGGAAAGAAGTTTTCTGAGAAACTGCTTAGTGGTTTGTTAATTCATCTCACAGAGTTACATCTGTATTTCGTGGATCTCTTTGCTAGCCTTATTTCTGTGGAATATGAGAACAGATATTTCGGATCCCTTGGAAGACTATAGGGCCAAAGGAAATATCCTCCGATAACAAAGAGAAAGAAGCTTTCTGAGAAACTTCTTTGTGTTCTGTGAAATCATCTCACAGAGTTAGAGCTTTCCCCTCAAGAAGCGTTTCGCTACGACAGTTCTTGTGGATTTGGCAAAGTGATATTTGGTAGCCCATAGAAGGCTATGGTGAAAAAGGAAATATCCTCAGATGAAATCTGGAAAGAAGCTTTCTGAGAAACTGCTTAGTGTTCTGTTAATTCATCTCACAGAGTTACATCTGTATTTCGTCGATCTCTTTGCTAGCCTTATTTCTGTGGAATCTGAGAACAGATATTTCGGATCCCTTGGAAGACTATAGGGCCAAACGAAATATCCTCCGATAACAAAGAGAAAGAAGCTTTCTGAGAAACTTCTTTGTGTTCTGTGAAATCATCTCACAGAGTTACAGCATTCCCTTCAAGAAGCCTTTCGCTAAGACAGTTCTTGTGGAATTGGCAAAGTGATATTTGGAACCCATATAGGACTATGGTGAAAAAGGAAATATCCTCAGATGAAATCTGGAAAGAAGCTTTCTGAGAAACTGCTTAGTGTTCTGTTAATTCATCTTACACAGTTACATGTGTATTTCGTGGATCTCTTTGCTAGCCTTATTTCTGTGGAATCTGAGAACAGATATTTAAGATCCCTTGGAAGACTATAGGGCCAAAGGAAATATCGTCCGATAACAAAGAGAAAGAAGCTTTTTGAGAAACTTCTTTGTGTTCCTTGAAATCATCTCACAGAGTTAAAGCTTTCCCCTCAAGAAGCCTTTCGCTAAGACAGTTCTTGTGGAATTGGCAAAGTGATATTTGGAAGCCCATAGAGGGCTATGGTGAAAAAGGAAATATCCTCCGATGAAATCTGGAAAGAAGCTTTCTGAGAAACTGCTTAGTGTTCTGTTAATTCATCTCACAGAGTTACATCTGTATTTCGTGGATCTCTTTGCTAGCCTTATTTCTGTGGAATCTGAGAACAGATATTTCGGATCCCTTGGAAGACTATAAGGCCAAAGGAAATATCCTCCGATAACAAAGAGAAAGAAACTTTCTGAGAAACTTTCTTTGTGATCTTGGAAATCATCTCACAGAGTCACAGCTTTCCCCTCAAGAAGCCTTTCGTTAAGACAGTTCTTGTGGAAATGGCAAAGTGATATTTGGAAGCCCGTAGAGGGCTATGGTGAAAAAGGAAATATCCTCAGATGAAATCTGGAAAGAAGCTTTCTGAGAAACTGCTTAGTGTTCTGTTAATTCATCTCACAGAGTTACATCTGTATTTCGTGGATCTCTTTGCTAGCCTTATTTCTGTGGAATCTGAGAACAGATATTTCGGATCCCTTGGAAGACTATAGGGCCAAAGGAAATATTCTCCGATAACAAAGAGAAAGAAGCTTTCTGAGAAACTTCTTTGTGTTCTGTGAAATCATCTCACAGAGTTACAGCTTTCCCCTCAAGAAGCCTTTCGCCAAGACAGTTCTTGTTGAATTGGCAAAGTGATATTTGGAAGCCCATAGAGGGCTATGGTGAAAAAGGAAATATCCTCAGATGAAATCTGGAAAGAAGCATTCTGAGAAACTGCTTAGTGTTCTGTTAATTCATCTCACAGAGTTACATCTGTATTTCGTCGATCTCTTTGCTAGCCTTATTTCTCTGGAATCTGAGAACAGATACTTCGGATCCCTTGGAAGACTATAGGGCCAAAGGAAATATCCTCCGATAACAAAGAGAAAGAAGCTTTCTGAGAAACTTCTTTGTGTTCTGTGAAATCATCTCACAGAGTTACAACTTTCCCTTCAAGAAGCCTTTCGCTAAGACAGTTCTCTTGGAATTGGCAAAGTGATATTTGGAAGCCCATAGAGGGCTATTGTGAAAAAGGAAATATCCTCAGATGAAATCTGGAAAGAAGCTTTCTGAGAAACTGCTTAGTGTTCTGTTAATTCATCTCACAGAGTTACATGTGTATTTCGTGAATCTCTTTGCTAGCCTTATTTCTGTGGAATCTGAGAACAGATATTTCGGATCCCTTGGAAGACTATAGGGCCAAAGGAAATATCCTCCGATAACAAAGAGAAAGAAGCTTTCTGAGAAACTTCTTTGTGTTCTTTGAAATCATCTCACAGAGTTACAGCTTTCCCCTCAAGAACCCTTTCGCTGAGACAGTTCTTGTGGAATTGGCAAAGTGATATATGGAAGCCCATAGTGGGCTATGGTGAAAAAGGAAATATCCTCAGATGAAATCTGGAAAGAAGCTTTCTGAGAAACTGCTTAGTGTTCTGTTAATTCATCTCAGAGAGTTACATCTGTATTTCGTCGATCTCTTTGCTAGCCTTATTTCTGTGGAATCTGAGATCAGATATTTCGGATCCCTTGGAAGACTATAGGGCCAAAGGAAATATCCTCCGATAACAAAGAGAAAGAAGCTTTCTGAGAAACTTCTTTGTGTTCTTTGAAATCATCTCACAGAGTTACAGCTTTCCCGTCAAGAAGCCTTTCGCTAAGACAGTTCTTGTGGAATTGGCAAAGTGATATTTGGAAGCCCATAGAGGGCTATGGTGAAAAAGGAAATATCCTTCGATGAAATCTGGAAAAAAGTTTTCTGAGAAACTGCTTAGTGTTCTGTTAATTCATCTCACAGAGTTACATCTGTATTTCGTCGATCTCTTTGCTAGCCTTATTTCTGTGGAATCTGAGAACAGATATTTCGGATCCCTTGGAAGACTATAGGGCCAAAGGAAATATCCTCCGATAACAAAGAGAAAGAAACTTTCTGAGAAACTTTCTTTGTGTTCTTGGAAATCATCTCACAGAGTCACAGCTTTCCCCTCAAGAAGCCTTTCGTTAAGACAGTTCTTGTGGAAATGGCAAAGTGATATTTGGAAGCCCATAGAGGGCTATGGTGAAAAAGGAAATATCCTCAGATGAAATCTGGAAAGAAGCTTTCTGAGAAACTGCTTAGTGTTCTGTTAATTCATCTCACAGAGTTACATCTGTATTTCGTCGATCTCTTTGCTAGCCTTATTTCTGTGCAATCTGAGAACAGATATTTCGGATCCCTTGGAAGACTATAGGGCCAAAGGAAATATCCGCCGAAAACAAAGAGAAAGAAGATTTCTGAGAAACTTCTTCGTGTTCTTGGAAATCATCTCACATAGTTACAGCTTTCCACACAAGAAGCCTTTCGCCCAGACAGTTCTTGTGGAATTGGCAAAGTGATATTTGGAAGCCCATAGAGGGCTATGGTGAAAAGGATATATACTCCGATGAAATCTGGAAAGAAGCTTTCTGAGAAACTGCTTAGTGTTCTGTTAATTCATCTCACAGAGTTACATCTGTATTTCGTGGATCTCTTTGCTAGCCTTATTTCTGTGGAATCTGAGAACAGATATTTCGGATCCCTTGGAAGACTATAGGGCCAAAGGAAATATCCTCCGATAACAAAGAGAAAGAAGCTTTCTGAGAAACTTCTTTGTGTTCTGTGAAATCATCTCACAGAGGTACAGCTTTCCTCTCAAGAATCCTTTCGCCAAGACAGTTCTTGTGGAATTGGGAAAGTGATATTTGGAAGCCCATAGAGGGCTATGGTGAAAAAGGAAATATTCACAGATGAAATCTGGAAAGAAGCTTTCTGAGAAACTGCTTAGTGTTCTGTTAATTCATCTCACAGAGTTACATCTGTATTTCGTCGATCTCTTTGCTAGCCTTATTTCTGTGGAATCAGACATCAGATATTTCGGATCCCTTGGAAGACTATAGGGCCAAAGGAAATATCCTCCGATAACAAAGAGAAAGAAGCTTTCTGAGAAACTTCTTTGTGTTCTTTGAAATCATCTCACAGAGTTACAGCTTTCCCGTCAAGAAGCCTTTCGCTAAGACAGTTCTTTTGGAATTGGCAAAGTGATATTTGGAAACCCATAGAGGGCTATGGTGAAAAAGGAAATATTCTTCGATGAAATCTGGAAACAAGCTTTCTGAGAAACTGCTTAGTGTTCTGTTAATTCATCTCACAGAGTTAAATCTGTGTTTCGTCTATCTCTTTGCTAGCCTTATTTCTGTGGAATCTGAGAACAGATATTTCGGATCCCTTGGAAGACTATAGGGCCAAAGGAAATATCCTCCGATAACAAAGAGAAAGAAGCTTTCTGAGAAACCTCTTTGTGTTCTTTGAAATCATCTCACAGAGTTACAGCTTTCCCGTCAAGAAGCCTTTCGCTAAGACAGTTCTTGTGGAATTGGTAAAGTGATATTTGGGAGCCCATAGAGGGCTATGGTGAAAAAGGAAATATCCTCAGATGAAATCTGGAAAGAAGCTTTCTGAGAAACTGCTTAGTGTTCTGTTAATTCATCTCACAGAGTTACATCTGTATTTCGTCGATCTCTTTGCTACCCTTATTTCTGTGGAATCTGAGAACAGATATTTCGGTTCCCTTGGAAGACTATTGGACCAAAGGAAATATCCTCTGATTACAAAGAGAAAGAAGCTTTCTGGGAAACTTCTTTGTGTTCCTTGAAATCATCTCACAGAGTTACAGCTTTCCCCTCAAGAAACCTTTCGCTAAGACAGTTCTTGTGGAATTGGCAAAGTGATATTTGGAAGCCCATAGAGGGCTATGGTGAAAAAGGAAATATCCTCCGATGAAATCTGGAAAGAAGCTTTCTGAGAAACTGCTTAGTGTTCTGTTAATTCATCTCACAGAGTTACATCTGTATTTCGTCGATCTCTTTGCTAGCCTTATTTCTGTGGAATCTGAGAACAGATATTTCGGATCCCTTGGAAGACTATAGGGCCAAAGGAAATATCCTCTGATAACAAAGAGAAAGAAGCTTTCTGAGAAACTTCTTTGTGTTCTTTGAAATCATCTCACAGAGTTAGACCTTTCCCCTCAAGAAGCCTTTCGCTAAGACAGTTCTTGTGGAATTGGCAAAGTGATATTTGGAAGCCCATAGGGGGCTATGGTGAAAAAGGAAATATCCTCCGACGAAATCTGGAAAGAAGCTTTCTGAGAAACTGCTTAGTGTTCTGTTAATTCATCTCACAGAGTTACATCTGTATTTCGTCGATCTCTTTGCTAGCCTTATTTCTGTGGAATCTGAGAACAGATATTTCGTGTCCCTTGGAAGACTATAGGGCCAAAGGAAATATCCTCCGATAACAAAGAGAAAGAAGCTTTCTGAGAAACTTCTTTGTGTTCTGTGAAATCATCTTACAGAGTTACAGCTTTCCCCTCAAGAAGCCTTTCGCCAAGACAGTTCTTGTGGAATTGGCCAAGTGATATTTGGAAGCCCATAGAGGGCTACGGTGAAAAAGGAAATATCCTCAGATGAAATCTGGAAAGAAGCTTTCTGAGAAACTGCTTAGTGTTCTGTTAACTCATCTCACAGGGTTACATCTGTATTTCGTCGATCTCTTTGCTATCCTTTTTTCTGTGGAATCTGAGAACAGATATTTCGCATCCCTTGGAAGACTATAGGGCCAAAGGAAATATCCTCCGATAACAGAGAGAAAGAAGCTTTCTGAAAAACTTCTTTGTGTTCTGTGAAATCATCTCACAGAGTTACAGCTTTCCCCTCAAGAAACCTTTCGACAAGACAGTTCTTCTGGAATTGGCAGAGTGATATTTTGAAGCCCATAGGGGGCTATGGTGAAAAAGGAAATATCCTCCGACGAAATCTGGAAAGAAGCTTTCTGAGAAATTGCTTAGTGTTCTGTTAATTCATCTCACAGAGTTACATCTGTATTTCGTCGATCTCTTTGCTAGCCTTATTTCTGTGGAATCTGAGAACAGATATTTCGCATCCCTTGGAAGACTATAGGGCCAAAGGAAATATCCTCCGATAACAGAGAGAAAGAAGCTTTCTGAAAAACTTCTTTGTGTTCTGTGAAATCATCTCACAGAGTTACAGCTTTCCCCTCAAGAAGCCTTTCGACAAGACAGTTCTTCTGGAATTGGCAGAGTGATATTTGGAAGCCCATAGAGGGCTATGGTGAAAAAGGAAATATCCTCCGATGAAATCTGGAAAGAAGTTTTCTGAGAAACTGCTTAGTGGTTTGTTAATTCATCTCACAGAGTTACATCTGTATTTCGTGGATCTCTTTGCTAGCCTTATTTCTGTGGAATATGAGAACAGATATTTCGGATCCCTTGGAAGACTATAGGGCCAAAGGAAATATCCTCCGATAACAAAGAGAAAGAAGCTTTCTGAGAAACTTCTTTGTGTTCTGTGAAATCATCTCACAGAGTTAGAGCTTTCCCCTCAAGAAGCGTTTCGCTACGACAGTTCTTGTGGATTTGGCAAAGTGATATTTGGTAGCCCATAGAAGGCTATGGTGAAAAAGGAAATATCCTCAGATGAAATCTGGAAAGAAGCTTTCTGAGAAACTGCTTAGTGTTCTGTTAATTCATCTCACAGAGTTACATCTGTATTTCGTCGATCTCTTTGCTAGCCTTATTTCTGTGGAATCTGAGAACAGATATTTCGGATCCCTTGGAAGACTATAGGGCCAAACGAAATATCCTCCGATAACAAAGAGAAAGAAGCTTTCTGAGAAACTTCTTTGTGTTCTGTGAAATCATCTCACAGAGTTACAGCATTCCCTTCAAGAAGCCTTTCGCTAAGACAGTTCTTGTGGAATTGGCAAAGTGATATTTGGAACCCATATAGGACTATGGTGAAAAAGGAAATATCCTCAGATGAAATCTGGAAAGAAGCTTTCTGAGAAACTGCTTAGTGTTCTGTTAATTCATCTTACACAGTTACATGTGTATTTCGTGGATCTCTTTGCTAGCCTTATTTCTGTGGAATCTGAGAACAGATATTTAAGATCCCTTGGAAGACTATAGGGCCAAAGGAAATATCGTCCGATAACAAAGAGAAAGAAGCTTTTTGAGAAACTTCTTTGTGTTCCTTGAAATCATCTCACAGAGTTAAAGCTTTCCCCTCAAGAAGCCTTTCGCTAAGACAGTTCTTGTGGAATTGGCAAAGTGATATTTGGAAGCCCATAGAGGGCTATGGTGAAAAAGGAAATATCCTCCGATGAAATCTGGAAAGAAGCTTTCTGAGAAACTGCTTAGTGTTCTGTTAATTCATCTCACAGAGTTACATCTGTATTTCGTGGATCTCTTTGCTAGCCTTATTTCTGTGGAATCTGAGAACAGATATTTCGGATCCCTTGGAAGACTATAAGGCCAAAGGAAATATCCTCCGATAACAAAGAGAAAGAAGCTTTCGGAGAAACTTCTTTGTGTTCTGTGAAATCATCTTACAGAGTTACAGCTTTCCCCTTAGAAGCCTTTCGCCAAGACAGTTCTTGTGGAATTGGCAAAGTGATATTTGGAAGCCCATAGAGGGCTATCGTGAAAAAGGAAATATCCTCAGATGAAATCTGGAAGGAAGCTTTCTGAGAAACTGCTTAGTGTTCTGTTAATTCATCTCACAGAGTTATATCTGTATTTCGTCGATCTCTTTGCTAGCCTTATTTCTGTGGAATCTGAGAACAGATATTTCGGTTCCTGTGGAAGACTACAGGGCCAAAGGAAATATCCTCTGATTACAAAGAGAAAGAAGCTTTCTGAGAAACTTCTTTGTGTTCCTTGAAATCATCTCACAGAGTTACAGCTCTCCCCTCAAGAACCCTTTCGCTAAGACAGTTCTTGTGGAATTGGCAAAGTGATATTTGGAAGCCCATAGAGGGCTATGGTGAAAAAGGAAATATCCTCAGATGAAATCTGGAAAGAAGCTTTCTGAGAAACTGCTTAGTGTTCTGTTAATTCATCTCACAGAGTTACATCTATATTTCGTGGATCTCTTTGCTAGCCTTATTTCAGTGGAATCTGAGAACAGATATTTCGGATCCCTTGGAAGACTATAGGGCCAAAGGAAATATCCTCCGATAACAAAGAGAAAGAAGCTTTCTGAGAAACTTCTTTGTGTTCTGTGAAATCATCTCACAGAGTTACAGCTTTCCCCTCAGGAAGCTTTTCGCCAAGACAGTTCTTGTGGAATTGGCAAAGTGATATTTGAAAGCCCGTAGAGGGCTATGGTGAAAAAGGAAATATCCTCAGATGAAATCTGGAAAGAAGCTTTCTGAGAAACTGCTTAGTGTTCTGTTAATTCATCTCACAGAGTTACATGTGTATTTCGTGGATCTCTTTGCTAGCCTTATTTCTGTGGAATCTGAGAAGAGATATTTCGGATCCCTTGGAAGACTATAGGGCCAAAGGAAATATCCTCTGATAACAAAGAGAGAGAAGCTCTCTGGGAAACTTCTTTGTGTTCTTTGAAATCATCTCACAGAGTTAGAGCTTTCCCGTCAAGAAGCCTTTCGCTAAGACAGTTCTTTTGGAATTGGCAAAGTGATATTTGGAAGCCCATAGGGGTCTATGGTGAAAAAGGAAATATCCTCCGATGAAATCTGGAAAGAAGCTTTCTGAGAAACTGCTTAGTGTTCTGTTAATTCATCTCACAGAGTTACATCTGTATTTCGTCGATCTCTTTGCTAGCCTTATTTCTGTGGAATCTGAGAACAGATATTTTGGATCCCTTGGAAGACTATAGGGCCAAAGGAAATATCCTCCGATAACAAAGAGAAAGAAGCTTTCTGAGAAACTTCTTTGTGTTCTGTGAAATCATCTTACAGAGTTACAGCTTTCCCCTCAAGAAGCCTTTCGCCAAGACAGTTCTTGTGGAATTGGCAAAGTGATATTTGGAAGCCCATAGAGGGCTATGGTGAAAAAGGAAATATCCTCAGATGAAATCTGGAAAGAAGCTTTCTGAGAAACTGCTTAGTGTTCTGTTAACTCATCTCACAGAGTTACATCTGTATTTCGTCGATCTCTTTGCTAGCCTTTTTTCTGTGGAATCTGAGAACCGATATTTCGCATCCCTTGGAAGACTATAGGGCCAAAGGAAATATCCTCTGATAACAGAGAGAAAGAAGCTTTCTGAAAAACTTCTTTGTGTTCTGTGAAATCATCTCACAGAGTTACAGCTTTCCCCTCAAGAAGCCTTTCGCCAAGACAGTTCTTCTGGAATTGGCGGAGTGATATTTGGAAGCCCATAGAGGGCTATGGTGAAAAAGGAAATATCCTCAGATGAAATCTGGAAAGAAGCTTTCTGAGAAACTGCTTAGTGGTTTGTTAATTCATCTCACAGAGTTACATCTGTATTTCGTGGATCTCTTTGCTAGCCTTATTTCTGTGGAATCTGAGAACAGATATTTCGGATCCCTTGGAAGACTATAGGGCCAAAGGAAATATCCTCCGATAACAAAGAGAAAGAAGCTTTCTGAGAAACTTCTTTGTGTTCTGTGAAATCATCTCACAGAGTTACAGCTTTCCCCTCAAGAAGCCTTTCGCTAAGACAGTTCTTGTGGATTTGGCAAAGTGATATTTGGAAGCCCATAGAGGGCTATGGTGAAAAAGGAAATATCCTCAGATGAAATCTGGAAAGAAGCTTTCTGAGAAACTGCTTAGTGTTCTGTTAATTCATCTCACAGAGTTACATCTGTATTTCGTCGATCTCTTTGCTAGCCTTATTTCTGTGGAATCTGAGAACAGATATTTCGGATCCCTTGGAAGACTATAGGGCCAAAGGAAATATCCTCCGATAACAAAGAGAAAGAAGCTTTCTGAGAAACCTCTTTGTGTTCTTTGAAATCATTTCACAGAGTTACAGCTTTCCACTCAAGAAGCCTTTCGTTAAGACAGTTCTTGTGGAATTGGCAAAGTGATATTTGGAAGCCCATAGAGGGCTATGGTGAAAAAGGAAATATCCTCAGATGAAATCTGGAAAGAAGCTTTCTGAGAAACTGCTTAGTGTTCTGTTAATTCATCTCACAGAGTTACATGTGTATTTCGTGGATCTCTTTGCTAGCCTTATTTCTGTGGAATATGAGAACAGATATTTCGGATCCCTTGGAAGACTATAGGGCCAAAGGAAATATCCTCCGATAAGAAACAGAAAGAAGCTTTCTGAGAAACTTCTTTGTGTTCTGTGAAATCATCTCACAGAGTTACAGCATTCCCCTCAAGAAGCCTTTCGCTAAGACAGTTCTTGTGGAATTGGCAAAGTGATATTTGGAACCCATAGAGGACTATGGTGAAAAAGGAAATATCCTCAGATGAAATCTGGAAAGAAGCTTTCTGAGAAACTGCTTAGTGTTCTGTTAATTCACCTCACACAGTTACATGTGTATTTCGTGGATCTCTTTGCTAGCCTTATTTCTGTGGAATCTGAGAACAGATATTTAAGATCCCTTGGAAGACTATAGGGCCAAAGGAAATATCGTCCGATAACAAAGAGAAAGAAGCTTTTTGAGAAACTTCTTTGTGTTCATTGAAATCATCTCACAGAGTTACAGCTTTCCCCTCAAGAAGCCTTTCGCCAAGACAGTTCTTGTGGAATTGGCAAACTGATATTTGGAAGCCCATAGAGGGCTATGGTGAAAAAGGAAATATCCTCAGATGAAATCTGGAAAGAAGCTTTCTGAGAAACTGCTTAGTGTTCTGTTAACTCATCTCACAGGGTTACATCTGTATTTCGTGGATCTCTTTCCTAGCCTTTTTTCTGTGGAATCTGAGAACAGATATTTCGCATCCCTTGGAAGACTATAGGGCCAAAGGAAATATCCTCCGATAACAGAGAGAAAGAAGCTTTCTGAAAAACTTCTTTGTGTTCTGTGAAATCATCTCACAGAGTTAGAGCTTTTCCCTCAAGAAGCCTTTCGACAAGACAGTTCTTCTGGAATTGGCAGAGTGATATTTGGAAGCCCATAGAGGGCTATGGTGAAAAAGGAAATATCCTCCGATGAAATCTGGAAAGAAGCTTTTTGAGAAACTGCTTAGTGTTCTGTTGATTCATCTCACAGAATTACATCTGTATTTCGTGGATCTCTTTGCTAGCCTTATTTCTGTGGAATCTGAGAACAGATATTTCGGATCCCTTGGAAGACTATAAGGCCAAAGGAAATATCCTCCGATAACAAAGAGAAAGAAGCTTTCGGAGAAACTTCTTTGTGTTCTGTGAAATCATCTTACAGAGTTACAGCTTTCCCCTCTAGAAGCCTTTCGCCAAGACAGTTCTTGTGGAATTGGCAAAGTGATATTTGGAAGCCCATAGAGGGCTATCGTGAAAAAGGAAATATCCTCAGATGAAATCTGGAAAGAAGCTTTCTGAGAAACTGCTTAGTGTTCTGTTAATTCATCTCACAGAGTTACATCTGTATTTCGTCGATCTCTTTGCTAGCCTTATTTCTGTGGAATCTGAGAACAGATATTTCGGTTCCTGTGGAAGACTACAGGGCCAAAGGAAATATCCTCTGATTACAAAGAGAAAGAAGCTTTCTGAGAAACTTCTTTGTGTTCCTTGAAATCATCTCACAGAGTTACAGCTCTCCCCTCAAGAAACCTTTCGCTAAGACAGTTCTTGTGGAATTGGCAAAGTGATATTTGGAAGCCCATAGAGGGCTATGGTGAAAAAGGAAATATCCTCCGATGAAATCTGGAAAGAAGCTTTCTGAGAAACTGCTTAGTGTTCTGTTAATTCATCTCACAGAGTTACATCTATATTTCGTGGATCTCTTTGCTAGCCTTATTTCAGTGGAATCTGAGAACAGATATTTCGGATCCCTTGGAAGACTATAGGGCCAAAGGAAATATCCTCCGATAACAAAGAGAAAGAAGCTTTCTGAGAAACTTCTTTGTGTTCTGTGAAATCATCTCACAGAGTTACAGCTTTCCCCTCAGGAAGCTTTTCGCCAAGACAGTTCTTGTGGAATTGGCAAAGTGATATTTGGAAGCCCATAGAGGGCTATGGTGAAAAAGGAAATATCCTCAGATGAAATCTGGAAAGAAGCTTTCTGAGAAACTGCTTAGTGTTCTGTTAATTCATCTCACAGAGTTACATGTGTATTTCGTGGATCTCTTTGCTAGCCTTATTTCTGTGGAATCTGAGAAGAGATATTTCGGATCCCTTGGAAGACTATAGGGCCAAAGGAAATATCCTCTGATAACAAAGAGAGAGAAGCTCTCTGAGAAACTTCTTTGTGTTCTTTGAAATCATCTCACAGAGTTAGAGCTTTCCCGTCAAGAAGCCTTTCGCTAAGACAGTTCTTTTGGAATTGGCAAAGTGATATTTGGAAGCCCATAGGGGTCTATGGTGAAAAAGGAAATATCCTCCGATGAAATCTGGAAAGAAGCTTTCTGAGAAACTGCTTAGTGTTCTGTTAATTCATCTCACAGAGTTACATCTGTATTTCGTCGATCTCTTTGCTAGCCTTATTTCTGTGGAATATGAGAGCAGATATTTTGGATCCCTTGGAAGACTATAGGGCCAAAGGAAATATCCTCCGATAAGAAACAGAAAGAAGCTTTCTGAGAAACTTCTTTGTGTTCTGTGAAATCATCTCACAGAGTTACAGCATTCCCGTCAAGAAGCCTTTCGCTAAGACAGTTCTTGTGGAATTGGCAAAGTGATATTTGGAACCCATAGAGGACTATGGTGAAAAAGGAAATATCCTCAGATGAAATCTGGAAAGAAGCTTTCTGAGAAACTGCTTAGTGTTCTGTTAATTCACCTCACACAGTTACATGTGTATTTCGTGGATCTCTTTGCTAGCCTTATTTCTGTGGAATCTGAGAACAGATATTTAAGATCCCTTGGAAGACTATAGGGCCAAAGGAAATATCGTCCGATAACAAAGAGAAAGAAGCTTTTTGAGAAACTTCTTTGTGTTCATTGAAATCATCTCACAGAGTTACAGCTTTCCCCTCAAGAAGCCTTTCGCCAAGACAGTTCTTGTGGAATTGGCAAACTGATATTTGGAAGCCCATAGAGGGCTATGGTGAAAAAGGAAATATCCTCAGATGAAATCTGGAAAGAAGCTTTCTGAGAAACTGCTTAGTGTTCTGTTAACTCATCTCACAGGGTTACATCTGTATTTCGTCGATATCTTTGCTAGCCTTTTTTCTGTGGAATCTGAGAACAGATATTTCTCATCCCTTGGAAGACTATAGGGCCAAAGGAAATATCCTCCGATAACAGAGAGAAAGAAGCTTTCTGAAAAACTTCTTTGTGTTCTGTGAAATCATCTCACAGAGTTACAGCTTTTCCCTCAAGAAGCCTTTCGACAAGACAGTTCTTCTGGAATTGGCAGAGTGATATTTGGAAGCCCATAGAGGGCTATGGTGAAAAAGGAAATATCCTCAGATGAAATCTGGAAAGAAGCTTTCTGAGAAACTGCTTAGTGGTTTGTTAATTCATCTCACAGAGTTACATGTGTATTTCGTGGATCTCTTTGCTAGCCTTATTTCTGTGGAATATGAGGACAGATATTTCGGATCCCTTGGAAGACTATAGGGCCAAAGGAAATATCCTCCGATAACAAAGAGAAAGAAGCTTTCTGAGAAACTTCTTTGTGTTCTGTGAAATCATCTCACAGAGTTACACCTTTCCCCTCAAGAAGCGTTTCGCTAAGACAGTTCTTGTGGATTTGGCAAAGTGATATTTGGAAGCCCATAGAGGGCTATGGTGAAAAAGGAAATATCCTCAGATGAAATCTGGAAAGAAGCTTTCTGAGAAACTGCTTAGTGTTCTGTTAATTCATCTCACAGAGTTACATGTGTATTTCGTGGATCTCTTTGCTAGCCTTATTTCTGTGGAATCTGAGAACAGATATTTCGCATCCCTTGGAAGACTATAGGGCCAAAGGAAATATCCTCCGATAACAGAGAGAAAGAAGCTTTCTGAAAAACTTCTTTGTGTTCTGTGAAATCATCTCACAGAGTTACAGCTTTTCCCTCAAGAAGCCTTTCGACAAGACAGTTCTTCTGGAATTGGCAGAGTGATATTTGGAAGCCCATAGAGGGCTATGGTGAAAAAGGAAATATCCTCAGATGAAATCTGGAAAGAAGCTTTCTGAGAAACTGCTTAGGGTTCTGTTAATTCATCTCACAGAGTTACATCTGTATTTCGTCGATCTCTTTGCTAGCCTTATTTCTGTGGAATCTGAGAACAGATATTTCGGATCCCTAGGAAGACTATAGGTCCAAAGGAAATATCCTCAGATAACAAAGAGAAAGAAGCTTTCTGAGAAACTTCTTTGTGTTCTGTGAAATCATCTTACAGAGTTACAGCTTTCCCCTCAAGAAGCCTTTCGCCAAGACAGTTCTGGTGGCATTGGCAAAGTGATATTTGGAAGCCCATAGAGGGCTATGGTGAAAAAGGAAATATCCTCAGATGAAATCTGGAAAGAAGCTTTCTGAGAAACTGCTTAGTGTTCTGTTAACTCATCTCACAGGGTTACATCTGTATTTCGTCGATCTCTTTGCTAGCCTTTTTTCTGTGGAATCTGAGAACAGATATTTCGCACCCCTTGGAAGACTATAGGGCCAAAGGAAATATCCTCCGATAACAAAGAGAAAGAAGCTTTCTGAGAAACTTCTTTGTGTTCTTTGAAATCATCTCACAGAGTTACAGCTTTCCACTCAAGAAGCCTTTCGTTAAGACAGTTCTTGTGGAATTGGCAAAGTGATATTTGGAAACCCATAGAGGGCTATGGTGAAAAAGGAAATATCCTCCGATGAAATCTGGAAAGAAGCTTTCTGAGAAACTGCTTAGTGTTCTGTTAATTCATCTCACAGAGTTACATCTGTATTTCGTGGATCTCTTTGCTAGCCTTATTTCTGTGGAATCTGAGAACAGATATTTCGGATCCCTTGGAAGACTATAGGGCCAAAGGAAATATCCTCCGATAACAAACAGAAAGAAGCTTTCTGAGAAACTTCTTTGTGTTCTGTGAAATCATCTCACAGAGTTACAGCATTCCCTTCAAGAAGCCTTTCGCTAAGACAGTTCTTGTGGAATTGGCAAAGTGATATTTGGAACCCTTAGAGGACTATGGTGAAAAAGGAAATATCCTCAGATGAAATCTGGAAAGAAGCTTTCTGAGAAACTGCTTAGTGTTCTGTTAATTCATCTCACACAGTTACATGTGTATTTCGTGGATCTCTTTGCTAGCCTTATTTCTGTGGAATCTGAGAACAGATATTTAAGATCCCTTTTAAGACTATAGGGCCAAAGGAAATATCGTCCGATAACAAAGAGAAAGAAGCTTTTTGAGAAACTTCTTTGTGTTCCTTGAAATCATCTCACAGAGTTAAAGCTTTCCCCTCAAGAAGCCTTTGGCTAAGACAGTTCTTGTGGAATTGGCAAAGTGATATTTGGAAGCCCATAGAGGGCTATGGTGAAAAAGGAAATATCCTCCGATGAAATCTGGAAAGAAGCTTTCTGAGAAACTGCTTAGTGTTCTGTTAATTCATCTCACAGAGTTACATCTGTATTTCGTGGATCTCTTTGCTAGCCTTATTTCTGTGGAATCTGAGAACAGATATTTCGGATCCCTTGGAAGACTATAAGGCCAAAGGAAATATCCTCCGATAACAAAGAGAAAGAAGCTTTCTGAGAAACTTCTTTGTGTTCTGTGAAATCATCTTACAGAGTTACAGCTTTCCCCTCAAGAAGCCTTTTGCCAAGACAGTTCTTGTGGAATTGCCAAAGTGATATTTGGAAGCCCATAGAGGGCTATCGTGAAAAAGGAAATATCCTCAGATGAAATCTGGAAAGAAGCTTTCTGAGAAACTGCTTAGTGTTCTGTTAATTCATCTCACAGAGTTACATCTTTATTTCGTCGATCTCTTTGCTAGCCTTATTTCTGTGGAATCTGAGAACAGATATTTCGGATCCCTTGGAAGACTATAGGGCCAAAGGAAATATCCTCCGATAACAAACAGAAAGAAGCTTTCTGAGAAACTTCTTTGTGTTCTGTGAAATCATCTCACAGAGTTACAGCATTCCCCTCAAGAAGCCTATCGCTAAGATAGTTCTTCTGGAATTGGCAAAGTGATATTTGGAACCCATAGAGGACTATGGTGAAAAAGGAAATATCCTCAGATGAAATCTGGAAAGAAGCTTTCTGAGAAACTGCTTAGTGTTCTGTTAATTCATCTCACAGAGTTACATGTGTATTTCGAGGATCTCTTTGCTAGCCTTATTTCTGTGGAATCTGAGAACAGATATTTAAGATCCCTTGGAAGACTATAGGGCCAAAGGAAATATCGTCCGATAACAAAGAGAAAGAAGCTTTTTGAGAAACTTCTTTGTGTTCTGTGAAATCATCTCACAGAGTTACAGCTTTCCCCTCAAGAAGCCTTTCGCTAAGACAGTTCTTGTGGAATTGGCAAAGTAATATTTGGAAGCCCATAGAGGGCTATGGTGAAAAAGAAAATATCCTCAGATGAAATCTGGAAAGATGCTTTCTGAGAAACTGTTTAGTGTTCTGTTAATTCATCTCACAGAGTTACATCTGTGTTTCGTCGATCTCTTTGCTAGCCTTATTTCTGTGGAATCTGAAAACAGATATTTCGGATCCCTTGGAAGACTATAGGGCCAAAGGAAATATCCTCTGATAACAAAGAGAAAGAAGCTTTCTGAGAAACTTCTTTGTGTTCCTTGAAATCATCTCACAGAGTTACAGCTTTCCCCTCAAGAAGCCTTTCGCTAAGACAGTTCTTGTGGAATTGGCAAAGTGATATTTGGAAGCCCATAGAGGGCTATGGTGAAAAAGGAAATATCCTCCGATGAAATCTGGAAAGAAGCTTTCTGAGAAACTGCTTAGTGTTCTGTTGATTCATCTCACAGAATTACATCTGTATTTCGTGGATCTCTTTGCTAGCCTTATTTCTGTGGAATCTGAGAACAGATATTTCGGATCCCTTGGAAGACTATAAGGCCAAAGGAAATATCCTCCGATAACAAAGAGAAAGAAGCTTTCGGAAAAACTTCTTTGTGTTCTGTGAAATCATCTTACAGAGTTACAGCTTTCCCCTCAAGAAGCCTTTCGCCAAGACAGTTCTTGTGGAATTGGCAAAGTGATATTTGGAAGCCCATAGAGGGCTATGGTGAAAAAGGAAATATACTCAGATGAAATCTGGAAAGAAGCTTTCTGAGAAACTGCTTAGTGTTCTGTTTATTCATCTCACAGAGTTACATCTGTATTTCGTCGATCTCTTTGCTAGCCTTTTTTCCGTGGAATCTGAGAACAGATATTTCGCATTCCTTGGAAGACTATAGGGCCAAAGGAAATATCCTCCGATAACAGAGAGAAAGAAGCTTTCTGAAAAACTTTTTTGTGTTCTGTGAAATCATCTCACAGAGTTACAGCTTTTCCCTCAAGAAGCCTTTCGACAAGACAGTTCTTCTGGAATTGGCAGAGTGATATTTGGAAGCCCATAGAGGGCTATGGTGAAAAAGGAAATATCCTCCGATGAAATCTGGAAAGAAGCTTTCTGAGAAACTGCTTAGTGGTTTGTTAATTCATCTCACAGAGTTACATCTGTATTTCGTGGATCTCCTTGATAGCCTTATTTCTGTGGAATATGAGAACAGATATTTCGGATCCCTTGGAAGACTATAGGGCCAAAGGAAATATCCTCCGATAACAAAGAGAAAGAAGCTTTCTAAGAAACTTCTTTGTGTTCTGTGAAATCATCTCACAGAGTTACACCTTTCCCCTCAAGAAGCGTTTCGCTAAGACAGTTCTTGTGGATTTGGCAAAGTGATATTTGGAAGCCCATAGAGGGCTATGGTGAAAAAGGAAATATCCTCAGATGAAATCTGGAAAGAAGCTTTCTGAGAAACTGCTTAGTGTTCTGTTAATTCATCTCACAGAGTTACATGTGTATTTCGTGGATCTCTTTGCTAGCCTTATTTCTGTGGAATCTGAGAACAGATATTTCGCATCCCTTGGAAGACTATAGGGCCAAAGGAAATATCCTCCGATAACAGAGAGAAAGAAGCTTTCTGAAAAACTTCTTTGTGTTCTGTGAAATCATCTCACAGAGTTACAGCTTTTCCCTCAAGAAGCCTTTCGACAAGACAGTTCTTCTGGAATTGGCAGAGTGATATTTGGAAGCCCATAGAGGGCTATGGTGAAAAAGGAAATATCCTCAGATGAAATCTGGAAAGAAGCTTTCTGAGAAACTGCTTAGGGTTCTGTTAATTCATCTCACAGAGTTACATCTGTATTTCGTCGATCTCTTTGCTAGCCTTATTTCTGTGGAATCTGAGAACAGATATTTCGGATCCCTTGGAAGACTATAGGTCCAAAGGAAATATCCTCAGATAACAAAGAGAAAGAAGCTTTCTGAGAAACTTCTTTGTGTTCTGTGAAATCATCTTACAGAGTTACAGCTTTCCCCTCAAGAAGCCTTTCGCCAAGACAGTTCTTGTGGCATTGGCAAAGTGATATTTGGAAGCCCATAGAGGGCTATGGTGAAAAAGGAAATATCCTCAGATGAAATCTGGAAAGAAGCTTTCTGAGAAACTGCTTAGTGTTCTGTTAACTCATCTCACAGGGTTACATCTGTATTTCGTCGATCTCTTTGCTAGCCTTTTTTCTGTGGAATCTGAGAACAGATATTTCGCACCCCTTGGAAGACTATAGGGCCAAAGGAAATATCCTCCGATAACAAAGAGAAAGAAGCTTTCTGAGAAACTTCTTTGTGTTCTTTGAAATCATCTCACAGAGTTACAGCTTTCCACTCAAGAAGCCTTTCGTTAAGACAGTTCTTGTGGAATTGGCAAAGTGATATTTGGAAACCCATAGAGGGCTATGGTGAAAAAGGAAATATCCTCCGATGAAATCTGGAAAGAAGCTTTCTGAGAAACTGCTTAGTGTTCTGTTAATTCATCTCACAGAGTTACATCTGTATTTCGTCGATCTCTTTGCTAGCCTTATTTCTGTGGAATCTGAGAACAGATATTTCGGATCCCTTGGAAGACTATAGGGCCAAAGGAAATATCCTCCGATAACAAACAGAAAGAAGCTTTCTGAGAAACTTCTTTGTGTTCTGTGAAATCATCTCACAGAGTTACAGCATTCCCTTCAAGAAGCCTTTCGCTAAGACAGTTCTTGTGGAATTGGCAAAGTGATATTTGGAACCCATAGAGGACTATGGTGAAAAAGGAAATATCCTCAGATGAAATCTGGAAAGAAGCTTTCTGAGAAACTGCTTAGTGTTCTGTTAATTCATCTCACACAGTTACATGTGTATTTCGTGGATCTCTTTGCTAGCCTTATTTCTGTGGAATCTGAGAACAGATATTAAAGATCCCTTTTAAGACTATAGGGCCAAAGGAAATATCGTCCGATAACAAAGAGAAAGAAGCTTTTTGAGAAACTTCTTTGTGTTCCTTGAAATCATCTCACAGAGTTAAAGCTTTCCCCTCAAGAAGCCTTTCGCTAAGACAGTTCTTGTGGAATTGGCAAAGTGATATTTGGAAGCCCATAGAGGGCTATGGTGAAAAAGGAAATATCCTCCGATGAAATCTGGAAAGAAGCTTTCTGAGAAACTGCTTAGTGTTCTGTTAATTCATCTCACAGAGTTACATCTGTATTTCGTGGATCTCTTTGCTAGCCTTATTTCTGTGGAATCTGAGAACAGATATTTCGGATCCCTTGGAAGACTATAAGGCCAAAGGAAATATCCTCCGATAACAAAGAGAAAGAAGCTTTCTGAGAAACTTCTTTGTGTTCTGTGAAATCATCTGACAGAGTTACAGCTTTCCCCTCAAGAAGCCTTTTGCCAAGACAGTTCTTGTGGAATTGGCAAAGTGATATTTGGAAGCCCATAGAGGGCTATCGTGAAAAAGGAAATATCCTCAGATGAAATCTGGAAAGAAGCTTTCTGAGAAACTGCTTAGTGTTCCGTTAATTCATCTCACAGAGTTACATCTGTATTTCTTCGATCTCTTTGCTAGCCTTATTTCTGTGGAATCTGAGAACAGATATTTCGGATCCCTTGGAAGACTATAGGGCCAAAGGAAATATCCTCCGATAACAAACAGAAAGAAGCTTTCTGAGAAACTTCTTTGTGTTCTGTGAAATCATCTCACAGAGTTACAGCATTCCCCTCAAGAAGCCTATCGCTAAGATAGTTCTTGTGGAATTGGCAAAGTGATATTTGGAACCCATAGAGGACTATGGTGAAAAAGGAAATATCCTCCGATGAAATCTGGAAAGAAGCTTTCTGAGAAACTGCTTAGTGTTCTGTTAATTCATCTCACAGAGTTACATGTGTATTTCGAGGATCTCTTTGCTAGCCTTATTTCTGTGGAATCTGAGAACAGATATTTAAGATCCCTTGGAAGACTATAGGGCCAAAGGAAATATCGTCCGATAACAAAGAGAAAGAAGCTTTTTGAGAAACTTCTTTGTGTTCTGTGAAATCATCTCACAGAGTTACAGCTTTCCCCTCAAGAAGCCTTTCGCTAAGACAGTTCTTGTGGAATTGGCAAAGTAAAATTTGAAGCCCATAGAGGGCTATGGTGAAAAAGGAAATATCCTCAGATGAAATCTGGAAAGATGCTTTCTGAGAAACTGCTTAGTGTTCTGTTAATTCATCTCACAGAGTTACATCTGTGTTTCGTCGATCTCTTTGCTAGCCTTATTTCTGTGGAATCTGAAAACAGATATTTCGGATCCCTTGGAAGACTATAGGGCCAAAGGAAATATCCTCTGATAACAAAGAGAAAGAAGCTTTCTGAGAAACTTCTTTGTGTTCCTTGAAATCATCTCACAGAGTTACAGCTTTCCCCTCAAGAAGCCTTTCGCTAAGACAGTTCTTGTGGAATTGGCAAAGTGATATTTGGAAGCCCATAGAGGGCTATGGTGAAAAAGGAAATATCCTCCGAAGAAATCTGGAAAGAAGCTTTCTGAGAAACTGCTTACTGTTCTGTTGATTCATCTCACAGAATTACATCTGTATTTCCTGGATCTCTTTGCTAGCCTTATTTCTGTGGAATCTGAGAACAGATATTTCGGATCCCGTGGAAGACTATAAGGCCAAAGGAAATATCCTCCGATAACAAAGAGAAAGAAGCTTTCGGAAAAACTTCTTTGTGTTCTGTGAAATCATCTTACAGAGTTACAGCTTTCCCCTCAAGAAGCCTTTCGCCAAGACAGTTCTTGTGGAATTGGCAAAGTGATATTTGGAAGCCCATAGAGGGCTATCGTGAAAAAGGAAATATCCTCAGATGAAATCTGGAAAGAAGCTTTCTGAGAAACTGCTTAGTGTTCTGTTAATTCATCTCACAGAGTTACATCTGTATTTCGTCGATCTCTTTGCTAACCTTATTTCTGTGGAATCTGAGAACAGATATTTCGGTTCCTGTGGAAGACTACAGGGCCAAAGGAAATATCCTCTGATTACAAAGAGAAAGAAGCTTTCTGAGAAACTTCTTTGTGTTCCTTGAAATCATCTCACAGAGTTACAGCTCTCCCCTCAAGAAGCCTTTCGCCAAGACTGTTCTTGTGGAATTGGCAAAGTGATATTTGGAAGCCCATAGAGGGCTATGGTGAAAAAGGAAATATCCTCCGATGAAATCTGGAAAGAAGCTTTCTGAGAAACTGCTTAGTGTTCTCTTAATTCATCTCACAGAGTTACATCTATATTTCGTGGATCTCTTTGCTAGCCTTATTTCAGTGGAATCTGAGAACAGATATTTCGGATCCCTTGGAAGACTATAGGGCCAAAGGAAATATCCTCCGATAACAAAGAGAAAGAAGCTTTCTGAGAAACTTCTTTGTGTTCTGTGAAATCATCTCACAGAGTTACAGCTTTCCCCTCAAGAAGCCTTTCGCAAGACAGTTCTTGAGGAATTGGCAAAGTGATATTTGGAAGCCCATAGAGGGCTATGGTGAAAAAGGAAATATACTCAGATGAAATCTGGAAAGAAGCTTTCTGAGAAACTTCTTAGTGTTCTGTTTATTCATCTCACAGAGTTACATCTGTATTTCGTCGATCTCTTTGCTAGCCTTTTTTCTGTGGAATCTGAGAACAGATATTTCGCATCCCTTGGAAGACTATAGGGCCAAAGGAAATATCCTCCGATAACAGAGAGAAAGAAGCTTTCTGAAAAACTTTTTTGTGTTCTGTGAAATCATCTCACAGAGTTACAGCTTTTCCCTCAAGAAGACTTTCGACAAGACAGTTCTTCTGGAATTGGCAGAGTGATATTTGGAAGCCCATAGAGGGCTATGGTGAAAAAGGAAATATCCTCCGATGAAATCTGGAAAGAAGCTTTCTGAGAAACTGCTTAGTGGTTTGTTAATTCATCTCACAGAGTTACATCTGTATTTCGTGGATCTCCTTGATAGCCTTATTTCTGTGGAATATGAGAACAGATATTTCGGATCCCTTGGAAGACTATAGGGCCAAAGGAAATATCCTCCGATAACAAAGAGAAAGAAGCTTTCTGAGAAACTTCTTTGTGTTCTGTGAAATCATCTCACAGAGTTACACCTTTCCCCTCAAGAAGCGTTTCGCTAAGACAGTTCTTGTGGATTTGGCAAAGTGATATTTGGAAGCCCATAGAGGGCTATGGTGAAAAAGGAAATATCCTCAGATGAAATCTGGAAAGAAGCTTTCTGAGAAACTCCTTAGTGTTCTGTTAATTCATCTCACAGAGTTACATCTGTATTTCGTCGATCTCTTTGCTAGCCTTATTTCTGTGGAATCTGAGAACAGATATTTCGGATCCCTTGGAAGACTATAGGGCCAAAGGAAATATCCTCCGATAACAAAGAGAAAGAAGCTTTCTGATAAACTTTTTGTGTTCTGTGAAATCATCTCACAGAGTTACAGCTTTCCCCTCAAGCAGCCTTTCGCAAGACAGTTCTTGAGGAATTGGCAAAGTGATATTTGGAAGCCCATAGATGGCTATGGTGAAAAAGGAAGTATACTCAGATGAAATCTGGAAAGAAGCTTTCTGAGAAACTGCTTAGTGTTCTGTTAATTCATCTCACAGAGTTACATCTGTATTTCGTCGATCTCTTTGCTAGCCTTATTTCTGTGGAATCTGAGAACAGATAGTTCGGATCCCTTGGAAGACTATAGGGCCAAAGGAAATATCCTCCGAGAACAAAGAGAAAGAAGCTTTCTGAGAAACTTCTTTGTGTTCTGTGAAATCATCTCACAGAGTTACAGCTTTCCCCTCAGGAAGCCTTTCGCCAAGACAGTTCTTGTGGAATTGGCAAAGTGATATTTGGAAGCCCATAGAGGTCTATGGTGAAAAAGGAAATATCCTCAGATGAAATCTGGAAAGAAGCTTTCTGAGAAACTGCTTAGTGTTCTGTTAATTCATCTCACAGAGTTACATGTGTATTTCGTGGATCTCTTTGCTAGCCTTATTTCTGTGGAATCTGAGAACAGATATTTCGGATCCCTTGAAAGACTATAGGGCCAAAGGAAATATCGTCTGATAACAAAGAGAAAGAAGCTTTCTGAGAAACTTCTTTGTGTTCTGTGAAATCATCTCACAGAGTTAGAGCTTTCCCCTCAAGAAGCCTTTCGCTAAGACAGTTCTTGTGGAATTGGCAAAGTGATATTTGGAAGCCCATAAGGGGCTATGGTGAAAAAGGAAATATCCTCCGATGAAATCTGGAAAGAAGCTTTCTGAGAAACTGCTTAGTGTTCTGTTAACTCATCTCACAGGGTTACATCTGTATTTCGTCGATCCCTTTGCTAGCCTTTTTTCTGTGGAATCTGAGAACAGATATTTCGCATCCCTTGGAAGACTATAGGGCCAAAGGAAATATCCTCTGATAACAGAGAGAAAGAAGCTTTCTGAAAAACTTCTTTGTGTTCTGTGAAATCATCGCACAGAGTTACAGCTTTCACCTCAAGAAGCCTTTCGCCAAGACAGTTCTTGTGGAATTGGCAAAGTGATATTTGGAACCCCTAGAGGGCTATGGTGAAAAAGGAAATATCCTCAGATGAAATCTGGAAAGAAGCTTTTTGAGAAACTGCTTAGTGTTCTGTTAATTCATCTCACAGAGTTACATCTGTTTTTCGTCGATCTCTTTGCTAGCCTTATTTCTGTGGAATCTGAGAACAGATATTTCGGATCCCTTGGAAGACTATAGGGCCACAAGAAATATCCTCTGATAACAAAGAGAAAGAAGCTTTCTGGGAAACTTCTTTGTGTTCCTTGAAATCATCTCACAGAGTTAAAGCTTTCCCCTCAAGAAGCCTTTCGCTAAGACAGTTCTTGTGGAATTGGCAAAGTGATATTTTGAAGCCCATAGAGGTCTATGGTGAAAAAGGAAATATCCTCAGATGAAATCTGGAAAGAAGCTTTCTGAGAAACTGCTTAGTGTTCTGTTAATTCATCTCACAGAGTTACATGTGTATTTCGTGGATCTCTTTGCTAGCCTTATTTCAGTGGAATCTGAGAACAGATATTTCGGATCCCTTGGAAGACTATAGGGCCAAAGGAAATATTCTCTGATAACAAAGAGAAAGAAGCTTTCTGAGAAACTTCTTTGTGTTCTTTGAAATCATCTCACAGAGTTAGAACTTTCCCCTCATGAAACCTTTCGCTAAGACAGTTCTTGTGGAATTGGCAAAGTGATATTTGGAAGCCCATAGGGGGCTATGGTGAAAAAGGAAATATCCTCCGATGAAATCTGAAAAGAAGCTTTCTGAGAAACTGCTTAGTGTTCTGTTAATTCATCTCACAGAGTTACATCTGTATTTCGTCGATCTCTTTGCTAGCCTTATTTCTGTGGAATCTGAGAACAGATATTTCGGATCCCTTGGAAGACTATAGGTCCAAAGGAAATATCCTCAGATAACAAAGAGAAAGAAGCTTTCTGTGAATCTTCTTTGTGTTCTGTGAAATCATCTTACAGAGTTACAGCTTTCCCCTCAAGAAGCCTTTCGCCAAGACAGTTCTTGTGGCATTGGCAAAGTGATATTTGGAAGCCCATAGAGGGCTATGGTGAAAAAGGAAATATCCTCAGATGAAATCTGGAAAGAAGCTTTCTGAGAAACTGCTTAGTGTTCTGTTAACTCATCTCACAGGGTTACATCTGTATTTCGTCGATCTCTTTGCTAGCCTTTTTTCTGTGGAATCTGAGAAGAGATATTTCGCATCCCTTGGAAGACTATAGGGCCAAAGGAAATATCCTCCGATAACAAAGAGAAAGAAGCTTTCTGAGAAACTTCTTTGTGTTCTTTGAAATCATCTCACAGAGTTACAGCTTTCCACTCAAGAAGCCTTTCGTTAAGACAGTTCTTGTGGAATTGGCAAAGTGATATTTGGAAGCCCATAGAGGGCTATGGTGAAAAAGGAAATATCCTCCGATGAAATCTGGAAAGAAGCTTTCTGAGAAACTGCTTAGTGTTCTGTTAATTCATCTCACAGAGTTACATCTGTATTTCGTGGATCTCTTTGCTAGCCTTATTTCTGTGGAATCTGAGAACAGATATTTCGGATCCCTTGGAAGACTATAGGGCCAAAGGAAATATCCTCCGAAAAAAAAACAGAAAGAAGCTTTCTGAGAAACTTCTTTGTGTTCTGTGAAATCATCTCACAGAGTTACAGCATTCCCTTCAAGAAGCCTTTCGCTAAGACAGTTCTTGTGGAATTGGCAAAGTGATATTTGGAACCCATAGAGGACTATGGTGAAAAAGGAAATATCCTCAGATGAAATCTGGAAAGAAGCTTTCTGAGAAACTGCTTAGTGTTCTGTTAATTCATCTCACACAGTTACATGTGTATTTCGTGGATCTCTTTGCTAGCCTTATTTCTGTGGAATCTGAGAACAGATATTTAAGATCCCTTGGAAGACTATAGGGCCAAAGGAAATATCGTCCGATAACAAAGAGAAAGAAGCTTTTTGAGAAACTTCTTTGTGTTCTGTGAAATCATCTCCCAGAGTTACAGCTTTCACCTCAAGAAGCCTTTCGCCAAGACAGTTCTTGTGGAATTGGCAAAGTGATATTTGGAAGCCCATAGAGGGCTATGGTGAAAAAGGAAATATCCTCAGATGAAATCTGGAAAGAAGCTTTCTGAGAAACTGCTTAGTGTTCTGTTAATTCATCTCACAGAGTTACATCTGTGTTTCGTCGATCTCTTTGCTTGCCTTATTTCTGTGGAATCTGAGAACAGATATTTCGGATCCCTTGGAAGACTATAGGGCCAAAGGAAATATCCTCTGATAACAAAGAGAAAGAAGCTTTCTGAGAAACTTCTTTGTGTTCCTTGAAATCATCTCACAGAGTTACAGGTTTCCCCTCAAGAAGCCTTTCGCTAGGACAGTTCTTGTGGAATTGGCCAAGTGATATTTGGAAGCCCATAGAGGGCTATGGTGAAAAAGGAAATATCCTCCGATGAAATCTGGAAAGAAGCTTTCTGAGAAACTGCTTAGTGTTCTGTTAATTCATCTCACAGAGTTACATCTGTATTTCGTCGATCTCTTTGCTAGCCTTATTTCTGTGGAATCTGAGAACAGATATTTCGGATCCCTTGGAAGACTATAAGGCCAAAGGAAATATCCTCTGATAACAAAGAGAAAGAAGCTTTCTGAGAAACTTCTTTGTGTTCTGTGAAATCATCTCACAGAGTTACAGCTTTCCCCTCAGGAAGCCTTTTGCCAAGACAGTTCTTGTGGAATTGGCAAAGTGATATTTGGAAGCCCATAGAGGGCTATGGTGAAAAAGGAAATATCCTCAGATGAAATCTGGAAAGAAGCTTTCTGAGAAACTGCTTAGTGTTCTGTTAACTCATCTCACAGGGTTACATCTGTATTTCGTCGATCTCTTTGCTAGCCTTTTTTCTGTGGAATCTGAGAACAGATATTTCGCATCCCTTGGAAGACTATAGGGCCAAAGGAAATATCCTCCGATAACAGAGAGAAAGAAGCTTTCTGTAAAACTTCTTTGTGTTCTGTGAAATCATCTCACAGAGTTACAGCTTTTCCCTCAAGAAGCCTTTCGACAAGACAGTTCTTCTGGAATTGGCAGAGTGATATTTGGAAGCCCATAGAGGGCTATGGTGAAAAAGGAAATATCCTCCGATGAAATCTGGAAAGAAGCTTTCTGAGAAACTGCTTAGTGGTTTGTTAATTCATCTCACAGAGTTACATCTGTATTTCGTCGATCTCTTTGCTAGCCTTATTTCTGTGGAATCTGAGAACAGATATTTCGGATCCCTTGGAAGACTATAGGGCCAAAGGAAATATCCTCCGATAACAAAGAGAAAGAAGCTTTCTGAGAAACTTCTTTGTGTTCTTTGAAATCATCTCACAGAGTTACAGCTTTCCACTCAAGAAGCCTTTCGTTACGACAGTTCTTGTGGAATTGGCAAAGTGATATTTGGAAGCCCATAGAGGGCTATGGTGAAAAAGGAAATATCCTCAGATGAAATCTGGAAAGAAGCTTTCTGAGAAACTGCTTAGTGTTCTGTTAATTCATCTCACAGAGTTACATCTGTATTTCGTTGATCTCTTTGCTAGTCTTATTTCTGTGGAATCTGAGAACAGATATTTCGGATCCCTTGGAAGACTATAGGGCCAAAGGAAATATCCTCCGATAACAAACAGAAAGAAGCTTTCTGAGAAACTTCTTTGTGTTCTGTGAAATCATCTCACAGAGTTACAGCATTCCCCTCAAGAAGGCTTTCGCTAAGACAGTTCTTGTGGAATTGGCAAAGTGATATTTGGAACCCTTAGAGGACTATGGTGAAAAAGGAAATATCCTCAGATGAAATCTGGAAAGAAGCTTTCTGAGAAACTGCTTAGTGTTCTGTTAATTCATCTCACACAGTTACATGTGTATTTCGTGGATCTCTTTGCTAGCCTTATTTCTGTGGAATCTGATAACAGATATTTAAGATCCCTTGGAAGACTATAGGGCCAAAGGAAATATCATCCGATAACAAAGAGAAAGAAGCTTTTTGAGAAACTTCTTTGTGTTCTGTGAAATCATCTCACAGAGTTACAGCTTTCCCCTCAAGAAGCCTTTCGCCAAGACAGTTCTTGTGGAATTGGCAAAGTGATATTTGGAAGCCCATAGAGGGCTATGGTGAAAAAAGAAATATCCTCAGATGAAATCTGGAAAGAAGCTTTCTGAGAAACTTCTTAGTGTTCTGTTAATTCATCTCACAGAGTTACATCTGTGTTTCGTCGATCTCTTTGCTAGCCTTATTTCTGTGGAATCTGAGAACAGATATTTCGGATCCCTTGGAAGACTATAGGGCCAAAGAAAATATCCTCCGATAACAAAGAGAAAGAAGCTTTCTGAGAAACTTCTTTGTGTTCCTTGAAATCATCTCACAGAGTTACAGCTTTCCCCTCAAGAAGCCTTTCGCTAAGACAGTTCTTGTGGAATTGGCAAAGTGATATTTGGAAGCCCATAGAGGGCTATGGTGAAAAAGGAAATATCCTCAGATGAAATCTGGAAAGAAGCTTTCTGAGAAACTGCTTAGTGTTCTGTTAATTCATCTCACAGAGTTACATCTGTATTTCATGGATCTCTTTGCTAGCCTTATTTCTGTGGAATCTGAGAACAGATATTTCGGATCCCTTGGAAGACTATAAGGCCAAAGGAAATATCCTCCGATAACAAAGAGAAAGAAGCTTTCTGAGAAACTTCTTTGTGTTCTGTGAAATCATCTTACAGAGTTACAGCTTTCCCCTCAAGAAGCCTTTCGCCAAGACAGTTCTTGTGGAATTGGCAAAGTGATATTTGGAAGCCCATAGAGGGCTATCGTGAAAAAGGAAATATCCTCAGATGAAATCTGGAAACAAGCTTTCTGAGAAACTGCTTAGTGTTCTGTTAATTCATCTCACAGAGTTACATCTGTATTTGGTCGATCTCTTTGCTAGCCTTATTTCTGTGGAATCTGAGAACAGATATTTCGGTTCCCGTGGAAGACTATGCGGCCAAAGGAAATATCCTCTGATTACAAAGAGAAAGAAGCTTTCTGAGAAACTTCTTTGTGTTCCTTGAAATCATCTCACAGAGTTACAGCTTTCCCCTCAAGAAGCCTTTCGCTAAGACAGTTCTTGTGGAATTGGCAAAGTGATATTTGGAAGCCCATAGAGGGCTACGGTGAAAAAGGAAGTATCCTCCGATGAAATCTGGAAAGAAGCTTTCTGAGACACTGCTTAGTGTTCTGTTAATTCATCTCACAGAGTTACATCTATATTTCGTGGATCTCTTTGCTAGCCTTATTTCAGTGGAATCTGAGAACAGATATTTCGGATCCCTTGGAAGACTATAGGGCCAAAGGAAATATCCTCGGATAACAAAGAGAAAGAAGCTTTCTGAGAAACTTCTTTGTGTTCTGTGAAATCATCTCACAGAGTTACAGCTTTACCCTCAAGAAGCCTTTCGCGAGACAGTTCTTGAGGAATTGGCAAAGTGATATTTGGAAGCCCATAGAGGGCTATGGTGAAAAAGGAAATATCCTCCGATGAAATCTGGAAAGAAGCTTTCTGAGAAACTGCTTAGTGTTCTGTTAATTCATCTCACAGAGTTACATCTGTATTTCGTCGATCTCTTTGCTAGCCTTATTTCTGTGGAATCTGAGAACAGATATTTCGGAACCCTTGGAAGACTATAGGGCCAAAGGAAATATCCTCCGATAACAAAGAGAAAGAAGCTTTCTGAGAAACTTCTTTGTGTTCTGTGAAATCATCTCACAGAGTTACAGCTTTCCCCTCAGGAAGCCTTTCGCCAAGACAGTTCTTGTGGAATTGGCAAAGTGATATTTGGAAGCCCATAGAGGGCTATGGTGAAAAAGGAAATATCCTCAGATGAAATCTGGAAAGAAGCTTTCTGAGAAACTGCTTAGTGTTATGTTAATTCATCTCACAGAGTTACTTGTGTATTTCTTTGATCTCTTTGCTAGCCTTTTTTCTGTGGAATCTGAGAACAGATATTTCGCATCCCTTGGAAGACTATAGGGCCAAAGGAAATATCCTCCGATAACAGAGAGAAAGAAGCTTTCTGTAAAACTTCTTTGTGTTCTGTGAAATCATCTCACAGAGTTACAGCTTTTCCCTCAAGAAGCCTTTCGACAAGACAGTTCTTCTGGAATTGGCAGAGTGATATTTGGAAGCCCATAGAGGGCTATGGTGAAAAAGGAAATATCCTCCGATGAAATCTGGAAAGAAGCTTTCTGAGAAACTGCTTAGTGGTTTGTTAATTCATCTCACAGAGTTACATCTGTATTTCGTGGATCTCTTTGCTAGCCTTATTTCTGTGGAATATGAGAACAGATATTTCGGATCCCTTGAAAGACTATAGGGCCAAAGGAAATATCCTCTGATAACAAAGAGAAAGAAGCTTTCTGAGAAACTTCTTTGTGTTCCTTGAAATCATCTCACAGAGTTACAGCTTTCCCCTCAAGAAGCCTTTCGCTAAGACAGTTCTTGAGGAATTGGCAAAGTGATATTTGGAAGCCCATAGAGGGCTATGGTGAAAAAGGAAATATCCTCCGATGAAATCTGGAAAGAAGCTTTCTGAGAAACTGCTTAGTGTTCTGTTAATTCATCTCACAGAGTTACATCTATATTTCGTGGATCTCTTTGCTAGCCTTATTTCAGTGGAATCTGAGAACAGATATTTCGGATCCCTTGGAAGACTATAGGGCCAAAGGAAATATCCTCCGATAACAAAGAGAAAGAAGCTTTCTGAGAAACTTCTTTGTGTTCTGTGAAATCATCTCACAGAGTTACAGCTTTTCCCTCAAGAAGCCTTTCGCAAGACAGTTCTTGAGGAATTGGCAAAGTGATATTTGAAAGCCCATAGAGGGCTTTGGTGAAAAAGGAAATATACTCAGATGAAATCTGGAAAGAAGCTTTCTGAGAAACTGCTTAGTGTTCTGTTAATTCATCTCACAGAGTTACATCTGTATTTCGTCGATCTCTTTGCTAGCCTTATTTCTGTGGAATCTGAGAACAGATATTTCGGATCCCTTGGAAGACTATAGGGCCAAAGGAAATATCCTCCGATAACAAACAGAAAGAAGCTTTCTGAGAAACTTCTTTGTGTTCTGTGAAATCATCTCACAGAGTTACAGCTTTCCCCTCAAGAAGCCTTTCGCCAAGACAGTTCTTGTTGAATTGGCAAAGTGATATTTGGAAGCCCATAGAGGGCTATGGTGAAAAAGGAAATATCCTCAGATGAAATCTGGAAACAAGCTTTCTGAGAAACTGCTAAGTGTTCTGTTAATTCATCTCACAGAGTTACATCTGTGTTTCGTCGATCTCTTTGCTAGCCTTATTTCTGTGGAATCTGAGAACAGATATTTCGGATCCCTTGGAAGACTATAGGGCCAAAGGAAATATCCTCTGATAACAAAGAGAAAGAAGCTTTCTGAGAAACTTCTTTGTGTTCCTTGAAATCATCTCACAGAGTTACAGCTTTCCCCTCAAGAAGCCTTTCGCTAGGACAGTTCTTGTGGAATTGGCCAAGTGATATTTGGAAGCCCATAGAGGGCTATGGTGAAAAAGGAAATATCCTCCGATGAAATCTGGAAAGAAGCTTTCTGAGAAACTGCTTAGTGTTCTGTTAATTCATCTCACAGAGTTACATCTGCATTTCGTGGATCTCTTTGCTAGCCTTATTTCTGTGGAATCTGAGAACAGATATTTCGGATCCCTTGGAAGACTATAAGGCCAAAGGAAATATCCTCTGATAACAAAGAGAAAGAAGCTTTCTGAGAAACTTCTTTGTGTTCCGTGAAATCATCTTACAGAGTTACAGCTTTCCCCTCAAGAAGCCTTTCGCCAAGACAGTTCTTGTGGAATTGGCAAAGTGATATTTGGAAGCCCATAGAGGCCTATGGTGAAAAAGGAAATATACTCAGATGAAATCTGGAAAGAAGCTTTCTGAGAAACTGCTTAGTGTTCTGTTAATTCATCTCACAGAGTTACATCTGTATTTCGTCGATCTCTTTGCTAGCCTTATTTCTGTGGAATCTGAGAACAGATATTTCGGATCCCTTGGAAGACTATAGGGCCAAAGGAAATATCCTCCGATAACAAAGAGAAAGAAGCTTTCTGAGAAACTTCTTTGTGTTCTGTGAAATCATCTCACAGAGTTACAGCTTTCCCCTCAGGAAGCCTTTCGCCAAGACAGTTCTTGTGGAATTGGCAAAGTGATATTTGGAAGCCCATAGAGGGCTACGGTGAAAAAGGAAATATCCTCAGATGAAATCTGGAAAGAAGCTTTCTGAGAAACTGCTTAGTGTTGTGTTAATTCATCTCACAGAGTTACATGTGTATTTCGTGGATCTCTTTGCTAGCCTTATTTCTGTGGAATCTGAGAACAGATATTTCAGATCCCTTGGAAGACTATAGGGCCAAAGGAAATATCCTCTGATAACAAAGAGAAAGAAGCTTTCTGAGAAACTTCTTTGTGTTCTTTGAAATCATCTCACAGAGTTAGAGCTTTCCCCTCAAAAAGCCTTTCGCTAAGACCGTTCTTGTGGAATTGGCAAAGTGATATTTGGAAGCCCATAGGGGGCTATGGTGAAAAAGGAAATATCCTCCGATGAAATCTGGAAAGAAGCTTTCTGAGAAACTGCTTAGTGTTCTGTTAATTCATCTCACAGAGTTACATCTGTATTTCGTCGATCTCTTTGCTAGCCTTATTTCTGTGGAATCTGAGAACAGATATTTCGGATCCCTTGGAAGACTATAGGGCCAAAGGAAATATCCTCCGATAACAAAGAGAAAGAACCTTTCTGAGAAACTTCTTTGTGTTCTGTGAAATCATCTTACAGAGTTACAGCTTTCCCCTCAGGAAGCCTTTCGCCAAGACAGTTCTTGTGGAATTGGCAAAGTGATATTTGGAAGCCCATAGAGGGCTATGGTGAAAAAGGAAATATCCTCAGATGAAATCTGGAAAGAAGCTTTCTGAGAAACTGCTTAGTGTTCTGTTAACTCATCTCACAGAGTTACATCTGTATTTCGTCGATCTCTTTGCTAGCCTTTCTTCTGTGGAATCTGAGAACAGATATTTCGCATCCCTTGGAAGACTATAAGGCCAAAGGAAATATCCTCCGATAACACAGAGAAAGAAGCTTTCTGAAAAACTTCTTTGTTTTCTGTGAAATCATCTCACAGAGTTACAGCTTTCCCCTCAAGAAGCCTTTCGCAAGACAGTTCTTGAGGAATTGGCAAAGTGATATTTGGAAGCCCATAGAGGGCTATGGAGAAAAAGGAAATATACTCAGATGAAATCTGGAATGAAGCTTTCTGAGAAACTGCTTAGTGTTCTGTTAATTCATCTCACAGAGTTACATCTGTATTTCGTAGATCTCTTTGCTAGCCTTATTTCTGTGGAATCTGAGAACAGATATTTCGGATCCCTTGGAAGACTATAGGGCCAAAGGAAATATCCTCCGATAACAAAGAGAAAGAAGCTTTCTGAGAAACTTCTTTGTGTTCTGTGAAATCATCTCACAGAGTTACAGCTTTTCCCTCAGGAAGCCTTTCGCCAAGACAGTTCTTGTGGAATTGGCAAAGTGATATTTGGAAGCCCATAGAGGGCTATGGTGAAAAAGGAAATATCCTCAGATGAAATCTGGAAAGAAGCTTTCTGAGAAACTGCTTAGTGTTCTGTTAATTCATCTCACAGAGTTACATGTGTATTTCGTGGATCTCTTTGCTAGCCTTATTTCTGTGGAATCTGAGAACAGATATTTCGGATCCCTTGGGAGACTATAGGGCCAAAGGAAATATCCTCTGATAACAAAGAGAAAGAAGCTTTCTGAGAAACTTCTTTGTGTTGCTTGAAATCATCTCACAGAGTTACAGCTTTCCCCTCAAGAAGCCTTTCGCTAAGACAATTCTTGTGGAATTGGCAAAGTGATATTTGGAAGCCCATAGAGGGCTATGGTAAAAAAGGAAATATCCTCCGATGAAATCTGGAAAGAAGCTTTCTGAGAAACTGCTTAGTGTTCTGTTAATTCATCTCACAGAGTTACATCTGTATTTCGTGGATCTCTTTGCTAGCCTTATTTCTGTGGAATCTGAGAACAGATATTTCGGATCCCTTGGAAGACTATAAGGCCAAAGGAAATATCCTCCGATAACAAAGAGAAAGAAGCTTTCTGAGAAACTTCTTTGTGTTCTGTGAAATCATCTTACAGAGTTACAGCTTTCCCCTCAAGAAGCCTTTCGCCAAGACAGTTCTTGTGGAATTGGCAAAGTGATATTTGGAAGCCCATAGAGGGCTATGGTGAAAAAGGAAATATCCTCCAATGAAATCTGGAAAGAAGCTTTCTGAGAAACTGCTTAGTGTTCTGTTAATTCATCTCACAGAGTTACATCTGTATTTCGTGGATCTCTTTGCTAGCCTTATTTCTGTGGAATCTGAGAACAGATATTTCGGATCCCTTGGAAGACTATAAGGCCAAAGGAAATATCCTCTGATAACAAAGAGAAAGAAGCTTTCTGAGAAACTTCTTTGTGTTCTGTGAAATCATCTTACAGAGTTACAGCTTTCCCCTCAAGAAGCCTTTCGCCAAGACAGTTCTTGTGGAATTGGCAAAGTGATATATGGAAGCCCATAGAGGCCTATGGTGAAAAAGGAAATATCCTCAGATGAAATCTGGAAAGAAGCTTTCTGAGAAACTGCTTAGTGTTCTGTTAATTCATCTCACAGAGTTACATCTGTATTTCGTCGATCTCTTTGCTAGCCTTATTTCTGTGGAATCTGAGAACAGATATTTCGGATCCCTTGGAAGACTATAGGGCCAAAGGAAATATCCTCCGATAACAAAGAGAAAGAATCTTTCTGAGAAACTTCTTTGTGTTCTGTGAAATCATCTCACAGAGTTACAGCTTTCCCCTCAAGAAGCCTTTCGCCAAGACAGTTCTTGTGGAATTGGCAAAGTGATATTTGGAAGCCCATAGAGGGCTATGGTGAAAAAGGAAATATCCTCAGATGAAATCTGGAAAGAAGCTTTCTGAGAAACTGCTAAGTGTTCTGTTAATTCATCTCACAGAGTTACATCTGTGTTTCGTCGATCTCTTTGCTTGCCTTATTTCTGTGGAATCTGAGAACAGATATTTCGGATCCCTTGGAAGACTATAGGGCCAAAGGAAATATCCTCTGATAACAAAGAGAAAGAAGCTTTCTGAGAAACTTCTTTGTGTTCCTTGAAATGATCTCACAGAGTTACAGCTTTCCCCTCAAGAAGCCTTTCGCTAGGACAGTTCTTGTGGAATTGGCCAAGTGATATTTGGAAGCCCATAGAGGGCTATGGTGAAAAATGAAATATCCTCCGATGAAATCTGGAAAGAAGCTTTCTGAGAAACTGCTTAGTGTTCTGTTAATTCATCTCACAGAGTTACATCTGTATTTCGTGGATCTCTTTGCTAGCCTTATTTCTGTGGAATCTGAGAACAGATATTTCGGATCCCTTGGAAGACTATAAGGCCAAAGGAAATATCCTCTGATAACAAAGAGAAAGAAGCTTTCTGAGAAACTTCTTTGTGTTCTGTGAAATCATCTTACAGAGTTACAGCTTTCCCCTCAAGAAGCCTTTCGCCAAGACAGTTCTTGTGGAATTGGCAAAGTGATATTTGGAAGCCCATAGAGGCCTATGGTGAAAAAGGAAATATCCTCAGATGAAATCTGGAGAGAAGCTTTCTGAGAAACTGCTTAGTGTTCTGTTAATTCATCTCACAGAGTTACATCTGTATTTCGTCGATCTCTTTGCTAGCCTTATTTCTGTGGAATCTGAGAACAGATATTTCGGATCCCTTGGAAGACTATAGGGCCAAAGGAAATATCCTCCGATAACAAAGAGAAAGAAGCTTTCTGAGAAACCTCTTTGTGTTCTTTGAAATCATCTCACAGAGTTACAGCTTTCCACTCAGGAAGTCTTTCGTTAAGACAGTTCTTGTGGAATTGGCAAAGTGATATTTGGAAGCCCATAGAGGGCTATGGTGAAAAAGGAAATATCCTCAGATGAAATCTGGAAAGAAGCTTTCTGAGAAACTGTTAAGTGTTCTGTTAATTCATCTCACAGAGTTACATCTGTGTTTCGTCGATCTCTTTGCTTGCCTTATTTCTGTGGAATCTGAGAACAGATATTTCGGATCCCTTGGAAGACTATAGGGCCAAAGGAAATATCCTCTGATAACAAAGAGAAAGAAGCTTTCTGAGAAACTTCTTTGTGTTCCTTGAAATCATCTCACAGAGTTACAGCTTTCCCCTCAAGAAGCCTTTCGCTAGGACAGTTCTTGTGGAATTGGCCAAGTGATATTTGGAAGCCCATAGAGGGCTATGGTGAAAAAGGAAATATCCTCCGATGAAATCTGGAAAGAAGCTTTCTGAGAAACTGCTTAGTGTTCTGTTAATTCATCTCACAGAGTTACATCTGTATTTCGTGGATCTCTTTGCTAGCCTTATTTCTGTGGAATCTGAGAACAGATATTTCGGATCCCTTGGAAGACTATAAGGCCAAAGGAAATATCCTCTGATAACAAAGAGAAAGAAGCTTTCTGAGAAACTTCTTTGTGTTCTGTGAAATCATCTTACAGATTTACAGCTTTCCCCTCAAGAAGCCTTTCGCCATGACAGTTTGTGGAATTGGCAAAGTGATATTTGGAAGCCCATAGAGGCCTATGGTGAAAAAGGAAATATCCTCAGATGAAATCTGGAAAGAAGCTTTCTGAGAAACTGCTTAGTCGTTTGTTAATTCATCTCACAGAGTTAGATCTGTATTTCGTGGATCTCTTTGCTAGCCTTATTTCTGTGGAATCTGAGAACAGATATTTCGGATCCCTTGGAAGACTATAGGGCCAAAGGAAATATCCTCCGATAACAAAGAGAAAGAAGCTTTCTGAGAAACTTCTTTGTGTTCTGTGAAATCATCTCACAGAGTTACACGTTTCCCCTCAAGAAGCCTTTCGCTAAGACAGTTCTTGTGGATTTGGCAAAGTGATATTTGGAAGCCCATAGAGGGCTATGGTGAAAAAGGAAATATCCTCAGATGAAATCTGGAAAGAAGCTTTCTGAGAAACTGCTTAGTGTTCTGTTAATTCATCTCACAGAGTTACATCTGTATTTCGTCGATCTCTTTGCTAGCCTTATTTCTGTGGAATCTGAGAACAGATATTTCGGATCCCTTGGAAGACTATATGGCCAAAGGAAATATCCTCCGATAACAAAGAGACAGAAGCTTTCTGAGAAACCTCTTTGTGTTCTTTGAAATCATCTCACAGAGTTACAGCTTTCCACTCAAGAAGCCTTTCGTTAAGACAGTTCTTGTGGAATTGGCAAAGTGATATTTGGAAGCCCATAGAGGGCTATGGTGAAAAAGGAAATATCCTCAGATGAAATCTGGAAAGAAGCTTTCTGAGAAACTGCTAAGTGTTCTGTTAATTCATCTCACAGGGTTACATCTGTGTTTCGTCGATCTCTTTGCTTGCCTTATTTCTGTGGAATCTGAGAACAGATATTTCGGATCCCTTGGAAGACTATAGGGCCAAAGGAAATATCCTCTGATAACAAAGAGAAAGAAGCTTTCTGAGAAACTTCTTTGTGTTCCTTGAAATCATCTCACAGAGTTACAGCTTTCCCCTCAAGAAGCCTTTCGCTAGGACAGTTCTTGTGGAATTGGCCAAGTGATATTTGGAAGCCCATAGAGGGCTATGGTGAAAAAGGAAATATCCTCCGATGAAATCTGGAAAGAAGCTTTCTGAGAAACTGCTTAGTGTTCTGTTAATTCATCTCACAGAGTTACATCTGTATTTCGTGGATCTCTTTGCTAGCCTTATTTCTGTGGAATCTGAGAACAGATATTTCGGATCCCTTGGAAGACTATAAGGCCAAAGGAAATATCCTCTGATAACAAAGAGAAAGAAGCTTTCTGAGAAACTTCTTTGTGTTCTGTGAAATCATCTTACAGAGTTACAGCTTTCCCCTCAAGAAGCCTTTCGCCAAGACAGTTCTTGTGGAATTGGCAAAGTGATATTTGGAAGCCCTTAGAGGCCTATGGTGAAAAAGGAAATATCCTCAGATGAAATCTGGAAAGAAGCTTTCTGAGAAACTGCTTAGTGTTCTGTTAATTCATCTCACAGAGTTACATCTGTATTTCGTCGATCTCTTTGCTAGCCTTTTTTCTGTGGAATCTGAGAACAGATATTTCGCATCCCTTGGAAGACTATAGGGCCAAAGGAAATATCCTCCGATAACAGAGAGAAAGAAGCTTTCTGAGACACTTCTTTGTGTTCTGTGAAATCATCTCACAGAGTTACAGCTTTCCACTCAAGAAGCCTTTCGCCAAGACAGTTCTTCTGGAATTGGCAGAGTGATATTTGGAAGCCCATAGAGGGCTATGGTGAAAAAGGAAATATCCTCCGATGAAATCTGGAAAGAAGCTTTCTGAGAAACTGCTTAGTCGTTTGTTAATTCATCTCACAGAGTTACATCTGTATTTCGTGGGTCTCTTTGCTAGCCTTATTTCTGTGGAATCTGAGAATAGATATTTCGGATCCCTTGGAAGACTATAGGGCCAAAGGAAATATCCTCCGATAACAAAGAGAAAGAAGCTTTCTGAGAAACTTCTTTGTGTTCTGTGAAATCATCTCACAGAGTTACACGTTTCCCCTCAAGAAGCCTTTCGCTAAGACAGTTCTTGTGGATTTGGCAAAGTGATATTTGGAAGCCCATAGAGGGTTATGGTGAAAAAGGAAATATCCTCAGATGAAATCTGGAAAGAAGCTTTCTGAGAAACTGCTTAGTGTTCTGTTAATTCATCTCACAGAGTTACATGTGTATTTCGTGGATCTCTTTGCTAGCCTTATTTCTGTGGAATCTGAGAACAGATATTTCGGATCTCTTGGAAGACTATAGGGCCAAAGGAAATATCCTCCGATAACAAACAGAAAGAAGCTTTCTGAGAAACTTCTTTGTGTTCTGTGAAATCATCTCACAGAGTTACACCTTTCCCCTCAAGAAGCGTTTCGCTAAGACAGTTCTTGTGGATTTGGCAAAGTGATATTTGGAAGCCCTTAGAGGGCTATGGTGAAAAAGGAAATATCCTCAGATGAAATCTGGAAAGAAGCTTTCTGAGAAACTGCTTAGTGTTCTGTTAACTCATCTCACAGGGTTACATCTGTATTTCGTCGATCTCTTTGCTAGCCTTTTTTCTGTGGAATCTGAGAACAGATATTTCGCATCCCTTCGAAGACTATAGGGCCAAAGGAAATATCCTCCGATAACAGAGAGAAAGAAGCTTTCTGTAAAACTTCTTTGTGTTCTGTGAAATCATCTCACAGAGTTACAGCTTTTCCCTCAAGAAGCCTTCGACAAGACAGTTCTTCTGGAATTGGCAGAGTGATATTTGGAAGCCCATAGAGGGCTATGGTGAAAAAGGAAATATCCTCCGATGAAATCTGGAAAGAAGCTTTCTGAGAAACTGCTTAGTGGTTTGTTAATTCATCTCACAGAGTTACCTCTGTATTTCGTGGATCTCTTTGCTAGCCTTATTTCTGTGGAATATGAGAACAGATATTTCGGATCCCTTGGAAGACTATAGGGCCAAAGGAAATATCCTCCGATAACAAAGAGAAAGAAGCTTTCTGAGAAACTTCTTTGTGTTCTGGGAAATCATCTTACAGAGTTACAGCTTTCCCCTCAAGAAGCCTTTCGCCAAGACAGTTCTTGTGGAATTGGCAAAGTGATATTTGGAAGCCCATAGAGGGCTATGGTGAAAAAGGAAATATCCTCAGATGAAATCTGGAAAGAAGCTTTCTGAGAAACTGCTTAGTGTTCTGTTAATTCATCTCACAGAGTTACATCTGTATTTCGTCCATCTCTTTGCTAGCCTTATTTCTGTGGAATCTGAGAACAGATATTTCGGTTCCCGTGGAAGACTATAGGGCCAAAGGAAATATCCTCTGATTACAAAGAGAAAGAAGCTTTCTGAGAAACTTCATTGTGTTCCTTGAAATCATCTCACAGAGTTACAGCTTTCCCCTCAAGAAGCCTTTCGCTAAGACAGTTCTTGTGGAATTGGCAAAGTGATATTTGGAAGCCCATAGAGGGCTATGGTGAAAAAGGAAATATCCTCCGATGAAATCTGGAAAGAAGCTTTCTGAGAAACTGCTTAGTGTTCTGTTAATTCATCTCACAGAGTTACATCTATATGTTGTGGATCTCTTTGCTAGCCTTATTTCAGTGGAATCTGAGAACAGATATTTCGGATCCCTTGGAAGACTATAGGGCCAAAGGAAATATCCTCCGATAACAAAGAGAAAGAAGCTTTCTGAGAAACTTCTTTGTGTTCTGTGAAATCATCTCACAGAGTTACAGCTTTCCCCTCAAGAAGCCTTTCGCCAAGACAGTTCTTGTGGAATTGGCAAAATGATATTTGGAAGCTCATAGAGGGCTATGGTGAAAAAAGAAATATCCTCAGATGAAATCTGGAAAGAAGCTTTCTGAGAAACTGCTTAGTGTTCTGTTAACTCATCTCACAGAGTTACATCTGTATTTCGTCGACCTCTTTGCTAGCCTTTTTTCTGTGGAATCTGAGAACAGATATTTCGCATCCCTTGGAAGACTATAGGGCCTAAGGAAATATCCTCCGATAACAGAGAGAAAGAAGCTTTCTGAAAAACTTCTTTGTGTTCTGTGAAATCATCTCACAGAGTTACAGCTTTCCCCTCAAGAAGCCTTTCGCCAAGACAGTTCTTCTGGAATTGGCAAAGTGATATTTGGAAGCCCATAGAGGGCTATGGTGAAAAAGGAAATATCCTCCGATGAAATCTGGAAAGAAGCTTTCTGAGAAACTTCTTAGTGGTTTGTTAATTCATCTCACAGAGTTACATCTGTATTTCGTCGATCTCTTTGCTAGCCTTATTTCTGTGGAATCTGAGAACAGATATTTCGGATCCCTTGGAAGACTATAGGGCCAAAGGAAATATCCTCCGATAACAAAGAGAAAGAAGCTTTCTGAGAAACTTCTTTGTGTTCTGTGAAATCATCTCACAGAGTTACACGTTGCCCCTCAAGAAGCCTTTCGCTAAGACAGTTCTTGTGGAATTGGCAAAGTGATATTTGGAAGCCCATAGAGGGCTATGGTGAAAAAGGAAATATCCTCCGATGAAATCTGGAAAGAAGCTTTCTGAGAAACTGCTTAGTCTTCTGTTAACTCATCTCACAGAGTTACATCTGTATTTTGTCGATCTCTTTGCTAGCCTTATTTCTGTGGAATCTGAGAACAGATATTTCGGATCCCTTGGAAGACTATAGGGCCAAAGGAAATATCCTCCGATAACAAAGAGAAAGAAGCTTTCTGAGAAACTTCTTTGTGTTCTGTGAAATCATCTCACCGAGTTACAGCTTTCCCCTCAGGAAGCCTTTCGCCAAGACAGTTCTTGTGGAATTGGCAAAGTGATATTTGGAAGCCCATAGAGGGCTATGGTGAAAAAGGAAATATCCTCAGATGAAATCTGGGAAGAAGCTTTCTGAGAAACTGCTTAGTGTTCTGTTAACTCATCTCACAGGGTTACATCTGTATTTCGTCGATCTCTTTGCTAGCCTTTTTTCTGTGGAATCTGAGAACAGATATTTCGCATCCCTTGGAAGACTATAGGGCCAAAGGAAATATCCTCCGATAACAGAGAGAAAGAAGCTTTCTGTAAAACTTCTTTGTGTTCTGTGAAATCATCTCACAGAGTTACAGCTTTTCCCTCAAGAAGCCTTTCGACAAGACAGTTCTTCTGGAATTGGCAGAGTGATATTTGGAAGCCCATAGAGGGCTATGGTGAAAAAGGAAATATCCTCCGATGAAATCTGGAAAGAAGCTTTCTGAGAAACTGCTTAGTGGTTTGTTAATTCATCTCACAGAGTTACATCTGTATTTCGTGGATCGCTTTGCTAGCCTTATTTCTGTGGAATATGAGAACAGATATTTTGGAATCCCTTGGAAGACTATAGGGCCAAAGGAAATATCCTCCGATAACAAAGAGAAAGAAGCTTTCTGAGAAACTTCTTTGTGTTCTGTGAAATCATCTCACAGAGTTACACCTTTCCCCTCAAGAAGCGTTTCGCTAAGACAGTTCTTGTGGATTTGGCAAAGTGATATTTGGAAGCCCATAGAGGGCTATGGTGAAAAAGGAAATATCCTCAGATGAAATCTGGAAAGAAGCTTTCTGAGAAACTGCTTAGTGTTCTGTTAACTCATCTCACAGGGTTACATCTGTATTTCGTCGATCTCTTTGCTAGCCTTTTTTCTGTGGAATCTGAGAACAGATATTTCGCATCCCTTGGAAGACTATAGGGCCAAAGGAAATATCCTCCGATAACAGAAAGAAGCTTTCTGTAAAACTTCTTTGTGTTCTGTGAAATCATCTCACAGAGTTACAGCTTTCCCCTCAGGCAGCCTTTCGCAAGACAGTTCTTGAGGAATTGGCAAAGTGATATTTGGAAGCCCTTAAATGGCTATGGTGAAAAAGGAAATATACTAGATGAAATCTGGAAAGAAGCTTTCTGAGAAACTGCTTAGTGTTCTGTTAATTCATCTCACAGAGTTACATCTGTATTTCGTCGATCTCTTTGCTAGCCTTATTTCTGTGGAATCTGAGAACAGATATTTCGGATCCCTTGGAAGACTATAGGGCCAAAGGAAATATCCTCCGATAACAAAGAGAAAGAAGCTTTCTGAGAAACTTCTTTGTGTTCTGTGAAATCATCTCACAGAGTTACAGCTTTCCCCTCAGGAAGCCTTTCGCCAAGACAGTTCTTGTGGAATTGGCAAAGTGATATTTGGAAGCCCTTAGAGGTCTATGGTGAAAAAGGAAATATCCTCAGATGAAATCTGGAAAGAAGCTTTCTGAGAAACTGCTTAGTGTTCTGTTAATTCATCTCACAGAGTTACATGTGTATTTCCTGGATCTCTTTGCTAGCCTTATTTCTGTGGAATCTGAGAACAGATATTTCGGATCCCTTGAAAGACTATAGGGCCAAAGGAAATATCCTCTGATAACAAAGAGAAAGAAGCTTTCTTAGAAACTTCTTTGTGTTCTTTGAAATCATCTCACAGAGTTAGAGCTTTCCCCTCAAGAAGCCTTTCGCTAAGACAGTTCTTGTGGAATTGGCAAAGTGATATTTGGAAGCCCATAGGGGGCTATGGTGAAAAAGGAAATATCCTCCGATGAAATCTGGAAAGAAGCTTTCTGAGAAACTGCTTAGTGTTCTGTTAATTCATCTCACAGAGTTACATCTGTATTTCGTCGATCTCTTTGCTAGCCTTATTTCTGTGGAATCTGAGAACAGATATTTCGGATCCCTTGGAAGACTATAGGGCCAAAGGAAATATCCTCAGATAAAAAAGAGAAAGAAGCTTTCTGAGAAACTTCTTTGTGTTCTGTGAAATCATCTCACAGAGTTACAGCTTTCCCCTCAAGAAGCCTTTCGCCAAGCCAGTTCTTGTGGAATTGGCAGAGTGATATTTGGAAGCCTTAGAGGGCTATGGTGGAAAAGGAAATATCCTCCGATGAAATCTGGAAAGAAGCTTTCTGAGAAACTGCTTAGTGGTTTGTTAATTCATCTCACAGAGTTACATCTGTATTTCGTGGATCTCTTTGCTAGCCTTATTTCTGTGGAATATGAGAACAGAT